>NC_140623.1:6200116-6735116 GCF_057382275.1 Copadichromis virginalis | reverse complement strand
CATGTGAAGTGTTACAAATCTTACAAAAGCAGTAAATCTGTTAGAAATCTGGAGCTGAAGCTTGTCCCGAGCCGTGCAGCACTGACGGGAGTGGAAACGGTGATCGATACCCAACCGTGAAGTGATTTTCAGATGTGGATATACAACGCGTGGAGTGATTGGCTGCCTGGTTACTGATTAAATCAGTGTCGTTCCCACACGTGTGGCTTCTTCACCACCTCTTCCTGCTTTTCTCACAAAGTAAAAAGAGGAAAAACTTTCATGAGGAGCTTTTCAAGGATTTAAGAAAATGATCTGCTAGTTCCTTCCAGAAATACTGCCTACAGCCTGAATACTGTCTTCAAAGTGACTAATAAGTAGTTTTGGTCATTTCTGCCTGCCTTTTCCCACTTCATGAATTGCACTGAAGCACTCTGAGCTGCCTAACAATCCTCTCGGTGTCGTTTCAGTTTCCAAGCAATGCTCCAAGACGTCACGTGATGACAGAACAGCAACGTGTCCAGGAGGGGTGACAGACAGCCTTCAAGAGTGTAAGGAAACAAAGTCTGCCAAATGCAGATAACCCCGAGTCACCACTGAGAGTTCACACCGCTCTCTTTCTTCTGAAATAAAATGAACAAAGGTTGAGCAAAGTTTGGAGAACCAATAACCAATCAGCTGATTTCAGTTGGTGTGCAGGAGGAGGAAAATAATGGCTCAGTCTGCAGCGTGAGCATGGATGTTACTTTTATTATTACTGCACAAGGACGAGAGCGTGATGGTAAAGTAAACTGGACACATGCAGCTGCATTCTGCTGCTAACAGCATCAGCTGCACAGACAGCATGCTAACATGTTTGCTCTGTGCTCAGACCTGAATATATGGGGCGACCGTGGCTCAGGGGGTTGGGAATCGCATCTGTAACCGGAAGGTTGCCGGTTCGATCCCTGGCCTCTCTGTCCTGGTCGTTGTGTCCCTGGGCAAGACACTTTACCCTACCGCCTACTGGTGTTGGCCAGAGGGGCCGATGGCGCGATATGGCAGCCTCGCTTCTGTCAGTCTGCCCCAGTCTGCTGTGGCTACACCTGTAGCTGCCTGCACCAGTGTGTGACTGAATAGTGGCATTGTAAAGCGTTTTGGGTGCCTTGAAAAGCGCTATATAAATCCAATCCATTATTATTATTATTAATACTCAGACACAGATCACACGTGTGCGTCCTGCAAACCAGCAGCTGGGTTTATGTTGTTTCAGGTCGTTTTAGGGGGAAATGTTAAAATGGTGTGATGAGCAGCACAATGAATTCCTTTCTACTGGAATTAGTTGATGTGCTGGGGTTAGGGAATCCCAGCTGACCTGTCAACACTGCCAAGCATAGGTGGTAAAGCAGTACGCTGCTGCGTGTCCTGATCATCTTTATCAAATCTCATGTGGCTCCAGATGAACTTTTAATGAAGTATTTTGTGCATCTCCGTCTTTTAAAAAGCTGCAGAGGTCTTCTCCATTGAAGATATTTGAACACATTAAATTGTTACTTTTAGAACACATCTGGACAGATGTTCACTGCTAATATTGTGTCGCTAACATTAGCAACGATCCTGCTCTTTTAATGGTTCGAACTTGTTTTTGTTTGAAAATGGTTTTCTAACCTTTTTCAGCCAAAAATGACCCTCACACATTTACAGTAAAAGAAAGCTTAACATACATTTAGACAGGCTGAAAACAGGTTAGCTTTATGTAGTGCCCACTTTGTTTCATATAGTAATGAGAGGACCGGTATGATGTGCACTGTTCTCCTTTCCTGTTTAACTTTGACCTGCTGCAGTATTTTACAGCAGAACAATGTGGACTACACAGATGTGCAGATGATGGCCACGTTTAACTGGCTTTGTTATCAGCTAACCCCTACAGTGTCCCAGCACAGCAGAGACGGACGTGTCTCTGATCGGATGTCTTTGTGAGTGTGTGAATAAATACAAAGAAGCTGACTTCATGAAAAGAACTGTTTCCAATTTAATTCACTACCTGGATTATCTTCATTGAAATACTCGAAACATTCATCACAACATCATATTCATACCGCGAGTCTTAGAAGCAGCAACATTGTAGCTGTGGGAAAAGTCCAACATCATGAGGCCAAATTCAGATGTTCTTGTTTACAGCTAAACACTTGATGTTCTGGGACTGTTTGGGGCGATCAGCTGGGGGACCAAAAATTAAGGACACATAGTGATTAACTGTTGTGTAGAAACCTGTAAGGCAGGGGTCTCAAACTGAAGTGAGCTGTGGACCACTGTGGTCTCATTGGACGGCCACTTTAGTGTTTTAGGAGTACAAACAAACACACAAGGAAACACAAACAAATATTACTGAAAGTGTTTTGTTTGTTTGTTTAAATTGTTGCATAAGAAACTGACTCTTCACTAACTGAAGCCTTTGGTCCTCTCTGCCCGTGCAGACACGTGGCGCACTTCCAGGGCCGAACTGCATTATCTTTCTTCACGTCACCTACAAGTGGCCCCGCGCCGCGAGTTTGAGACCCCTGCTGTAACACATTCTTCTTTATTTTCTACAGTGACTCCACAAAGCCTTATGTCAGTGACGATAAACACAATAACCGAACCGTGTCAAAGTGCAGAGTGATGCTGTACACAGAGCAGCGGACTCATGGATAAGGGCGGAGCTCCCCGGCAGCGGTGGTCAGGCGCTGTTCGTCACTGTTGGGATGCACGGTGAAGCTGCTGTGGCGGCTGCCCCAGTCGCAGCAGTCAGAGGAAAGGCTGTCAGAGAAAATATGGCAGTCAGGACCAAGCCTGTGAAAAAAGCTTCAGGTTTTCTGCGTTTTGGTGAAACCGTCAGGTCAGCTCTGCTCCATCGCAATCAGACCCATTGTCCTTCAGAGGCTTTAATGGAGCAAATATTGTATATCTAGACACAGGCAAAGGCACACAGCTGACTGTTTAAAGTCAGGGTTCAAGTTATACACTCGCCAGCTCCATAACGCACCTACAGGAGCCGCTCTGTCACAGAGACCTGTGTCACAGGAGATCTGGAGCTTCCACTAAGGAAATCCTAAAAGGCTGATTCTGTTCATCTGAACGTTTCAGTGGGAGAAACGTTTCTTCACTCATCCAGGTGACTTTCATTACACCCACTGAAAACACTACGTCCAGATGAATGGAGTCGACCTTCACTATCTCTGCTATTTGCACGCCCACCACTACACCTGCCTCATTGCCATTCAGAGGGAGCCATAAATGAAGCAGTCCAACAACCAGGCCTTAATGGTAGTCCTGTCTGAAGCTATATGCAGGTCATGGGGAACTGGAGCCTGTCCCAGTTGTCTGTTGCAGGGCTACCACAGAGAGACAGACAACCATTCACACTCACATTCATACCTATGGGCAATTTAGAATCACCAGTTAACCCAGCCACAGGCATCCATAAGTACCAGTGACAGTGACATTGTAAAGTCAGAAATGATGTTCACACCTCGCTGAGGCGTTCTGGGGAGGAATGCTCCACGCCAAGTCGTCATCGCTGTCATAGCGACGAGGATTGTCAAAGAAATATCCTCTGGAGGAGAGAACGTGGTTAGGGATTCCCGTGGTGCTCTGTTGGACCAAATACATCAGAGCAGCAGTCAAACAGTGATGGCCTATCATTAACTTAGAGAGAAAACCTCATGCCAACTGTAAGAACCTGCAGTACTGACCCGATCCTGAGGCGGCCGTCTCACCCTGAAGAAGAACACAACCAGTGAGGTGGGCAGCAGCTCCCACACGAACAGGATCACCCCAAATACGATGTAACCGGCGTCTCCAAGAGAGGACCGCAAGTCTGCCTGAGGACGCACACACACAGGTCAGAGGCAACAGAAACACAGCTTTCCAAACCTGCTGACATGTAGTGGCACACTGGTCTGTGCATGTTTTCCACACACACAGCGGGGAATGCGTGCAGAGCACACAATATGGCCATACCCATGGTATACCCAGGTCAGGTCAGGTATGGGTGTGATTGAATGAACACATGTATGCAGGACCTCTGCAACGAGTACTACCCCAGTCCTAGTTACATGATGGTGACATAAGGAGCCGGCTCCTGTTTACAGCTGGATGAAGGTCTAACCTGGTCGGAGACGTTGTACCAGTCATAGTCGAAGGAGTTGATGGTCTCGATGTCAGCGAGGGCAAGCACCACCAGGTTGTAACAGGCTCGTGATGCGTATAACAACACCACCGTGATGCCGATCAGGGTCACCTGACACACGGACGTTCCCTACACACAGAGACATTTCATCAGTTTATTCAAACAATTTTGTGCAGCATGATCTCTCGTTCCTCATAGTTTAGCACATGTTGTAAATGAAAGGAGACTCTACCTTTGACTCCAGGTAGATGTTGGCCAATGACATCTTGGCCACCTTGTAGAGGCAGACGGACAGCGAGATGGCGCAGAGTACGAACAAGCTGTCGTTAACGGTCACCCTCACCAGAACGATGGTCTTCACGTCGGCAGCAGTCATCTTGACCATCAGGGCGCAGATCAGATTAACCACCAGAAAAATGAGACTGACGCAAAGGAAGACCAGGTACAGAGGAAGTCTGGGAGAGGGGAGACAGCGCTGTGGATTCTGGAAAAGCTAGGAAAATACCAACTCCACTTCCTGCTTTGACAACCTTCTTCGATTTCACAAGTTAGTCAAGTTACCTGTACTTCAGTAGTGCTGGTGCGTACTTGGACTTTGCCTTAAAGTAAACCTGTGGGGAAGAAGCAGAGACAGGCAGAGACTGGTTATTCAAACGGGCTGAGAGGTCATCTGACGGACACATTTAGTCCAACAGCCCGGCCTCCTCAAGGACTGCTGGCCAGTCAGGACTCTGTTCTCCTTTTGTTAATGCAGGACCCAGGCTCTAGGTCTATTCAAAGGAATACCTATCAGTTGGATCTTCCTGAGAAGCACACTCAGGGTTGCTTTACCTCCACGACCAGGAAGCTGGAAAAGCTTTATTTTGTCAGATTATCAGCTCATAAATGAAACAGCACTTCTTTATGTCATTCAAAAATGAAGCTCACGTATAATATAAGCTTATTAACATGCTTCACTGCCAAAGAGCACGATCAACAGTTTCCCCCCAAAAGCTCCAGGTTTCACTACCTACGGCTGAACAATGAGTCACAAGTTAATCTCAGTCAAATGCACTTGGATCGCTTCTAAAACAACAACTGGACATTTACAGCACACAGACTTTTGTCTGAGCTTCACTCGGTCCACACAGCGTCATCTGTCTCTGCCATGTGTTCAGCATGCAAGCATTGCAAACTGTGTGTGCTTCCTCAGAGCCTGCAGCAGCTCATCTCATTGATTTGTTCCTGAAGGTACCCGCATTAAGGAAATAATGCACTGTAGTAAAATAACCTGTGTCATCTTTCTCACAGACAAGCGCTGCTGGTTAATGAGTCTCCTCTCATGTGAAAACACTCTGTTTCCTGGTCTAGTTGAGCAGCTGCACTCATCAGAGCTGATCAGTGACAGATGTCACGACAGTGATGCAGGGTCACCACATACATACCAATCAGGACTATGTACCAGACACTTTCACTTCCTAAAACTGAAATACAAACTTGTTGGACTTCAAAAAGCTCCAGCACCACAAGCTCAGTCAGCTACAGCTCTATGAGCTATTGGGCATCCACCTACAAACTGAAGCATCCTAACATCAAACCTTTATGCAGTATAGAGGAAACTATCCACAGAGGCCAAAGCTACCGGGCTGCAAACATGTTCACAGCACTGACTCGGTTTTAGAGTCAGCCTCAAGTGGCCGTTTCAAGAACTGCAGTTTGTTGTACTTCATTCTTCAGCCCCACAGATTCCTGAGTCAACAGAACCCCCCACTGTAATTCAGACTGGCTTTTACTGTGCCACTGTCTGCCACTGGGACTAGTGAAGGTGGGAACCTGCTTATTTAATCATTCATGTTCTTACCGTCAGCGGCCACAGATGGCAGCACATCAACAATAAATGAAAGGATACCTCAGATTTGTTGCAGATTAACCCCGTACTGCCTGCGTGGACTAAAGCCTGCCAGAGTCTGAACCCTGTTAGCCGTTCCCAGAGCCACCGGTCTCTGCTACGACAGTAACAGCAGCAGAACAGTAACAGCAGCAGAAGCCCGCTCACCTGCGCACAGTAGAGGTTCATGAGACTGAGCGTGAAGAACTGCAGGCAGACGGGGAAGCAGTACAGAAGCCAGAAGGCAAAGGGTCCAAGTGCATTGGCGGTCACACAGTCTCTGAAATAGAAGGAGAAGAGAAGGGCGCGCAGGGCGGCCCACAGCAGACACAGGAACAGGAAGGCCGTCTGGTAGCTGAAGCGCTTGTGCCGGTACCGCAGCACCAGCCAAAGCTGGGCATAGACGAAGGCAAAGAGCAGTGAGTAGAAGACGGTGTAGGCGATGGTCAGACCCAGCTTCACATAGGGGGGAATGGCCGGTGTGATGGTTGGAGGGGGAGGTAGGTGGGAGGTGTTACCGGCATTCTGCTGCTGCTCTTGTGCCGGGTCCATCGCCTCCCCATTCATCTCCTCTGTGTGCCAGTAGCAGTGGGAGGGAAGGAGGGAGGGATGCAGTAGGTGTTAAAGATGGAGCAGCACGCTTCCTCCTCAGGGGGAAATAAAAAGGAGAAACCTCTCTGTGCTAGTCAGATGAATCCTGCGTGTCCATCCATCCATTCTCATCCAGGGATGCCGTCTGACTCACAGTGAAGAGAAGAAGAACACAGAGAGACACCTCCCCTCTTTTTGCCGGTGCCTGGTAGTACACTATTGGTAGTTGTTGGTCACATGATGCTGCTGTGCACCAGGGGATTGGCTTAGCAGGAGGAGGGATGCTGCAGGGAGGAAACTGGAGAGATGGATCTGGAAGGAGAGAGGGGTAAGCTGGAATCTGTGGTCCCCCTCACACACACACACACACACACACACACACACACACACACACACACACACACACACACACACACACACACACCGACCGACTGTGTCACAGCAGCGTCACACAGACAGACTGATGCTGGTTTAGAGTGTTGCACCCATGTCTGTATAAAGAAATGAGGGAATGATGGACTAACTCAGTGTGCACGTAGATGAATGAGGTATCCAGTTATTACCCGACTGATACTGTAATGCAGACTTTATTTTAATAAAATTAATATCACATCTCTATTGTTGTTGATAACTGATTTTTAAAAAAAGAAATCAAAGCATGCTTCAATAAAAAACAGTTGAATGTAGAATCTGACTAACGTGCTTCTTTCCATGTGACTCTCTGAACAGTGTAGCAGACTTACAGCTTTAAGAACTCTCTAATTGCACTTTTTATAACCTTATTATTACCTTACTTACGAAGTGTTATAATAAACTGTGAATATAAATGGTCTCCGTTTTTGTAAAGAGTAATAGGTCACAATATTTCAGTTGTGTGATGGATTGGATGGATGGATATGGTCCATGCACTGCACACTCACAGAAATGCTGGTTTGATTAACATTCGAACAACCCTGAGTAAGAACAGCAGCCAGCAGGCATTCAGCATGACAGCAGTCGTAGACATGATGGTCTATGAAGACACTGTGCTTTGCCACATTTGCACATCCACAAGCATTAAAAAACGCCAAATGTAACAAAAAGGGAACAAAAAGGCTCCAATAAGCTGAATGTGTTTGATGTACTGTGACATTTTAACATGGTTACAGTAGAATGAACTCAAAAGCTGAGGCTGAAACCTTTAAAGGTATCTGCAGAGATCCAGCAGGATCCTTTGAACGGTAAATTCATATTTACATCACTGATCATGACAGCATGAATTCATTCACTAGTACAGATGTGATCATTTCCTTTGTCTCAGGCTGCTCTGTGGGTCTAATAAACGGTATCGACTTTGATATCAGTGCAGGCCTAGTGCAGACCTCTTCCTCCTCCTCATGTCTTTGCAAAATTTTCGTGTGTGCTGTTACATAACAGGCAGGTTGTTAGATAACAGGAGGCGCTGTGAAGCTGGTCTCACCTCACCACACTGACGACAAGCCAGGCTCCTCCCACATCTCTATTTTTATTCACTGCTGTAAGGCGATGGACTTGAAGAAATAGTAGAAATACCCCAAATACTCCGTTACATCGAGCTTTGGCCATTTTAGCACAATCCCATCAGCCCAGTTCACGTTCTGTCAGTAACATACTCTACGCTCTTTGTTGCTTCTATTATACCACAGCGTCTGTCTGTCAGCAGTGTTTTCTACTGTTCGCCAACAGTCGGTCCCTGATTGATCTTTATTTTATTTTAAGTTATTACAAACTAGACAGACATGACTGGGAGAAAGAAAGTTAGAGGGGAAGAGGGACAGAGAGAAAAGACACTAAAAATCAGCTGGATCACCTGTTGGAAGAAAAAAAAAGAAAACCAGCAAAAGAGAACGACACGGTAGAGAGACCACAGCAACAACCTAGATAAGTACAAGTAACAGTAAATAATAAATACTGAATGTTACTGAGCAGCACAGAAGATCGACAACACACGATGTGCTTTGAGGCAGCAGCCAAGGACGACAACGTGTGTGTGTGAACACCTGTGTGTACACCTGTGTATTCAAAAGGTTTCTCCATGTAACTATCTGCTAGAGCAGCGGTCCCAACCCCCGGGCCGGTCCGTGAGTCATTTGGTACCAGGACACGAGAGTTGAGGCTCGGGTCTTTTTCCGTGTGTTATGAATAAATCTTTTTTTGGTACCGGTACTGGTTTTAGTTTGTTGTATTTATCTGCGACACCTTAAAGGCCGGTCCGTGGTGCAAAAAATGTTGGGGACCGCTGCACTAGAGGGTGTGGGGAACCATAGCCCCATCCCCCAGGAACGACATAAAGCAGACATGGAGGAGGTCCAGGCCCAGCCATCCAGAGGCCACAGGGGGCTGTGGTAACATGCCTGCAGGCCCTGCCAGCAGCCACGCCAGTGCGGACCGAGCCCCGGGCCCAGAGGTCCGAGTGCCCCCCAACCCCCAGAAGGAGCCCGACTGAGCCATGAGTGCCAGGCCCCGTCAAGCCACCGGGAGTATGCCAGTACATACCTGAGCACCCAGCCCCGGACACTGAGAACATGCCTTATACCCCCAGGTCCAGGTGCAATCGTCCCCAGAGGGGCAATCAAACCGGGGTCCACAGCAGTAGCACGACCAACCCCCATAGACCCCGGGGCGGCCCACCCGACCACACCAGAGAGGAAACCACACCTACCCTGTAGAAAATCTCTAACATACCCCATCATCCAATCACCTCCCAGACTATATAAGACAATAGACACCCAGGTTGAGTTCATTCACCACCTTTCCTACATATATCGCCCCCACCTGCAGAATGAAGTCCTAGAGAGAAGAGAACTTCTGCAAGGATGTAACAGCATCCCCACCAGTTGAACACACCTCCAACTCCACCGATGCACCAGGGGACCCCTGAGAGCCCAGGCCCGTTCTGGGGGGGGGGGGGGGGGGGGGACCACCATACCGTGCCACTGATTTACAGTGGCACGGTATGGTGGTCGTGTTCCGGTTAAAGAACACGGTGGCAGCTTCCAAGTTGATTTATTCAGCTGTGGTCTGTAGTAATGATACGTAAAGCAACTATCAGTACAGCACGTGTCAAACATTTGACACACCCAAACATAATTCTAGCAAAGAGATTCAACACTCACGTTGATACGTGTCTGCAGGCTGCATGTTTTCTTTCCCTCTCCTTTTGTTTGCCATTCCCTTAGGTCAGCGGTCCCCAACCCCCGGGCCTCGGACCGGTACCGGGCCGCGAGTCGTTTGGTACCGGGCCGCGAAAGTTGAGGCTCAGGTGTGAAATGTATAGTTTTCAGGGTTTTTATTGGTTTTCAGTGTTATTTTGTTATTGTTTTTATCGTTAACTCGGTTTTCCTGGGTCTTTTCACGTGTGTTATGAATAAATCTTCATTTTTTCGGTACTGGTACTGGTTTTATTTTGTTGTATTTATCCGCGACAGCTTAAAGGCCGGTCTGTGAAAATATTGTCGGGCATAAACCGGTCCGTGGCGCAAAAAAGGTTGGAGACCGCTGCCTTAGGTACACAGACTGCATTCTGCTGTCAATTTGGGGATCTCCAGCTAATTACAGGAAGGAGGCGTGATTGGACAAACCAGGAGTGCACACCTTAATAAGGAGACTCGCCTGTGGTTGGGCGTTTTCTCCCTTCCTTGCTTAGAATTGTTTGGCACAAATCTCCTCTGCTGTATTTCTTTTGTTTGAAGGCTGTGGTGTGAGTAAAGGGGTCTAGGTTAGTCTGGGGACCCCATACACCTACTCGTGTAGAGTCTTTTCTGTTAGAAACATTAGGTAAGTAGATTGTTCGCACCCATGTAATTTTTTAGCTTGTTTTGAGTTGAGGATTAGCCCCCTGGAGTTTACCTGATGTCAGTGGTGACTCCAGTGCCATTGCTTGACTGTCTAGTGACTTTGGAAGGGTTGCATTGTCAAGAAACTGATCACTTTCAGTTTTAGATGGGTTTATTTGTGGTGAGTATTAATAGTTATTAATATTTAATAAGAAGTTATTAATAATTTCATTGAATTCTATTGTATTATTTTTTTGGTATTTATAGAACTAAGTTATTCTGATGTGCCACCACTTTGCTGAGGTCTGGAAAACAACCCAGACGGTCACCCTTCAGATAAGAGGAAAGTGTTATGACCTGGAAACTGTTGGAACACCAGCGTCACTGAACTGTCCGACACAGTTTCAAGTTACTGTGCACTGAGAAAATCAGTGCCTTCAGGCGCCACTGAAGTGTGCAGATACCTCATAAACAAGCCAAGTTCCTTCTGCAGGTTTGTGGTCAGCAGACACAAAGGTTGAGCTGTTTGGCCCCAACAACAACAGGTATGTTTGGATGAGTAAACACTGTACGGTCTGTCAAACATGGCGGTGGTAGCATCGTGCTCTGGAGCGTGCCAGTGATAATGGTACACTGGACAAAGTGGATGGAATAATGATTCAAAGTAATTATTAGAAACCCCCAAATTTCCATGGCAGGATGCTCCAGATGAGTAGACCACGACTATAGCTGCACATTCAGCCCTTGAGTGGTAATCTGGCTTATTGGGCCTTTGCCCAATGGGCTGATGCAACTGTGGGCCAATAGAATGTTGGTTTCTTTGAGTCAGTCCATAGCCTGCATAATTGTATTGACAAAGTGCCAGTGCCCGCCCGCTTTACAAACTGTCACATGCTGGACTGCTGTGAAACTAAAACAACGACGACTGCACCAACTTGGCTAAAAAGACAAATTGCTTCAATATCAATAATCAAAAGTATTGAAATATATACATATATGTATGAACATGATAGAAAATAGCTAATATAGCTAATACGTAACCCCCTCTACTAATTTCAGGGTGAATGCACACTCTACTTGATGATCTCAAGTAGACTTCAGGTCATCTGAGCACACACACACGGACACTCTTGCACAGCAGAATTAGGTTTATAGTTTACATGTATTGTGGCTTTACTGGGGAAGCAGAACATGCCTCTTACATGTCTTACACACCTGTTGTTAAGTCTAATTGTTGAATGTTGCCATTGTGTTTCTTAAATTTGTACAGTCTTAGTTCAAGCAGTAGGATCAAAGCCATTCCTTTGATCTTGACCACCTCTCCAACTACTCTGTGCTGGGGGAGGTTTTATTGTAGATACATCCTATCTGAAAGATCTGTTTCTTTTGATGTAAACTTCCTGGGTTTACGACCCTTTGGTCAGCAGGAGGTCTGACACACACACACACACACACACACACACACACACACACACACACACACACACACACACACACACTCTTACTTAAATACAGAAGTTCACACATCTTAGGACCATGTGGGCGTGGCTTTGTTCTGACGTGTTTTGTGTGAACTGTCTCTCAATAAAAGGTAGCAGGAGGAGGTCAGATCTGGGGGTCATTTTCGTGGTGGACACAGACGAGGCCTCCCTTGCGCAAATAATCGATCGATCGACTGTCTTGTTTTCTTCATGATGAATAAGTCTCTAGAATTAGCGGGGTTTGTGGAAACACAGACCCAACACCTGTTATTTTCATTTACATGACAGTGTTCACAGAGCAGCTTTAGTTGAGGAAGAGTTTTGTGCTCCATCGTGTTACGATTAAGTTGCATATGAACTAAGTCCAAATGAACTGTACCAGGGGCACCTCTTCAGGGAACTGTTTGCTTAACCATGTCCGGGGATGTTTAAGTACACACCAGTCACTAAACTGGGACTCTATGGTGTTACTTTAGTGCTTCTATTCTGAGCGCACTCAAAAAAGTTTTGCAAGCACAAATGTTGCGTGTTGAGGAGAAAGTTATTTTGAGCAGAATAAAAGTTTAATTTGAGCGAACAAATTTATTTCTGCATCCAAGAAATGTATTTCAGTGTTTGCAATTATCCATATACACATACAATAACAGCCCCTCTGTTCTCTGCTCTGTGTGCTCACAGACATCTGCAGACCTGCTCTCAGCGTGTCGTTCGCAGTCACAACATCTCTGCTCACTGCGCGCTCCAGTCTCTGTACACCGTTACAAGTGTGCCACAAAACCAACCAATCACAGACTTGGATGCAAACAATACTGACTGGCTGTTACAGTCTCCAATCAGCTCGCTGGCTCCTGTAGCCAAACCCAGGCAATAATCCCAGAATGCATTTTGTCCGAAACTCAAACGAGGCAGTTGCAGAGGAACGCGGCGTTTTAAATATTACTCTTTCTGGATCACAAAATAAACTTTTAGGGGTTTTTTTCAGGCTGGAAAGTTGCTGTGTAAACATAAGAATCTATTGTTATTGTATCTGGGAGCAAATATATGAGGTGCCGTGAAGGACATTATTACTGAAACACTCTCACACGCACTACTGTAACGCTCTCACACGCACTACTGTAACGCTCTCACACGCACTACTGAAACGCTCTCACGCGCACTACTGAAACGCTCTCACGCGCACTACTGTAACGCTCTCACGCGCACTACTGAAATGCTCTCACACGCACAACTGAAACGCTTTCACACGGACTCCTGAAACGCTCTCACACGCACTACTGTAACGCTCTCACACGCACTACTGAAACGCTTTCACACGCACTACTGTAACGCTCTCACACACACAACTGAAACGCTCTCACACGCACTACTGAAACGCTCTCACACGCACTACTGTAACGCTCTCACACGCACTACTGAAACGCTTTCACACGCACTACTGTAACGCTCTCACACACACAACTGAAACGCTCTCACACGCACTACTGAAACGCTCTCACACGCACAACTGAAACGCTCTCACGCGCACTACTGAAACGCTTTCACACGCACTACTGAAACGCTTTCACACGCACTACTGAAACGCTCTCACACGCACTACTGTAACGCTCTCACACGCACTACTGTAACGCTCTCACACGCACAACTGAAACGCTCTCACACGCACTACTGAAACGCTCTCACGCGCACTACTGAAACGCTTTCACACGCACAACTGAAACGCTTTCACACGCACTACTGAAACGCTCTCACACGCACTACTGTAACGCTCTCACACGCACTACTGAAACGCTCTCACACGCACTCCTGAAACGCTCTCAAACGCACTACTGAAACGCTCTCAAACACACAACTGAAACGCTCTCACACGCACTACTGAAACGCTCTCACACGCACAACTGAAACGCTCTCACACGCACAACTGAAACGCTCTCACACGCACTACTGAAACGCTCTCACACGCAGTACTGAAACGCTCTCACACGCGCTACTGAAACGCTCTCACGCGCACTACTGTAACGCTCTCACGCGCACTACTGTAACGCTCTCACACGCGCTACTGAAACGCTCTCACGCGCTCTACTGTAACGCTCTCACGCGCACTACTGTAACGCTCTCACGCGCACAATTGAAACGCTCTCACACGCACTACTGAAACGCTTTCACACACACTACTGAAACGCTCTCACACGCACAACTGAAACGCTTTCACACACACTACTGAAACGCTCTCACACGCACTACTGAAACGCTTTCACACACACTACTGAAACGCTTTCACACGCACTACTGAAACGCTTTCACACACACAACTGAAACGCTCTCACACAAACAACTGAAACGCTTTCACACGTACTACTGAAACGCTCTCACACGCACAACTGAAACGCTTTCACACACACAACTGAAACGCTCTCACACAAACAACTGAAACGCTTTCACACGTACTACTGAAACGCTTTCACACACACAACTGAAACGCTCTCACACAAACAACTGAAACGCTTTCACACGTACTACTGAAACGCTCTCACACACACAACTGAAACGCTCTCACACGCACAACTGAAACGCTTTCACACACACTACTGTAACGCTCTCACACGCACAACTGAAACGCTCTCACACACAAAACTGAAACGCTCTCACACACACTACTGAAACGCTCTGACACGCACTACTGAAACGCTCTCACACACACAACTGAAACGCTTTGACACACACTACTGAAACGCTCTCACACGCACAACTGAAACGCTTTTACACGCACTACTGAAACGCTCTGACATGCACTACTGAAACGCTCTGACATGCACTACTGAAACGCTCTGACACGCACTACTGAAACGCTCTGACACGCACAACTGAAACGCTCTGACACGGACTACTGAAACGCTTTCACACACACTACTGAAACGCTTTCACACGCACAACTGAAACGCTCTCACACACACTACTGAAACGCTCTCACACACACTACTGAAACGCTTTTACACGCACTACTGAAACGCTTTCACACACACTACTGAAACGCTCTCACACGCACAACTGAAACGCTTTCACACACACTACTGAAACGCTCTCACACGCACAACTGAAACGCTTTTACACGCACTACTGAAACGCTCTCACACGCACTACTGAAACGCTTTCACACACACTACTGAAACGCTCTCACACGCACAACTGAAACGCTTTCACACACACTACTGAAACGCTCTCACACGCACAACTGAAACGCTTTCACACGCACTACTGAAACGCTCTCACACGCACTACTGTAACGCTCTCACACGCACTACTGAAACGCTCTCACACGCACTCCTGAAACGCTCTCAAACGCACTACTGAAACGCTCTCAAACACACAACTGAAACGCTTTCACACGCACAGCTGAAACGCTCTCACACGCACTACTGAAACGCTCTCACACGCACAACTGAAACGCTCTCACACGCACTACTGAAACGCTCTCACACGCAGTACTGAAACGCCCTGACACGCACTACTGTAACGCTCTGACACGCACTACTGTAACGCTCTCACACGCGCTACTGAAACGCTCTCACGCGCACTACTGTAACGCTCTCACGTGCACTACTGTAATGCTCTCACGCGCACAACTGAAACGCTCTCACACGCACTACTGAAACGCTTTCACACACACTACTGAAACGCTCTCACACGCACAACTGAAACGCTTTCACACGCACTACTGAAACGCTCTCACGCACACTACTGAAACGCTCTCACACGCGCTACTGAAACGCTCTCACGCGCACTACTGAAACGCTTTCACACACACTACTGAAACGCTCTCACACGCACTACTGAAACGCTTTCACACGCACTACTGAAACGCTCTCACGCACACTACTGAAACGCTCTCACGCGCACTACTGTAACGCTCTCACGCGCACTACTGAAATGCTCTCACACGCACAACTGAAACGCTTTCACACGGACTCCTGAAACGCTCTCACACGCACTACTGTAACGCTCTCACACGCACTACTGAAACGCTTTCACACGCACTACTGTAACGCTCTCACACGCACTACTGAAACGCTTTCACACACACTACTGAAACGCTCTCACACGCACAACTGAAACGCTTTCACACGCACTACTGAAACGCTCTCACACGCACTCCTGAAACGCTCTCAAACGCACTACTGAAACGCTCTCAAACACACAACTGAAACGCTTTCACACGCACAACTGAAACGCTCTCACACGCACTACTGAAACGCTCTCACACGCACAACTGAAACGCTCTCACACGCACAACTGAAACGCTCTCACACGCACTACTGAAACGCTCTCACACGCAGTACTGAAACGCCCTGACACGCACTACTGTAACGCTCTCACACGCAGTACTGAAACGCCCTGACACGCACTACTGTAACGCTCTCACACGCACTACTGTAACGCTCTCACACGCGCTACTGAAACGCTCTCACGCGCACTACTGTAACGCTCTCACGCGCACTACTGTAACGCTCTCACGCGCACAATTGAAACGCTCTCACACGCACTACTGAAACGCTTTCACACACACTACTGAAACGCTCTCACACGCACAACTGAAACGCTTTCACACACACTACTGAAACGCTCTCACACGCACTACTGAAACGCTTTCACACACACTACTGAAACGCTTTCACACGCACTACTGAAACGCTTTCACACACACAACTGAAACGCTCTCACACAAACAACTGAAACGCTTTCACACGTACTACTGAAACGCTCTCACACGCACAACTGAAACGCTTTCACACACACAACTGAAACGCTCTCACACAAACAACTGAAACGCTTTCACACGTACTACTGAAACGCTTTCACACACACAACTGAAACGCTCTCACACAAACAACTGAAACGCTTTCACACGTACTACTGAAACGCTCTCACACACACAACTGAAACGCTCTCACACGCACAACTGAAACGCTTTCACACACACTAGTGAAATGCTCTCACACACACAACTGAAACGCTCTCACACACACACAACTGAAACGCTCTCACACGCACAACTGAAACGCTTTCACACACACTACTGAAATGCTCTCACACACACAACTGAAACGCTTTCACACACACTACTGTAACGCTCTCACACGCACAACTGAAACGCTTTCACACGGACTCCTGAAACGCTCTCACACGCACTACTGAAACGCTCTGACACGCACTACTGTAACGCTCTCACACGCACAACTGAAACGCTCTCACACACAAAACTGAAACGCTCTCACACACACTACTGAAACGCTCTGACACGCACTACTGAAACGCTCTCACACACACAACTGAAACGCTTTGACACACACTACTGAAACGCTCTCACACGCACAACTGAAACGCTTTTACACGCACTACTGAAACGCTCTGACATGCACTACTGAAACGCTCTGACATGCACTACTGAAACGCTCTGACACGCACTACTGAAACGCTCTGACACGCACAACTGAAACGCTCTGACACAAACAACTGAAACGCTTTCACACGTACCACTGAAACGCTCTCACACGCACTACTGTAACGCTCTCACACGCACTACTGAAACGCTCTCACACGCACTCCTGAAACGCTCTCAAACGCACTACTGAAACGCTCTCAAACACACAACTGAAACGCTTTCACACGCACAACTGAAACGCTCTCACACGCACTACTGAAACGCTCTCACACGCACAACTGAAACGCTCTCACACGCACTACTGAAACGCTCTCACACGCAGTACTGAAACGCCCTGACACGCACTACTGTAACGCTCTCACACGCACTACTGTAACGCTCTCACACGCGCTACTGAAACGCTCTCACGCGCACTACTGTAACGCTCTCACGCGCACTACTGTAACGCTCTCACGCGCACAACTGAAACGCTCTCACACGCACTACTGAAACGCTTTCACACACACTACTGAAACGCTCTCACACGCACAACTGAAACGCTTTCACACACACTACTGAAACGCTCTCACACGCACTACTGAAACGCTTTCACACACACTACTGAAACGCTCTCACACACACTACTGAAACGCTTTCACACACACAACTGAAACGCTCTCACACAAACAACTGAAACGCTTTCACACGTACTACTGAAACGCTCTCACACGCACAACTGAAACGCTCTGACACACACAACTGAAACGCTCTCACACAAACAACTGAAACGCTTTCACACGTACTACTGAAACGCTTTCACACACACAACTGAAACGCTCTCACACAAACAACTGAAACGCTTTCACACGTACTACTGAAACGCTCTCACACACACAACTGAAACGCTCTCACACGCACAACTGAAACGCTTTCACACACACTAGTGAAATGCTCTCACACACACAACTGAAACGCTCTCACACACACACAACTGAAACGCTCTCACACGCACAACTGAAACGCTTTCACACACACTACTGAAATGCTCTCACACACACAACTGAAACGCTTTCACACACACTACTGTAACGCTCTCACACGCACAACTGAAACGCTTTCACACGGACTCCTGAAACGCTCTCACACGCACTACTGAAACGCTCTGACACGCACTACTGTAACGCTCTCACACGCACAACTGAAACGCTCTCACACACACAACTGAAACGCTTTCACACGGACTCCTGAAACGCTCTCACACACACTACTGAAACGCTCTGACACGCACTACTGAAACGCTCTCACACACACAACTGAAATGCTTTGACACACACTACTGAAACGCTCTCACACGCACAACTGAAACGCTTTTACACGCACTACTGAAACGCTCTGACATGCACTACTGAAACGCTCTGACATGCACTACTGAAACGCTCTGACACGCACTACTGAAACGCTCTGACACGCACAACTGAAACGCTCTGACACAAACAACTGAAACGCTTTCACACGTACCACTGTAACGCTCTCACACGCACTACTGTAACGCTCTCACACGCACTACTGAAACGCTCTCACACGCACTCCTGAAACGCTCTCAAACGCACTACTGAAACGCTCTCAAACACACAACTGAAACGCTTTCACACGCACAACTGAAACGCTCTCACACGCACTACTGAAACGCTCTCACACGCACAACTGAAACGCTCTCACACGCACTACTGAAACGCTCTCACACGCAGTACTGAAACGCCCTGACACGCACTACTGTAACGCTCTCACACGCACTACTGTAACGCTCTCACACGCGCTACTGAAACGCTCTCACGCGCACTACTGTAACGCTCTCACGCGCACTACTGTAACGCTCTCACGCGCACAACTGAAACGCTCTCACACGCACTACTGAAACGCTTTCACACACACTACTGAAACGCTCTCACACGCACAACTGAAACGCTTTCACACACACTACTGAAACGCTCTCACACGCACTACTGAAACGCTTTCACACACACTACTGAAACGCTTTCACACGCACTACTGAAACGCTTTCACACACACAACTGAAACGCTCTCACACAAACAACTGAAACGCTTTCACACGTACTACTGAAACGCTCTCACACGCACAACTGAAACGCTCTCACACACACACAACTGAAACGCTCTCACACGCACAACTGAAACGCTTTCACACACACTACTGTAACGCTCTCACACGCACAACTGAAACGCTTTCACACAGACTCCTGAAACGCTCTCACACGCACTACTGAAACGCTCTCACACACAAAACTGAAACGCTCTCACACACAAAACTGAAACGCTCTCACACACACTACTGAAATGCTCTGACACGCACTACTGAAACGCTCTCACACACACTACTGAAACGCTCTGACACGCACTACTGAAACGCTCTCACACGCACAACTGAAACGCTCTCACACACACACAACTGAAACGCTCTCACACGCACAACTGAAACGCTCTCACACGCACTACTGAAACGCTCTCACACACAAAACTGAAACGCTCTCACACGCACAACTGAAACGCTCTCACACACAAAACTGAAACGCTCTCACACACACTACTGAAATGCTCTGACACGCACTACTGAAACGCTCTCACACACACAACTGAAACGCTTTGACACACACCGCTCTGACATGCACTACTGAAACGCTCTGACACGCACAACTGAAACGCTCTGACACGGACTACTGAAACGCTTTCACACACACTACTGAAACGCTCTCACACGCACAACTGAAACGCTCTCACACGCACTACTGAAACGCTCTCACACACACTACTGAAACGCTTTTACACGCACTACTGAAACGCTTTCACACACACTACTGAAACGCTCTCACACGCACAACTGAAACGCTTTTACACGCACTACTGAAACGCTTTCACACACACTACTGAAACGCTCTCACACGCACAACTGAAACGCTTTCACACACACTACTGAAACGGTCTCACACGCACAACTGAAACGCTTTTACACGCACAACTGAAACGCTTTCACACACACTACTGAAACGCTTTCACACACACTACTGAAACGCTCTCACACACACTACTGAAACGCTCTCACACGCACAACTGAAACGCTTTCACACACACTACTGAAACGCTTTCACACGCACTACTGAAACGCTTTCACACACACTACTGAAACGCTTTCACACGTACTACTGAAACGCTCTCACACACACTACTGAAACGCTCTCACACGCACAACTGAAACGCTTTCACACACACTACTGAAACGCTTTCACACGCACTACTGAAACGCTTTCACACACACTACTGAAACGCTTTCACACGCACTACTGAAACGCTCTCACACGCACAACTGAAACGCTTTCACACACACTACTGAAACGCTTTCACACGTACTACTGAAACGCTCTCACACACACTACTGAAACGCTCTCACACGCACAACTGAAACGCTTTCACACACACTACTGAAACGCTTTCACACGTACTACTGAAACGCTCTCACACACACTACTGAAACGCTCTCACACGCACTACTGAAACGCTTTCACACACACTACTGAAACGCTCTCACACGCACTACTGAAACGCTTTCACACACACTACTGAAACGCTTTCACACGCACTACTGAAACGCTTTCACACACACTACTGAAACGCTCTCACACGCACAACTGAAACGCTTTCACACGCACTACTGAAACGCTCTCACACACACAACTGAAACGCTCTCACACAAACAACTGAAACGCTGTCACACGTACTACTGAAACGCTCTCACACGCACAACTGAAACGCTTTCACACACACTACTGAAAAGCTCTCACACGCACAACTGAAATGCTCTCACACGCACAACTGAAATGCTCTCACACGCACAACTGAAACGCTCTCACACGCACTACTGAAACGCTCTCACACACACTACTGAAACGCTTTCACACACACTACTGAAACGCTTTCACACACACTACTGAAACGCTTTCACACACACTACTGAAACGCTCTCACACAAACAACTGAAACGCTTTCACACGCACTACTGAAACGCTTTCACACGTACTACTGAAACGCTCTCACACACACTACTGAAACGCTCTCACACAAACAACTGAAACGCTTTCACACACACTACTGAAACGCTTTCACACGCACAACTGAAACGCTCTCACACGCACAACTGAAACGCTCTCACACGCACTACTGAAACGCTTTCACACACACTACTGAAATTTTAGCACTCACATAAACAACTGAAACGCTCTCACACACACTACTGAAATTTTAGCACTCACATACACAACTGAAACGCTCTCACACGTACTACTGAAACGCTCTCACACGCACTACTGAAACGCTTTCACACACACTACTGAAACGCTCTCACACACACTACTGAAATTTTAGCTCTCACACACACTACTGAAACGCTCTCACACACACTACTGAAACGCTCTCACACGCACAACTGAAACGCTCTCACACACACTACTGAAACGCTCTCACACAAACAACTGAAACGCTCTCACACGCACAACTGAAACGCTCTGACACACTACTGAAACGCTCTCACACGCACAACTGAAACGCTCTCACACGCACAACTGAAACGCTCTGACACACTCCACTGAAACCAGAGGCATTTCCGCTGAACAGGAAGTTATTTCCTGACAAGGAAACTGATGGAAAAAGTGGTATATTTCAAAACACTACAAGGATGTCTACTCAGCAACCTGCCAGTACAGCGGTCCCCAACCTTTTTTTCGCCACGTAAACGACATAAAAATAAAAAAACGATACATACCCTGAAAACCATACATTTCAAACTCAAGCCTCAACTCTTGCGACCTGGTACCAAACGACTCACAGACCGGTACTGGTCCAGGACCTGGGGGCTGGGGACTGCTGTACTTGTAGCCTAAGTGAAGCAGCCGCATTACTTAACAATATTTTAGCTTCTTTGAATCAAGGAATGGATTCAAGGTGAAACAGGGAATTCGGCAAGTATGTCCTGTTTCCCCTAAGCTTTTTATATTGGCAACTCAGTTGTTAACACATCAAAAATTCTAACGACATACAAGGAATATCAATTTTTAAGAAAGACTTCAAAATAAGTCAATGTCTAAACTGTTCTCAAAGAGAATATAACATATTTTGTGAACTGGTCCCACTGCCTCTGCTTCATTTGATTAATATTTTTATGATATACAATAATTTCTCATCAGTGCTCCCAAATTTATTGCTAGGGCAATGTCAGCTTTTTACTTTTGAGTAAATATCATATCTATTGTGCTAAATGGAGGAACGCTAAGCCTTCTCTCCCTGGTTTTATTGATGATTTTAAGATATTTTTTTCTTTGCTAAAAAAGACAAAAAGCACATATGCCAAAAAAATAACCATAGAAACCATATTCTAAATTTTGACTTATGCTGAGGCTAACATATTGTTAAGTAATGCAGCTGTCTCACTAAGGTCCAGAATCGATTCGATTCAATTTGATTTGATTCAATTCGATTTGATTCTGGGAAATTTTGACAGTCAGAAATATTATAATTCAGATCAGTACATTTACATATTTTTGTATCTATAAAAAGGAAGCTGACACACGCAAGACTTTATCAAAGGTGTGAGCATCACAGCAGAGGCCTTTGTGTCAAAGTAGCTGAAGATAAAACAGAAAAACATGAAGGAGATTTTCCTGGCCTGGGATTTTATAAAAATATTCTGCAGTACATCACAAATGAAAGAAAACCATTAATCAACATATGAACATTACCTCTGAAGTTACAGAGGTTTTAGAGACACAGCGTTTTGCAATTTTGCATAATTTTAAAAAGTTTAAATTTGTTCAGTATTGAACGGCAGAAATTAGGTTTTCTTTTCGGAAGTAAGTAAAAGGAAAAAAACAGCGTCCGACAGGCTGTAAACAACAGTAGACTTGTGCGTAACAAGCAAGCGAATAATGAAGAAAACAGATTTTTAGACGGGAAACTGTTGTTGGAGAGAGAGAGAGAGAGAGCTGTGCATCGTGGTGGAAGCAAAACAGTAAAAGTCAGAGTGAATTCATGACGATGTTTATGTGAAGCGCAGTTTGGATCTTCTTTTGCTGCTGGTTCGGTCACAAATGTTTGGAGAGAGATCAAACTAACAGCTTCAGAATCAGCGCAAAAAGGGCGTGAACACAAAGCTCGACCCACCGACGGATCAGAATCAGCGAGCTGTCGGCTTTCAGCCCCGACCGTGTCCGTGCCGTCGGTGAGAAAGGCGACATCTCACTGATCCTGATCCGTCGGTGGGTCGAGCTTTGTGTTTACGTCTTTGTGCACAATCTCCTGCTCTCATTTACTGTCTTAGCTGTTTGGTGGTTGTTGAAATTTTGTGAGGTTTAACCAGAGATTTTGGCATTTCGGGCAAAATAAATTTAAATAAAAAAATTGATTCAGGATTTTAATGAATCAATTTCACGTTATCCAAGCCAGAATCGATTTTAATTGATAAATCGATTATAAAAACCCACCCCTAACTAGCAGGTTGCTGAGTAGACATCTGTGTAGTGGTTTGTTTGAAATCTACCACTTTTTCCTTCAGTTTCCTTGTCAAGAATTAACTTCCTGTTCAACTGAAACGCCTTGGTTTTTCAGTAGTGTGTGTGAGAGCGTTTCAGTAGTAATGTCCCTTACGGCACCTCATACAAATAACACAACTTGCTGAGTGCTGCAGTCTGTCCACAAAGCTTAAAATCCTTCTACCTACATGGTTTGTAAAAAAACATACCGGTGCTGTGGAGAGCATCCTCACACAGAACATGACATCGTGGTTTGGGAACAGCTGTGTGAAGGACCAAAAAGCTCTCCAGAGAGTGATCCGTACAGCAGAACGCTGCTGCAGGATTGCTCTCCCCCCGCTTCAGGACACCTACACCAGGAGATGCCGGACTAGAGCAGCGCAGATACTGAAGGACCCGTCCCATCCTGGCAACAAACTGTTCCAACTTCTGCAATCTGGTAGAAGGTTCCGCATCTTCCGGGCAAGGACAGAGAGACTCAAGAGGAGCTTCTATCCCCAAGCCATCCGTGCCCTAAACACACACACCCGCCCTCTCACATCATCTATAACTGACTGAGTCAGGACTCTTCCAGACACTAAACCAAGGCACAATGTACATTTCAATTCCTTTAATTTTAAATATGTTTATATTGTCTATCCTGTAAAATAGTCAGATGTCTATTCATATTAATCTACAGAATTCACCTGCTTGCTGCTACTACTGCACATTCACCCAGTGTATATACTACATATATATATATATATATAATGTTCTTCCTCTACCCCCCCCCCCCCCCCCCCCCATTTTTGCACATGTCGAGGAGCGTGTCAGGTTACATTTCACTGTGTGTTATACTTGTATAACTATGCATGTGACAAATAAAGAACCTTGAACCTTGAACCTTGAACCTTGAAAACAGAAATGAGTCCAGAAAACAATAAGCAACAGCTGTTACTTCCACCCTTTATATACAGGCTTTGTAAGGAAAATTAATCTGTTGAAGGATTAAAAAATATTTTGCAGCTGATTGGATGTTGCCTGCATCACACCTCACACCAGATTCAAATCTGTGACCTTTTTCAAAAAAGGTTCCTGTGACGATGCTCCTGTGTAAACTGGCCTTTTCATGGGGTCCAACAACTCAGACCAAATGTCTTCATTTATATCAGTCAGAGACCCTATGCCAGTGATGAAAGCAGCACGCTGTAATAATAATAATAATAATAATGGATACTTTATTGATCCCCATGGGGAAATTACTTGTTTTTCTCTGCATTTGACCCATTCACTCAGTGAAGCAGTGGGCAGCCCACTAAGCAGGCGCCCGGGGAGCAGTGTGTAGGGACGGTACCTTGCTCAGGGGTACCTCAGGGTAGCCGTTAAGTGGATTCGAACCGCCGACCTGGGGAGACCACTTTACCTACTGAGCTATCCCTGCCCCTAGTGACGTCATCACAAGCTTCATTCCCTCACAAGCCCCGGAACACCTCAGGTAGCTGCACACCTGACCCCCCGCTGACCCCAGCAGCACAAATCAGCTCATCATCTTCTCGGGTTTCCGAACAAGTCCGATTGTGGTTGTATGAAGTTACAGACTGCGCTCGGTAGATGGCAGTGATGCATGGGACCAACGGAGCACTGTGTGACAAACTTATATTTTACAGACACAAGTTCAACTTAGACAACACGTCACGTGTAAAGGCTAAAAGCAAAAAAGGATGGCGCGCATTTCTAAAGCTGTCCCTCACTCAGTTTTTTTATCTTTTAAAAAGTTCTAACTTCTAGCTTTACTTCACGTTATTTTGAAAAAGTCTCCGGAAGTTGTGCGGTCGTCACTCCCATCGCTCTCCATCCATCCATCCGTGCGCCCGTCCTCCCGCCGGTGTCACTCCGCCGCTGCGCTCAGCTCGTAGGTCGGTGGGAATCCTCAGGTGAAGATGGAGATGAAGGCCGTGTCCCGACTCTGCTGGTGGCTCTGCTGGTACTTGGCGGGTCTGGGTGCTGTGACTCGGGCTCTGAAGCTGGAGGAGCTGTTTGAGTTTGGAGAAGCAGCCGGAGACCTGCAGCTGCCACCCGGCTCCGACTCCACGGCAAAGCTGCCTCTGAAAGGGTCACTGGTGTACTTGGAGGAAAAATACGACACAGTTTATGTGAGTGTCATATCTAGAGGATGATGATGATGATGTGTTAAAGTTTCTTCGTAAAAAGAGGAGTACGCAGAAAAAAAAATCCAGAATCAGCTTTTTGTCACCTTTCAAAGCATCAAAAACCAAAGTGAAGTGAAGCTGGTAAAGACTGAGAGTCTCAGTGGGAGAAATCATTTCTGATTTATTAGAATTTCTAAGGACAAAGCTGAGGGCTGTGCGGTTTTGTGTCCTGTAGGATCTGCTCATGGTCAGGTTCAGTGCGCTGCGTGCGCATGTTGAACGCTGAAGTTTAGCGCAACATTTCTGGGAACTGCTTTCAGAGGTGTGTGGTCAGAGAGGTGAGGATGTCCTCCATCTTTCTTGGCGCTGATCACATGTTTAAGTGACTTTTTCAGTAAAGTCTCACAGCTCCTCATCCTTTCGTTCAGCTCCAGGACACTCAGCTCTGTCTTTCGCTCACTCTTCATGATTCAAACTTAGTTCACTTTGCAAATGCAGCTCTGCCTTCGTTTCAGGCTCCTCGCACCTACCTGAGGAGTGAATTCCTTTCTCAGTGCAGTCGTTGTCTGTTTGTCACCTGATGAGCTTTTTTATTGGCGCTATACCTTTGTCCATCCTCCTGCTGCTTTCTGACTTTCGTTGTTTGATTTGTGGGTTTGTGTGACATGTGTGAACAGACAGGTGTGCGATTGGATTGGCTCAGTCTGACACAGGTGCTCGACTCTTTGTGAATATGTGAATTTAAATGTGAGCTGTTACTGACACAGTTAAAGTCCGGAGCAAAGCCAGGCTGCTCCCAGCTCGCTCGTGTCCAAAGCTCCACATTATTTCACTCTATAACAGGTAAAATGAACTGTGACAGAAACTATAGTATTATAGTAACAAAGTAAGTATTAAATATTTAATACCAATTATTATCATTAGCTCAGTGCAGAGTACATACACGTCATAGACTGTGTCAGCCTCAATATCGTTTGTGGCTTTTTTGGGGGGCGGGGCAAAATAGCTCAGAAAGCGGGATGGTCAGAGTTGCTGACTGTAGCTTACTGTAAACATGTTACTGCAGTCGTCTCCACAGAGAGACGTCCAGTGTGGATGACACACAGAGCTCGGTCACACACTTTTAGACTGATGTGCTCAGATTTGCACACCTGCTGAACGCTCTCCTCACGCATCCATGTCCACTGCTCTTCTGTCCCACAACTGTTTGCTTTCCATCCCCCTGTTAAAACAAAAAGACCACACACATCTCCCTGGCTCAACAGGAAGTTGATGAGACACAGTCAAGGTCCAGCTCCAGTAAACTCCTGTCTTTTCACATTATTTCAGACACAGAGCTGTTACTGGGGGTAGAACGAGTTATTTGCATATAGGACAGGAAATCTATGAATGTTGGTTTCCTGTTGAACCCACAGGTAAAGCTAACAGTCAAAGAGCTTTAAGGAGCTGTGGTTTGAGCCCCGGCCACGCCGGTCTGCACATCAGTGTGTCACTGGGTGAGATAGTGAACCCTGATGTGTTCATCATTACGTCGAGTCCGAGTGGGTGGGTGGGTGGGTGACATGAGGCTCGAGTGGAAAAGCTTCAAGGTGCTGGTGGAGATTGAAAGTCGGGGTGTGCTTTCCAAACTATATTCCTTTTTTAAATGTGCTGTGTTAGGACGTGTTTTCTCACTTCCAGAGAAAAGTCTCTGATTTTGTGGTTGTTCCATTTTCATGCAGATGATAGAATATCAAGCAAAGGTTGTGTGTTGTGTGTCATTTAAACATTATGAATTTGTATTAACAGAGTTTCAGGGTGAAAGCATGAAACTAAAAGCTGCTCTCAGCCTCTGCTGCTGGGTTTCACTCAGTGTGAAGATCTAATAGTAAGTGTGTAGTCGGCCCCCACCAGCTCTTTTTCAAGCATCTCCATCTATCCATCACCAGTCCCACCCCGTAGCGCGTCAGAGCGAGTAATATCCTGCTGCTTTGTGCTTCACCAGTGTTTATGAGTCCTTTACATTTAATATGATGCCCGGGTTGAAAACCACAAGATGCAGTCTCCTGGCTCAGCTCCAGGGTTTGCTGCTGAGGAGGTTATCTGGGTTGTAGTTTGATCCTTGACAGTAAATGGAGGCTCTTTGGAGAGCCGGCACATCTGGAACATGGAAGAATGACACATTTGTCCTCCCAAACCAGATGTCACGTCTCAGGGTGTTTCCTCCCTGTGTTGTTCTCACACTGATAATGATGATCTCAGGGGTCAGACATGTGTGATGTCAGCAACGTCCTGGCAAGTTTGCCCGGGGTACTGCTACAGCTCCTTAAACAGTACATGCAGTACTGCATGTTGAGCCAGGCTTTTAACAGCTCCACACAGTGTCATCCAACATATCGTGTTTTTCAGACCATAAGGCACACTGTTGATGAACGGGTCTGTTTTCATACATAAGGCACACCGGATTATAAGGCGCATTAAGCGAAACAAAATTGGATAAAACTTTACTCAACTCATTCTTCTTGCTTCCTCCACTTCTGTACCATTGATTCATTAATGCTGAATCCTCTCACAGCTGCTCTATTCCCATGTTGTTGCAGTACATTAATGACTAACCTCGTATTGTAAATGGACTGGTTCTTATATAGCGCTTTTTTACACAACTTGTGCATTCACCCATTCTGTCACGGTGCGGCATGGCACACCGTGGAAGGAGTGGGGAAGGAGGACCCAGGCGCGGTACTCTGTGTATAAACAGTGCGTTTATTTACAGTGATGGAAACAATAACAGTAAATCCCCGTGCTCTCCCGTGACTCCCGTGTCGTGTCTTCCCAAAAAGTCCGTGCTCCGTGTTCTCCACTCTCGTGTGTCCACACACACCCCGTGCCTGCTGCCCTCCGATGTTCCACGCTCCTCCTGAGGGGAAAATGACAGAGGCAGCCGTCAAGACACTTAATTCCAGTAGGCATACACTCAGACTTTAACTAAGCAGAAGACTAACGTGGAGTCTCATGGAATGATCCCGCGTCGGTGGGAGCTCCAAGACTCTCTTAAGTAGCTCCCCCGACGAGGCCTGATCAGCAGCAGGTGTGTGGCTTCGGGTGTGGCCAGTCCCCTTGCAGGACCACACCCTCCAGGCCTGACGCCGCCTATAAACAGGTGCTCAGCCACACACACATATATATATATACACACACACAAGCACAGAGAAGGGAAGCAACACCAAAATACATATAATAATATAATTCATAACTGCTCAGGGATCCTGGGTCGCTCAGACCCAGGACCCTGACACATTCGCACATTTTTCTAAGTGCTTTATAGCTAACATTCATGCACACATACTCCGATGGATGCATCGGAGAGCAATTTGGGGTTAGTATCTTGCCCAAGGATATTTGGCATGCAGACTAGGGGAAGCCAGGAATCGAACCACCAACCTTCCAATCAGTAGATGACCTGCTCTACCACCTGAGCTACAGCCACCGTATTGTGGCTGAATAATCTCAGTTGTTCTCCTGACTGAAGTTTGGTCCGTTTACAGCATCCTGCCATGCGATTGCATTTGTCTCTAACCATCAGGAACCTTCACGTTAACTTTTATCGAGTGGAAGAAAGTTAGCGTTCATCCTCCAGCTTCACTGTGTTTACCTAACATAGCTGTGTCGCTAGCGATCACATAGCACATCATTATATACCAGCTAGCCCAACTTCAGTATCCCTACAAACGTCACTGCTGTTTAGTTTTCTGTCTTCATTTATGCTGGAAGTGATAACAGAGCTGTACGTTTGAATTTGTTCAGAAATCTCTCAGTCAGAACATGCTATATCATGCTTAGGTGGAAGCTAGCGAGAAGGAAAAACAATCCCAGCGTTTTATTTTTCCTCTTTGCTGGCACCACGTACGAAACCCCGGGAGACGACCACACATGAACACATCATTACACACAAGCATGGATGCTGACAGCGGCATTGGACAGTTAGCTAGGTTACATCGTAGGCTCTACAAAGGCTGCAGCAGCCGGGTCACGTGTTTTGGCCCAACATTGACCGCTTGTTACGATGATGAGACCCAGGCAGCTGCCGGTTTAATCCCTTGCTCGCCTTGTCTTTATGTAACAAATGGTTTATTAGTGAGATGCAAATTATAAATGCAGCATTTTATCAGTGACAGTTTGAAGAGCCATTTTCACCCTTGATTTTCCATCGCTGGGCTTTGCCTCAGTGTAACACACATCGAAAACAGTCTTGTCCTGTGGTTCGGGTGATGCAGATGTCTTGGTATAGCCTGGAAGAGGCGGTGTGCTCACTACAGGTAGCATTTTGTGTACACTGATACAATATGGCATATGATTTTAGCTAATACACTAATGATTACATACATACATACACTCATCATCTGCGTGATTGTCAGTTTCTTTGAACTGTTCATTTTCTACGGTGGAGTGATTGTACAGCATCATTAATTACTTTGAAATGCTTGAGTTGGATTAAAATTTGGAGTTTCGCTAATCCAAAAAGTGTATATACGGCTCAAATAGATGCATACACCCCCACTAATATTGGGTTAAACATCTCTTAGCACGTTGCACATGTAGCCATCAACAAGCTTCTGCATATTTCAGCCCAGATATGTGATGAGTCTTCTGGGCAGAAGACCCGAGTTTGGGGGCGTCCAGAGGGACATTCCAGAACCTTAATGCTAGCTTGCTTTATCCATTCCAAAAACAGTGTTGTGTGCTTGGGATCGTTGTTCTGTTGGAACTCCCGTCTGTGTCCAAGTTTCAGTCGTCTAACTGTTGATTTGAGGTGAAGTTGGTGAATTTGAAGATAGTGCTCCTTCATTATTCTGTTACTGCACAGTGTACCAGTGGCAGCAAACCAGTCCCAGAGCACAGTGCTACCACCAACATGCTTGACACTGGCAAGTCCATGACATGCTTTTAAATAGCATAGTGTTAAAGTCAGGAGAGGTGTCTTCTCAAAGTTCATTAGTAGATTCAGGAAATCACCACACATCAGGACGTTACTAGCTGTGAGGCTTTCTATTCTACCCGGGCTGTAGATCATCTGGGCACATGTCAGGCCCCATAAGTACTTTTGCACCAGCATCACCAGTGTCCAGTAAAAACACTACCTCCACCATCATCCTGTACACTACACGTAAGAAAGGGAAACTGCATAAAATATCTCAATTCTCAATGTTTTTGTGAGCAGAATTTTAATATTCTGATAAAGAGGCCTTACAAGTACCTATGAAGCGCCTTCAGGCGACTTTTGTTGTGATTTGGCGCTATATAAATAAAATTGAATTGAACATATGATAATCTTTAAATAAAAAATTACCAGTATTTTCCTTAATGCTCCACTAGTAGAAATGAAATCAGAATTATTAAGAGAGTTGCTGTCCAGGCGCTGTGCTTTTAAAAACATTAAATCGTGTACTGCTCATATTAAAGTGGGCATGAAAAAACTACATGTATGAAGCCCCCGCGGAAAAACTGATGCAGGTCTAACACCTAAAACATTGCTTTTAGTTACAGTGTTTACATCAGAATAAAGTCAGGAATATGACATCAGTGGGTTGGTTGATTGCTGCTAACACTAAGTCCTGTTAGCTAACCAGTGAGCATGAAGCACATTTCATTGAACTGGACACACAGCTGTTGGTAGAGTTTCTCATCAGCCGTGTTCCTTTGCAGTGTGTTGCTGTCTGCTCTGTGATGAAGGTGGAGCTTCTTCAGCTCTGCAGTGTCAGATACCGGCTGGGAGAGCAGCCATTCGAGCCGCTCGTGCATTTCTCTGAAGGAAGCCTGTCTCTGGGAGGAGGGTGTGATGGGGGAGGGTGGGGGAAAGCTCCCCTGAAGACATGACTTTGCTGAGACCCTCTTTACAGAGGCACTCGAGCAATGTGGCTTTCCTCTTTGTCTCATGTTTCCTCTCCTCTTCCTGTCTCATCTCAAGGTTGCAGATATGTTTTCAACATTTTTGATGCTGGCTGCTTGTAAAGATATCAGACGTGCCTGCTCAGTATGTGTTTTGTCTCTGCTGTGCTTTGATGATTATGTGACCTTCAAAGCTAAGAATGTCTTTGCTCACAAACACACGTTTAGGTTCGACTCAGCTCCAGTTATCTCAATCCCAGAGGTCACAAAGCAGTAGAGAAATGGATAGTTTCCATTCTTAGTTTTTGGATTGTTTCTGCATAAAGATGCAGAAAAACTACCTGCAGCCCAAAATGTTCCAGTTAAAATAAATCACTCTTTACTGGGAATGTGACAGTACGAGACCATGTCACTGCCATGAGTAAACTCCACACTGACAGGTCAGAGGGGGGAGTCGAACTTGGGACCTTTATCTGTGCAGATGATCAGTTAGCTGTTTGACAGCTACTCTTTTATGATTTATGGAAATATAAGGACGTTGGTGATGGGCCTATGATTAGCTAAGACGGCTGGGTGATGGCTTTTTAAGTAATCATTTAACTATTTAAGGGCCTGTGTTTCGGTAGCAATCATATTTAATATTGAAGCATTAATCAATGGTGTGTTACTTTCAGAGTAGGGCTGCTCAATTAATCGAATTTTAATCACGATTACGATCTGGGCTTTCAACGATCATTAAAAATGACTGAGCCGATTATTAGCCCCTCCCTCGTGCTTTACTCTCGCGCTGCTCCGTGTGGCAAATCGAGCGCACCTCTCTGCATTTCGAACATACGTCACAACAATTAAGAGGACCCGAGGGAAGTTCGGAAAGCTCGGAAAGCTAAGCAGAAGTTATTTGGAGAGGAGAGTGACTGCCGTTGGTTGAAAAGAGAGGTAAAAAAAGAAAAAAAAACTTCAGTGGTGTGGAAACATTGTGGGTTCAGTCAGACGTGGATCAAGTAGACACAGTGTGTAAACTTTGCTACGGTGTCGTAGCTGCACCACAGAGCAACACTGCAAAGTTCACTAAACATAGATGTTTACATTTTTTATTTATTTTTTATATTGCAAACATTTGCACTGTTATCAGTATTTGCACTATTTTATATTATTTTTTAAAGTCATTATTCAATACATTGTTATTGTTAACCCTTTAAATCCCTGTAGAACTGGAACCGTGTAAGCTAGCGCAATAATTTGTTTTGCATATGAAACCGGAGGAGTTGTACTTACATCTGATGCCATCAGCTTGTCACGGTTTCCTTCCACATAAAGCTTTCATTTCATTTCCTGTCCGAAACCGGAAGTGATGTCATTTTCGCGGAAAATGTAGTTTTTTACTTGTAGGCCTTAAAAGCCTATACTGGTGTTTTTATAAGTCATGTTTGACTTTTCTGAATAGTTGCTGGGATGCTTAGGACTCGAATTGCACTGCTGGAAATAGTTTATTTTGATGCACCTGCTGTTTTCTTTGCAAATTTGCATCATAGGATTGTTTTTTTGTTTTTCCTGCAGTATATAAAAATTGCTGTATCTCCAAAATAAAACTATGAAGACACTCAAAATAAATTTCCTGTTGCTGTAAACTATTTTTTTGCAACTTTTTTGTATTTAAAGTTTTGAGGGATAAACCTCTTAAATTTCTCCAAGTAGAAATATATGTAAAAAAACAAAACAAAAACGATTTTCAATTTTTTTATAGTTTATTGCACTTTTTTGCAATTAATGTAGTTACTATGGACTTAATGCATACATATTATTAAAATATGGGCTATAACAGTTGTATTGATATATAGCAACTTGAAATGCTCCCAAAAATGGCTCCACAGCATGTAAAAAAAATATATATAAGCTCTGGCGGACTTGGTTCTATAGTAGGTTTTAAAGGGTTAAATAAATATCGTCAAATAATCGATCTCAATTTCAGTGAAAATAATCGTGATTATCATTTTTGCCATAATCGAGCAGCCCTATTTCAGAGTATAGAAAGCACAGGTAGGATTTATTATAGTTGGGGACATATTTGCTGTACACCTCTGAGATTTCTACAAATTTAGTGTCAGCTTTAGCTCAAACGTTAAAGATGAAAGCAGGACATGAAGATGACATTAGGAGTGTGAGTGTGTGTGTGGTACACATGGAGGTATGATGAGCGACTCGTACAGTTTATTTCTGGTGCAGTGAGTGTGTAAAAACAGACAAGATCAGTGTGTTTTTGAGGGATTTTTACTGTCAGCTTGTTGATTAAACATTAAAATAATCCATAACATCAGAAACAAGACTAATACCATGAATGAAAATCATCATGATTTAGTTTCATTTAATATAATTACCCAAATGTTCAGCAGTCTTTTCCCTCTCATGTCTGATAAAGTTCTGGATTGCTTAGTCTTGCTGCTGAGTGTTTCCCATGATGCACTCAGTGCTTCTTCTGTTCAGACGGCTCTCTGCACTAAGTGAGGCTCTTGTCTGGCTCTTCCACAGTCTGCCTTCGTCCTCCACTCATACCCAGCCAGTTATTGCCGCCCCTCCCTGAGCCTGGCTCTGCCGGAGGTTTCTTCCTCTCCACTGTCGCCATGTGTTTGCTCATAGGGAGTCATATGATTGTTGGGTTTTCTCTGTATTACTGTAGGGTCTTTACCTCACAGTATAAAGCGCCCTGAGGCGACTGTTGTTGTGATTTGGTGCTGTATAAATTAAACTGAATTGAACTGAATTAGTTTGCTTTTGGGTCGCACATCATCAGCTGTGAGCATCTCAGAATCAGAATACTTTATCAGTGCCAAGGCAATGATGTGGTCAAAGTTCTTCCCGGACAGTAAGAACAGTAACTAACACTGAAACAGGCTGCATGCTGGCTGACACATGAAAGATGCATGTTTGTAAAGCCTTTGATAAACAGCTGACAGATCTGGTTTGTCTCATTGTTGTATGCAACGGTGAATGTAAACCTGTGTCGTGGCACAGCTACGGTGAAATTCTGCTTTGCTTTGTTAAAAATGCTAAAGGTGACGGTGGTTTAGTGACTGATCATCAGGTTTGGGAAAGAATCTGAATCTGTGACACTAAACAGATGATGAACAGCCTGTGAGACACGAGGTTGGGAAGGTTTAACTGTGAGAATGAGATAAAATCACAGAGCAACAGGACAACTTTATATGAAGCGCGCAGTGTGTACTGGATGTTTGACAAGTGAATATTACCAAATAACTTAGAGCACAAACTGCTTTGCATACCTCTCTCTGTCATATATGTCTTGTCATATAATATGCAGAAGGCATACGATGCGTATTAAAGCTCAGTCACAGCGGGGCATGTCTAGGTTTATCTCCTGTTGTAGAAATCCTGCGTCAGTCACCACCATTGCTCATATTTTGAAACCTAAACAAATGAATGATTGTCTCATTATCTGAACTGAAGAAGTTGATTATTATGACATATTTTTGCTATTTTGTCTGCATTTACTGCCTTGTCCTTGAAAGGAGACTGCACTCAGTTCATGGTGGTGTGGCTTCACACGGTCACGATTCGAGTCAGGCTTAAGCTGGGCTAATGATGGGCTAAAGCTGGGCTAATGATGGGCTAATGCTGGGCTAATGATGGGCTAATGCTGGGCTAATGCTGGGCTAAAGCTGGGCTAATGCTGGGCTTAAACTGGGCTATTGCTGGGCTAATGCTGGGCTTAAGCTGGGCTAATGATAGGCTAATGCTGGGCTAAAGCTGGGCTAATGATGGGCTAATGCTGGGCTAATGATGGGCTAATGCTGGGCTAATGCTGGGCTAAAGCTGGGCTAATGCTGGGCTTAAACTGGGCTATTGCTGGGCTAATGCTGGGCTTAAGCTGGGCTAATGATAGGCTAATGCTGGGCTAAAGATGGGCTAATAATGGGCTAATGCTGGGCTAATGATGGGCTAATGCTGGGCTTAACCTGGGCTAATGCTGGGCTAATGCTGGGCTTAAGCTGGGCTAATGCTGGACTAAAGCTGGGCTAATGATGGGCTAATGCTGGGGTAATGCTGCGATAATGCTGGGCTAATGCTGGGCTAAAGATGGGCTAATGATGGGCTAATGATGGGCTAATGCTGGGCTTAAACTGGGCTAATGATGGGCTAATGCTGGGCTTAAACTGGGCTAATGATGGGCTAATGCTGGGCTTAAACTGGGCTAATGCTGGGCTAAAGATGGGCTAATGCTGGGCTTAACCTGGGCTAATGCTGGGCTAATGCTGGGCTTAAGCTGGGCTAATGCTGGACTAAAGCTGGGCTAATGATGGGCTAATGCTGGGCTAATGCTGCGATAATGCTGGGCTAATGCTGGGCTAATGCTGGGCTTAAGCTGGGCTAATGCTGGGCTAAAGATGGGCTAATGATGGGCTAATGCTGGGCTAATGATGGGCTAATGCTGGGCTTAACCTGGGCTAATGCTGGGCTAATGCTGGGCTTAAGCTGGGCTAATGCTGGACTAAAGCTGGGCTAATGCTGGGCTAATGCTGGGGTAATGATGGGCTAATGCTGGGCTTAACCTGGGCTAATGCTGGGCTAATGCTGGGCTTAAGCTGGGCTAATGCTGGACTAAAGCTGGGCTAATGATGGGCTAATGCTGGGCTAATGCTGGGCTAAAGATGGGCTAATGATGGGCTAATGCTGGGCTAATGATGGGCTAATGCTGGGCTTAACCTGGGCTAATGCTGGGCTTAAGCTGGGCTAATGCTGGACTAAAGCTGGGCTAATGATGGGCTAATGCTGGGCTAATGCTGGGGTAATGATGGGCTAATGCTGGGCTTACACTCTGTGATTTTTGGCCCATTTTGAGCCGATTTTTCAGTCGTGCGACCGTTTTGGTGATCGGCCCGAATTTGGCCTTCATCGTGCGTCGTGCATCGTGTAGTATACGTGGGGTAACGAGAAGCGATTAACACCTCACGACCAGCTCCAGATCATCAATCGCTTGGTCGTGAGGACCGTCGTGAGGTTATCACCGCAGCTTCTCACACTGCGCACGCGCAAACACATAAAGGTCGTTGAAAAAGACGGAGCAGCAGTGCAGCGTGTGATCCGGACACAAGCGATGGAGGCACAACTTGTAGAGAGCTCATCCGAGCCTTTTCGATGTGGCCTCACAAAATCATCACGACCACAACAACCGTGAATAGTTGGATCTACACTGCTGCTCAATCACAGCTGCCTGATCATGTTTTTCATTAGCAATTTAGCAAAGTTGATGGTGGTGGTGTGTCTGTGTGAGTGAAAGACAGAGAGGGAGAGAGCGACAGATTTTCTGTTATAACCTTCATGTTATGGACGCACAGTGTGACTCAGGTCGCATCAGAGCATCGGCCGTATAGTGTGTGACCTGCATCGTGACCTATGAACTTCTCACCCCTGCGAGTCAATCGTACAGTTTGAGCAGCAGCTGAATCGCACGACTGAAAAAATCGCCCAGTGTCTGCCCAGCTTAAAGAGATCTTTCTTTTCTGAGTGAATTATTTGTGTGGAATTCCTGGAGCTGACAGAGCACAGAATAGCAGCAAGAGAACTTTGTGCACTCTGCTTACACTTTGTGCTGAATAAGCAAATCATTTATTTAAATAATAAGTTATCATTCTGAGAATAACTGTAGCGCAGGGTTTGTTTGTCCTAGCTTTGAGAAACTTATGATAATGACGGAGCATCAACAGTCCTCACTTTATCTCACGTCAGTTACTGGCTCATGAAATTTAATCAGACAGTACTGGACCACATTTATAGTTCAGACCTCAGGATTGTGGGAAATGTCCAGATTGGTCATCAGTAAAAACATTTAACCTTAAAATAAAATGATACATTCTCACAATTACTAAAATCTGAGGTGCATAAATGCACTGTGTGATTTCACATGAAATATGAGGTGTCTGTTCATTAACCAAAGAACCTGATCCTCCTGTTTCAGATCAACACCAATGGGTTTGTGGCTGTTGCCGAGCCTCCCGCTGAGGAGAAATACCTGGGGAAGACGCCCAGTGAGTTTAAAATGATTGCAGTCCTTCTGGGAGACCTGGACAACAGTGACGGACAAGGCAAGGTGTACTTCAGGCACGACAGCACCCCCAATATCCTGGGTCGAGCCGCTGACCACATCAGGCAGGGTTTCCCAGATGGTAAGGTAGAGAAGCCCACCAACACCTTCATTGTTACCTGGGAGAACATGGCTGCCCAGGGGACATCTGGACGAGGAGACCAACTGGACACTAAGGTGAGGATTTCAATTTCTCTCAATTAGATAGTATGTATTTATTTTTTATATATATTATATACTTTTATTTACTAATTTATTCTGAGTGTATTTTCCTTAGTGCAGAAAAACGGATTATTTTTTAGTTCTACGGCATAAACACTCATTCTACCCTGTCTCCGTCTAAGTCAGTTTTATTAGCGCCAAATCACAACAACAGTCGCCTCAGGGCGCTTTATATTGTAAGGTAGACCCTACAGTAATACATACAGAGAAAACCCAACAATCATATGACCCCCTATGAGCAGCACTTTGGCCACAGTGGGAAGGAAAAACTCCCTTTTAACAGGAAGAAACCTCCATGCTCAGGGAGGGGCGGGGCCATGATGGGAGAGACAGGACATGGTGTGGAATATCAGTGATGATTAAATGTAGAGTGGTGTATAAACACACAGTGAGCAAAAACACACACAAACCCACCCAGAATGAAAAATAAGCAGTGGTGTGGATATAAACATGTTATCTTGCACTTTCAGAGAATCACCTTCCAGCTGGTTGTAGCCTACACAGCATCATCTGCCTGGGCCATCCTCTTGTACCCCAGGAACGGCCTGCAGTTTCTCTACACATCAATAGGAGGAGAAAGAAAGCTGCTCGAGTCAGGCTTCAACGAAGGCCTGGTGGGCTGGTTCTGGAAAAAACAGGGGCTGTACTTCAACATTACCTCTGATGACGAGGCCTCCATCAGCCAACTTACCAAGTATGACTGCTGCTGATGCTTTTGCTATAGTGGAACTGAAAATATGAAGTCTGTGTTTGTACGTGGTGCTGTGATAAAGTGCCCGCTCCCTTCCTGGTGTATTTGTCACTTTAATGTTTCAGAACAAACAAGTTTTAATGTTTGACACAGAAAACCTGAGTAAATCCGAAGTCCTGTTAAAGAAGCTGTCCAAACCTACTGTGTGTGAAAAAGGAGTCATGGCTGTGGCGCCTTAATCAAATGTCTGAAACATCGTTAGTCCCACTCTTTGCAGGATTGTTTGACTTGAGGCACAATGGAGGGTTTCTCAGCATGGTCTTAAGGTCATAGCACAGCAAGTCCAGACGTTCATCAGGCCTCTTCAAAACCTTCATTTTGAGGTTTTTTGTTTGGAGCCATTCACGGGTGGACTTGCTGCTGTGTTTTGCATCATTGTTGCGAAACCCAAATGTGCTCGAGCTTTGGTAAACGATGATCGGATGTTTTCCGTCAGGACTTTCTGGCAGAGAGCAGAATTCATCAATGACAGCAGGTCCTGAAGCAGCAGGCAGCCCCAGACCAACCATATAAACAGGACATCTGCACAATGACTGAAACCAGCACCACTGAAGGAACAATGTGCTGAGAGTGACGTGAACAGAATCCATTTGACTGATGACTGAGCGTGCATCCACACAAGACAGGAAACGCCTTTTCACAGAGCTGTAGACTTTATTTAAGCAAAATCAAAGTTCCAGTAGTCCTTGTAATTAAGTTCTGAAATACACTTACTTTACTTTATTGATTTGTATAGCACTCTTCACAGGATAAAGTGCTTCACAATAATATAAAACAGTACAGTCAAACATACAGCACAAATCGGATTAAAAGCCAGTCTCAATAAATGAGTCTTAAGATGATGTTTAAAAGAACAAATACAATCCAGGCAACGTCGAGATGGAGGGAGAGCGTTCCACAACCTGGGGCTGCCGCTCTGAAAGATCACCACTGGTTTTAAAACGTGTTCGGGGAACTACCAGCAGCCTTAGATTAGACGATCTCAGGCTGCGAGAGGGAGCGTGGCGTTCTAAGAGCTCAGAAATATGGGCAGGAGCGTCATGATTCAGAGCTTTAAAAGTCAGTACCAAGATTTTAAAATGAATTCTGAGATGTACTGGAAGCCAGTGTAATGAGCTGGTGCTCTCTTTTCATGTCTTTGTTAAAAGCCTTGCTGCAGCATTCTGGACTGACTGGAGACGCTCACGATTCTTTTTGCTACAACACATCTTAGAAATGCTGTCTGTCATTTCTAGTTTCCACTTCATTAGTTTGATTTTCACTGTCGTCCACTTTGGAAACATTTCATGTTATTCTTTATCCAACCAGAAAGACCAACGCAGCACGCAGTGGAGTTTGGGTGTACAAGATTGGATCCTCCCCGTTCTTCGTTGAGATCCAACCGGGGAAAGTGACTAGCTCTCCTGAGAATGAGGGTGTTACTGAGCCTCCTGTGACCATGTTACCAACACAGACTGCTGATCATGTGGGGGTGGACTTCTTGACCTATACAACCCAGGGGATAAAGACAGCTGGAACAGTACCAGAGGAAAAGCATGAGCAGCCATCTGAGACCCCCAGCAGCTTCCAAACCGGTTATCCAGAAACCGTCACACCAGGAAACGCAACGCTGAAAACTCAGGAGCCACACTTTGTGGAATCAGACACTATTGCACCAGCACCCACCAGCACTGGGACAATTCAACGAATACATCCAACCGAGCAACATGAGACTGAAACCAGATACACCACCTCTGAGACTTTGCAACCAAGACACACCACTCCCACGCCCAGTGAACCCAGATACACTTCAGAGAAGCCGGGGCTGCAACAGCGGCACGTACCAGCACCACCGCGTTCAGCTCCACAGCATCCTCAGATCGTTGTGGTCGATGAAGATTTGGATGTGAACGGTAGATTTCAATAACAGGACGTTTGTGTTTTATTTTTCTTTGTGTGAGATTGTCATAGTTTCATTCTGAAGCTACCGGCCTGCCTTCTTTTGTTCCTTTCACAGTGTTTGCATACAACCTGGAGACGTGTGCCCACAACAGGCACAAATGCTCAGCTTTTGCTGACTGCCGAGATCACAGCAGGGGGTACTGCTGCCACTGCAGGCCTGGTTATTATGGGAATGGGAAGGACTGTGTTGCAGAAGGTAAGAAGAACTGAGTTCCTTATCAGTGAAGCTGTGGATTATTTTAATAACAGGAAAGCAGCTTTGGTCATTTCTTATTGTGTAAGACAGTGTAGTCAAAACTATCCAAACTTTTCTTCTATTAAAGCTTCTTTAAAAGCATTAAAACTTGGTAAATGTCATGTAAATATTATTCCCTTTGTCTATATTTATCAGGAGTTTTCGTAGGAAAAAAAATGACTGAAGATAAAAGAAACAATAAAATGATTTAATGGAGAAGTTGTTTTTCAGGCAAACCCCAGAGGATGAACGGAAAAGTGAACGGCCAAGTGTTTGTGGGAAACTTACCTTCACCGATAAGGCTCACTAACAATGATTTGCACTCGTACGTGGTAGCCAATGATGGACGGGCCTATGTGGCCATCAGCAACATCCCCGACAGCGTGGGGCCCTCCCTGCAGCTTCTGTCCTCACTGGGGGGCGTCATCGGCTGGGCCTTTGCCTTGGAACAGCCCGGCTACGAGAATGGATTCAGTCTCATTGGTAAGGCTGCAGGTTGATGATGATTGTTGTGTAAAGCTGCATCAATTTGTCCCTCGTGTGCTCACAAAACTGCTCAGAACTGCAAAGACTCTGGGCCTCTAGAGCCTGGGAACAGTTAAATACTGTAACTGTAATGTTTATCATGTTTGTATGCAGAAAGTCCAAAACAGATTCAGAAATGATTCCATTCATGCTGAGCTCACTGTGAGCTGGAAGCAGCAAACCTCAGTGATGGCTATGTGGGAAAATGCCTGCAGATCAGCAGCTTCCAAACACTCAGACCAGCCTGTCTGGCACCAACAACCACACATCAGACAGTCTTCTTCATTCTGACTCTCAGTTTGCACTTAATGCACATTGCACTCAGTAGGTTGTCTTTGCCTAAATGCATTGAAAACGTGTGTTTTCACATTCCTGTAGGCGGCGTGTTTTCCCGACAGGCCGAGGTGGTCTTCCAGCCGGGCAACGAGCATCTGACCATCAAGCAAGAGTTTAAAGGCATCGATGAACACGACCACCTGGTGATGAGCACAGACCTGGATGGACGTCTGCCGGCTGTCCCGTTAGGCTCCACTGTCCAGATCAAGCCATACAAGGAGATTCACCAGTACAGCAGAAACTGTAAGGCCAGCAGCTCTGACACTAAGCTCGTCACGCAGTCAGGGCCTAACAGTCCGTTTTTCTGTTTTCAATCTTTCTGTGTAAATATTTCAGCCAAATCAGTGTTTTAGGACATTAAAAGATTCACTTCCCACTGAAGGTAGCTCAATGCTAAAGTATTTCTCCTCCTCTTTCTAGTCATCATCTCCTCCTCCAGCTGCAACTACACCATCACCTCCCCTGATGGAGACGTCCAGACTAGAAGCTACCAGTGGCGTCAGTCCATCATCTTTCAGACCTGCCCGTATGATGAGGCTGGGTGGGCGGGGGCAACGCTGACCACCCAGCAGCTCAGTGTAGACCAAATCTTTGTGATGTTTGACGCTAACAACCACCTTATCCGCTACGCCATGAGCAACAAAATTGGTCCCATCCACAGTATGTTACACGTCCACATATGTATCCGTGTGTGTGTCTGTGAGTGTGTATGTTGGAGCGCCACCACTAATTGCATTGATTTTTGAGTCACTAGTGACTCTACTGGTGACCAGTGTTGGTCAAGTTACTTGAAAAAAGTAATCAGTAACTAATTACTGATTACCTCCCCCAAAAAGTAATCCCGTTACTTTACTGATTACTTATTTTCAAAAGTAATTAATTACTTAGTTACTTAGTTACTTTTTAAAAACACGATTTACAACCTGAAGAGGTGATAAAGTGATAGATCTTTCAGCCCAATTCTACTTTTTCTGCATAATCCATCATACAAAATGTAATCAAATGGAAAAGTCTCTTTTTAACTTGTTTTATTAGTTTTAATCTTTTAACTTTATGCATCAAGCAAAAATTTAATTATATGCAACATTCTCTGACTGGAAGAAATTAGTTTAACATTTAAACCTATTTTCTGCACATTCCACCACATAAAATAAAATATTTTGTGTGTTTACACTCAGTCTTTCAAATAGATGCAAGTAAAACACAGCAGAAAATAAATAAAGTCAAAGACTCAGCGGTCCTGTTGCTCTATTTTCACCTGTAAAGCAGGAGTTGGGTAGGCGGAGGTTTACCCTGGTGCAGGTGTGCTGCGGTCAGTGGAAGGATATGGCAGCTCTGTGAGTTTCCCATTACGTCGTAGCTACTCGGTGCTTGTTCGGAAGTTTAGGGTTTTTTTCGCTGTAAAAAGAAGTTTTCTTCCCACGCACAGCGGACACTAATGTTTTTGTCACTTTTTATGGACTCAAACTCAAAGTAAGGTCAGTACTTCCACGCTTTAAACGCTGCACGCTCATACTCTCTCCTGCACTCGATATGTGATCCACTGTTGATCTGCACACAGCTGCTGTCACCAACGGCGCACTCGCTTACGTCACTGTCGTGAGACATTCTCGCAAAAGATTCACGGTTTTAGTAACGCAGTAACGCAGCGTTCCTACGGGAAAGTAACGGTAATCTAATTACCGTTTTTGCAATAGTAATCCCTTACTTTACTCGTTACTTGAAAAAAGTAATCGGATTACAGTAACGCGTTACAAATAACGCGTTACTGCCCATCTCTGCTGGTGACATGTCCATTGTGTACCCTGCCTCCACCAGAAGTGGGTGGATGGGTGGATTTGGTTAAGAAGTTACTCAGTAAGATGTACAGGTGCCATGAGTTAGTGCTACATAACAGACAAACAAAACTAGAATCTGACTGAGCGAAATGAAACAAACGTCTTCAAAGGCCTGTAGTGAGGTGAGGTGAGGTCCCATTAAAATACTGGAAATGAACCAAAAGCACAAACAGTAGAAAAAAGGTGGCCGTCGCACTGTTGTTGTATTTAACAAACCAGAATAAGTCTTTCATGTTTGAAAGTGTGTAATAGCAATCAGAGACACAGGTGACACGAATCTTTCCAGCTGAAATGGGCTGTAAAAATATCGCTGATGTAACCTGGAAGGACGAGGCCACAGTCTTTGTCAAATGTGTTAAACCTGCCACAGAGTTTGTTTTATTTTACAGCCGACCTGACGTCTCGTTTGTGGATGGACCCTACAGGAGGCTCCAAGTTTAGCCTCCACATATTTAACCGAACAGCATTTGGAGGCTGTGATTATTAGTACTTGAGTTCTTGGCACAAACAGCAGTGATGTAAAAATCTGCCTCTGTGAATGTGTGGTGTATTTATTTTAGTTCCACATGTGTCACAGATGCAGACGGCACAGGTCAGGGAGCAGACTCATGCTGAAGGTCACAGAAGGTTTCCCACATTGTCAGGGACAGTCACAGCGAAGCGGTGCGTGTTGTTACTCCGAGGAATGTTCGGAAACACATATCCAATAGTTTAAACCCTCAGCGGTGTTGCAGTGGGACATCGGAGGAAGGTAAACAGTAATCTGAGCCTGGCTCTGTTTCCTCAGCTGCAATCAGAGTGAGAGTGCTGCAGGCAGGGGGCGAAGATCAGCGGCTGATGTCAACAAGATACCAACCCGGGCTGGGGGTTGGGGGAGGGGCAGGATTTGAGGTAAATATGCAGGTGAGGTTGGTTGGAGAAGCTCGGGGGGTTTAGAGTTATACAAGCAAACAACACTGAGCTGGGCTTTGTTGGCAAACAGCAGAGCATCTGGGACATGTTTCCTGCCAGGAGCTCCGCCCAGCTGCACGAGCAGAAAGCAGTCAGTGAGTGAACCACAGATTCGCTTTTATCCATTAATCCTTTTATCATGAAGAAGGAGCAGCAGTCGCCTACAACATGCATGTCTCGATATTCCACCAAAATATCCCCAAATATTTAAATTCTCATTTCTGCAAACTCGACAGACAAACGCAGATTTTCCTTAAATACTTGAATAACAGAGCAGCTCTGATGTTACACAGCAGCTGTACTTCGTGTATTCACATCAGATATCAAGAACCATGGTGGCTTTGGAAGAAGCACTCAGGAAGTCACTAATGAGTGGTGACGTCGCGGTGGTTAGGTCCATCTTTTCTATACAGTCTATAGATGTTTGTGTTGCTGACGATGGAAACTAAGCGTGTCTCCAGGCGAACAACAACTGTGACAAAGTGAAACTGTAACAGCTGAAGAGCTGGATGGGAGAGCTTTCTAACACCAACACATGTAACATATGTGTGCATATGTGTGTTTGCACATTTACATGATGCTTGTTGTTCTTCACGGTTAGATTTTATTGGTAAACAACGTGCAGGTGACACAGCTCACTGTTCTCTCTCGCTGCCTCGCTTCTTGCTGTGCTGGTGGTTTACCGTGAGTGCTACTTTCTGGAGACACTGGATCTATTTTCAGGGTTATCATTATCTGGTTGACCTTCAGGGTTTGTTGCCAAACTGCACAATCTTTTCTGCTCGGTGTGCGCGGTTCTGCGTTTGTGTGCTGTGAAGAGTCACATTGTTTCTGACTGGAGGTGTGTCTAATTTTCTGACAGGCAGTCTTCTGGAGCAGAATCCGTGCTTCAGCGGCCGACACGGCTGCGACATTAACGCTGTCTGTACACCTGGCGAGGGCGTCCGGTTCAGCTGTGAATGCACAGCTGGTTTCGCTGGAGATGGACGATATTGCCACGGTAACAAACCCACACTTGGTCACATGGGCAGTGCTGAAAATGGGAAAGAACAGATGAGAGAATAATTTCAAAAATGTGACAGTCACGTGGAAACGCTCCATAGTAGTAAAATGATGATCTGAACCTGGATTACATTTAATCTGAGCGTCTACAAGCAGCACATGGAGCAGAGATCATGTAATGTGCAGTAACATTACATGTATGTTGTTGGCAGATATTGACGAGTGCAGGGAGACTCCTTCAGTGTGTGGACCCAACGCCGTCTGCAGTAATCAGCCTGGAAGTTTGCGCTGCGAGTGCTCCGCCGGCTTTGTGTTCGCCAGTGATGGAAAGACGTGTGTCGGTGGGTTGTGTGTGTGTGTGTGTGTGTGTGTTGACAGCTGGGGGGTATCTGGTTCCTGTGGGTGAGTATGACTTTGTTGCACCTAAAGCTGACAGCGGACATAAACAATAACGATCTGTGCAGCACAGACGAGATGTTTCCTGCCTGGTCTGTAGTGACGAGATGTGACTGCTTCAACCTAAAATGAAGATGCTGTCGGGTTCGTTGGTTGGACCTCGTCCCTCTGATGGGATGTTGTAATGTAGGATGTGTTTAAATATAATAGTTTGGATGGTTAATGAGTGCTGTGGAATTTTAGCTTCATAAGTCAAATACTCTTCAAGATTAATCTTTTTTTCAAAACGACCTGTCCACCCACCTACAGCAGAGCTCTTTGAGGTGATCTCAAAAACTAAAGGCCTGGAAGTTTCACCGGGGCAGTACATTCCTGCCCCGAGTGGAGGATTTGAAATGTCTCTGGGTCTTGTTCACGAGTGACGGGAGATCGACAGACGGATCGGTGCTGCAGCTGCAGTAATGCGGACGCTGCGCCGGTCCGTCGTGGTGAAGAGGGAGCTGAGTGTAAAAGCAAAGCTCTCAATTTACCGGTCCATCTACGTCCCTACCCTCACCTGTGATCACGAGCTGTGGGTAGTGACCGAAAGAACGAGCTCGCGGATACAACCAGCAGAAATGGGCTTCCTCTGAAGGGTGGCTGGCCTCTCCCTTGGAGACTGGGTGAGGAGTTTGGCCATCCGGGAGGGGCTCAGAGTAGAGCCGCTGCTCCTCCACATTGAAAAGAGGTGAGGTGGGTCGGGCATCTGATAAGGATGCCTCCTGTTCGCCTCCTGGGTGAGACGTCCCACCGGGAGGAGGCCCCGGGGCAGACCCAGGACAGCGTGTCCTGGGAATGCCTTGGAGGAAATGGAGGTGGTGGTGGAGGAGGTGGCCAGAAAGAGGGAGGTCTGGGCTTCTCTGCGTAGGCTGCTGCCCCCACGACCGGCCCAGGATAAGGGGGAAGAAGATGGATGGCTAGATAGACACCACTGGTCTTTATTATCATACTAATGAATGGGGACGTGTAGTTTGGGACAGGTTCATCAAAACATGTTTCTCTCTGGTCCTGCAGAGGAGAACCGTCCAGTAGATCACTGCCAGAGAGGCTCTCATGACTGCGATGTTCCACAGAGAGCACTGTGCCGCTACACCGGAGGTTCAGCCTACATCTGCTCCTGTCTGCCGGGGTTTGAGGGTAACGGCCGGGGCTGTCGGGGTGAGTTCACGGTGCTCGCTGATGTCTCATCCTTAATAAACAGATGCACTGTAAATGTAAGAGACACTGCTGCATGAATACAACAAATGTTTGGGATCGTATGCCTGACAGGTATGTTCACCTGTCACAGAATGAAGAGTCACTCCACAGCTTTACAGGCTCGTATCAGTGTGTGCTGCACAGCAGTCAGTCCTTTACCACAGACCTCTGTCTGTCCACAGTCACAGCTACTGAGTGGTAACTGCAGGTCGAGTTTTTACAAGTGAGGCTCAGCACAGCCTCATGCAATCCACAGTTCTGCACCTCTCTCCAGCTACATGACAGAAACCTTTCAAAGGCTCTGTGTGTGAAATGTTCAACACAGCCAGGACCTGTGTGTCATCAGTTTACTCAGATTACAGGTGTTTGGGGGTGAAAGGTCACCACGGGGCTCAGGCCCATCTCAACGCTCTCTTACAGCCTGTTTGAAGAGCTGGATCTTTATGGGTTTGATGGATTAACACGCTGACACTCGTGGCTCGAGTAATAATGCGTTCTAGTTTGCTGTTAGGTTTCAGAGTCATTTTCAGCACATTGCTCTAAATATCTGTAAGCTGATTGGATGTCTGTCGTCCTCCATGTAAAACTGTGTGTCCTTGAGTCTGGAGATGTTTGTCGTGCTCGCAGACAGCATGTAACGTACACCATGCTCCAGTGCTAATGGTACAGACTGTAAAGTGCTTCAGAATCAGTGTACTTACAGTTACAAACATCACGATGTTCGGGTCTGACACCTTTAGCTCCTGTTATCTAACCGTTGATCGACGTGCTGAAACATGCAGCCACGCCTCACAGCGCTGTGGGCTGATAGTGCTCAGCCCTGTCTCAGACTGGCTGCTTCGATCAGGGCTCTGTGGGGCAGGACTCTTTGTTCTTGTGGCTGGAGATGGCTCGTGATGACCAGCTGGATGTTTGGGCTACAGAATGCAATGAAGATGCTTTCCTCTCATAGCGTTTATGCTACCTGTCACTAACTCAGCCGTCGAGCCACTAGACTTATGACCGCTGGCTGGATCTGAGCCTCTGTGGACAGAGGGCTGCAAGACAGGAGGACAAAACTATTGCTGCTATAAATACACCGTCTGGTTAAAGAGACGGGTCTGTCAGCATGCTTTGTCGATTCAACGTTGGCTGAAGAAGAGTCTACTCAGAGCCCATAATTAGCAGCTGCAAAAAGGGACTATGTTAAAACCTGTACCTCACCCAGCCACCAGGGGGTCATTTGGGTGATTTATCTTTAAATTCAGTCTGTGATGCACATAGTCATCTAAATTCTGCCCACAGACGTACGACTGCTCAGTGTCCATCGGCTGTTTGTGTTCGGGTCCATATTCGCAAGCAGTGATAACACAGCTGCTCTCAAAGACACGACCAAACAGGTTTAGGAGGATTTTGCTGCTGCGGGAGCCTGCCAGGCTGTCGCGCCCGGGAACTCTGGCGTTATGGCTTCATTACAATAGACCCTGTGCACGGGAAAATGCTAACTTCCTGTTTTAAGACCGGATGTAAAGTAGCTTTATTTTGCGGTCAATCGCTACTGCGAAGGTGGACTCCAAAGTCATATCCAAACACGAAAACGGAAAGATGGCGTTAAGTTACAAAGAGCAGAAGGTGGGAACACTCACCACTGCTGTGTCAAAAAAGTCAAATGATCAGTTTTGACGTTTGAAGCGTGCAGATCGATTGTTTGTTTACATCACTCAACACAAGCAGAACTGCATCACTGCAGCAGAAGACACATCTCTGTATAGTGACAGTTATTATGATTTAAACAGGCAAATGTTCAGCATTCAAGCCACAGGTGAACAGGGATAGCTCAGTAGGTAGAGTGGTGGCCCTGACACCCCATGACCGGAAGGTCGGGGGTTCGACTCCACTGAACGGCCACCCTGAGGTACCCCTGAGCAAGGTACCGTCCCTACACACTGCTCCCCGGGTGCTGCATTGGTGGCTGCCCACTGCTTGATTGCTGGTTAGGGTCTGTATACATGAGTATTTACAACGAGTATGTTGTACAACGTCGACAAAACGTTCTGCACCGTCAAAGGCACCTGCGGTAGCACCCAGAAGGCAGAGGAAGATGCTGACCATCACACTAAAACTTGGACTTCTGATTCATTAATGTTGAATTCTCTTGCAGCTGAAAACAGGGTTTGATCTTTGGTTTATACTCGACTTATTCTTCTACAAAGGTTTGAACTTTGAGAGTTTAAACAAGAGAGAAAAGTGTGAAAATGTTCATGCCTGCCTGAGAAAAGAGTATAAAGTGTGCAGTGAGGGGTTTTACAGCCTTAAAACATGCAAAAAATAAAGGTGGCTACATTGTGGATTTCACTTATCGTGGGATATTTTTAGAACATAACACCCGCGATAAACGAGGGACCGTTGTATACAGATACTGAGAAATATAAAATTAGAATCCTTCCTCTCTTTTGCTCTGAGGCGCGGAGGAAGAAATATCGACAAGTTGACGAACATCTACAGATATATTCGGTAAATGCCCAAGACACCTTGAGAAATGTAAATCGTCAATTTGGTTGACTTGTTTTAGAAAACCCGAGCATAAACAAGGCACGAATATCACACCGGAAACGAAGCGCTCTGCAGGAGTGCCAGAAGTAGCACATGCTAAGGCGCACATAGTCTATTTGCAGCATTCAACTAAAGATCTACCTTCAAACTTTTCACCATCTGGTGGCCATTACTGGTACTGCAAGATCCAGAATGTGAGGAGCCTCTGTTTTTTCTGCCTGTTCAGATGTGGATGAGTGCCAGCAGCAGGATCGATGCCACGCCGAGGCCTCCTGCTCCAACACACAGGGCTCCTTTACCTGTCAGTGTCGTCCTGGTTTCCACGGAGATGGCTTCCACTGCAGTCCCACGTTCTCAGGTGGGTAACCAGCACATTCACAGGTTTACAGACAGAGGGTTGCTGGTTCCAGAGTGACTGCCCCCATTCATTGTTTTAATCGTGAAACAGGTCATCCTGGAGGAGTCTGTTTAAACACCCCAGCCATGCATGTATCACTGTAAACGGAGACACTGAGACCCATGAGAGTGTTTTGATTTGTGCGTTCCAGTAAGAGTGTCGTCCTGCAGCTCCAGCTGCATGGTTCTGATGCTGCTCGGAGCACAGCAGCACATTCTCTGTCTGATCTAACTCAACATGTGACGCATTCAAGTACAGTTAGTGTTGAGGAAACAGCAGCGTTTTTTGTTCCTGATTCATGTTTTCTTTCTTTTTCTGAAAGTGTGTGTGTTACTAAAAGAAGACAAACAGAAGCGCAGCCAGCAGTCAGAGTAATACTGATTCCAGCTGTCAGCAGCTGGAGGCGCACAGCTAATTACAGCTTTACTCCTCTGCACCACAGTTTTGTCATATTTCCATCCTTTATTATGACCTGTCTTGCCTCTGAAGGCATCATTTAGTGTCCCGTGTCAAAACATGTCCGTGACTCTTAATGTCAGCAGCATCTTTTAGATGCCTCTAGTGTCGACAGCAGGGCTTTGATCGTCTCCGCCGCCATCAGGGATCCTTTGTCCCGTTGGACTGTTGGGGGCAGATGTGGTGCTGTGAGGACAGCCTGCTGTCGTGTGCGATGACACTGTTGTGGCTGGCTTGTGGTTTATCTTTGAGGACACTCGCTGTGGGACCACAGAGATGAAGAGCCTGCTGCTTTAATCACTCAGTCTTTGTATCTGCAGCTGCCACGTGCTGAAGTCTGCTCAGGAGCACGGACCTTTGAAATAAGCCACGTGTCACATGTGTTTTGTTTTTCCAAATGACCCAGTCATTAAAGTTTGATGCATTTGAAAATGACGAATCCTTTGTTTCTAATAGTGATTCATTCCAGACTCACAGTCCATACAAACAAATGCACCCTGATCAGGACACCATACGTCTTCCTCCTGATTCAATGCTAACACTGCAGCATCGTTTCAGTTCCTGATCACCTGCTGATCAGGTTTTTTAGCCTCCAGTTTCCTCAGACGTCCTACAGACACCGTGTCACGTCGTTGTCTTTGGGAATCATGCTGTTGGTGCAAAAATCATTTGTATGGAGTGTTTTTCGACATCAATCAATCACTCAAAGCTTTATTTGTCACAAGCAGGTTGCCCTGCAGTGCAACATGCTGCTTTTAACAAAGATACACTTGTATGTGTTCTTTGGTTGTCTGTTATGTGCTGACTGGTTCGTCCCTTTAGTAAACAGCTCCTTTGGGTCATTTGACCCGGCGTTCTTTGTTTCCTTGCGTTTCTGTATCATCTTACGTTCATTTGTTGTTCTTGGAGTTATTCTCAGTCCTAAGTTGTTCAGATTAGTTTACTGGGTTTCCCCCTCGTGTTTTATTCCATGTCTCTGCAGCTCGTCGTGTCTGTGCTCGCCCTCGTGCATTTCCTGTTTTATAGTGAAGGTCTGTGTCTCATGTCAGTGTATTGAGTTTTGCGTCCCCATGGTCTCGTCATGTCTTACTCCCAGCTGTGTCTCATTCCCTCGTTGTCCCTCTGTGTATTTAAGCCTTGTGTCTGCCTCTGTTAGTTGCTGGTTCGTCTGTGTATCGTCTCCTGTTGGACGTTTCAGGTTTCGCAGGTTTTTGTTCCTCTGTGTTATTGTTTTGTAGCTGCTTCCAGTTTAGCCTTTGTTTGGTTTAGTTCCCTGCGATGCTCTGCTTTTGTTTGTGCTTCACCTTTCCCTGAAAAGAAAACTCATTCATTTACTCAGTTGTCAGCGCTTGCACTTGGGTCCACACTTCTCATCTCCTGACGATCTGCCTCGCAGATCTTGACCCTTTTATGCTTTAGTGATTCAGAGGTCAAAGTGATGTGGTTTAAGTAACAAACACATAAAAAATTATCTGAAAGTCATCTGGTACATGGATAAAAGCAGCCAGCGTCCAAAGAAAGGCCTGGGGAGGTATTGCAGAAGTCTGACTGCTTGGATGCTAAATAGAAAGAAAGGGGCGGGGCTAGTGATGTCAATAACAGATCAAGAGCAGGTTTAACTTGACAGGTGTTGGAGCCTCATGTTTTCTTCCTGTTCCCTGTGACCCTGTGGATGCATTAATGCTAATGTCATCAGATGCTACTACTGTGTGACTGTGAACATGTGACTCTCTAAGGAGCGGGACACTGGTACGTCTCCGTAGGCGCGACCATCACTCTGTGAACGTGTTTCGTTCTCGTGTGTCCTCAGAGCGTGAGAAGACCCGGTGTGAGCAGCAGAGAGCGAGTGCCGTAGCCGACTCTGACGTTCCCTTCTCATTCCGTCCTCGTCCGACTGTCGGTCGGTACGTTCCCCGGTGTGACGAGCGCGGAGCTTACGAGCCCACGCAGTGCCACCAAAGCATTGGGCAGTGCTGGTGTGTGGACGCCAACGGGCAGGAGGTCCCCAACACCCGCACAGGACCTCACAGTAGCCCTCCTCTTTGTGAGTCTCTGTTTCTGCTTATTGATGTTGTGCTATCGGAAAACAAACATTTTATCGTGTCATTCTATCGATATATTAAACTTTTTACTCATATGAGGTTCATTTCAATTTAAATATGATTTCTTTTCTGCCTGAAGCTGCACATGATAAATGTACTGTCGAGCATTATATAACTGAAAACCCTCTCCTGTCTGATCATTTCCTGATAACATTTACATTTACAATAATTGATTACACAGCAGTGGAGAGTAGACGTTTATCAAAGTAGATGTCTTTCTGAAAGCGCTGTAACTAAGTTTAAGAATATAATCCACCCACTGTTATCATCTTCAATGCCCTGTACCAACATAGAGCAGAGCAGCTATCTGAACGCTACCCCAACAGAGGTCGATTATCTTGTTAATAATTTCACCTCCTCACTACGTACGACTCTGGATATTGTAGCTCCTGTGAAAACTAAGGTCTCTAATCAGAAGTACCTGACTCCGTGGTATAATTCTCAAACACGTAGCCTAAAGCAGATGACTCGTAAGCTGGAGAGGAAATGGCGTGTCACAAATCTAGAGGATCATCATTTAGCCTGGAGAAATAGTTTGCTGCTTTATAAGAAAGCCCTCCACAAAGCCAGAACATCTTACTATTCATCACTGATTGAAGGAAATAAGAACAACCCCAGGTTTCTCTTCAGCACTGTAGCCAGGCTGCAATGTTCCCTCTAAGCTGCTGGCACGTCTCTGCACACAAAAAAAACCTGAATTGAAATTAAAATTAATACTTTAACGATTCTGTTCTGCAGTGTGAGTCAGTGACTGGCTGCTCCTGTATGGGATCAGAACGATGCCACATTATCCCACAGTCCAGCCAATCACGCGATTCACATTCGTATATACGCAGCTAATCAACGTGGTTGACAGGCTATGACAGCGTCCTTATCTGCGACACCGGTGTTTTAGCAAAGCGGCTGATGTGGATGAAGCCACGTTAATGACAACGTGTACAACCATTGGAGATGTGAGCAGGACAGACGGAACAACTGACGGGAAAAGTGTGGACTTTATACCAGTTTTTAAATTGTGTTGATCGGCCACGTAAAACCAGAGTTATGATAAAATATCTGCAGTGTTTGTTTTTCTTCCTGAATACTGTCGTTGTTTATATTTACTGCAGGAAGAAACGGTAAAAAGTAAGAAATATACCCATACCACTGCTTGGTAATAATAAATTCATACATTAAACTCATAGCACAGCACTGCAAACAGCTGGGAGTCAGTGCTGTGTGTGACCTGTAATGGGTTTACAGGGGAAGTGGCACAAACAAACAGGTTGGTCCGTCTTTACAAGGCTCCTCCCAGTTGTTCATGGCGTACACAGCTGAGCAGAGTAACTAAAGCCCAACTACAAAAACATCAAAGGGAAAAGGGACGGCACAGCTGCACACCACACACAGGTAAAAGGTTACACACAATAAAAACATCCATTTGATTGAAGCACTGAAAATAATTATAGATAAGATAACCTTTATTAGGCGCACACGTGGGAAATTTGTTTTTGATACAGCAAAAGTGCAAAGTTATGTAGCAGAAATTAGAAGACACTGGAATAGAATAAAAATACTACATACAATCGAGTAAAATAGAATAATATATACAATAGAATACAAATAGATCTAGAAACACCCAATAAACCCACGATGCTGATCAGTTTCCCAGGCGCAGTCCATCCACTCAAACTTGTGGCCACATGAAAATCATACCCACTCACACCAGAGTGACCCCACCTGACACTCCCACTACCTTAATAGAAAAATAAATGGCAGCATTCAAATATCTAAATACCCAAAAGATGAAATCAGTCCGTGATTAGAAACATAATCACAGCATACCGTGGCCATATATAGTTTTAATCTGTGCAGAGCATCGCAGAGTCCAGCTGGTGTATGCGTGTCATGTAATGCTGTACATGTACCTTTATATAAACTTGGATGTGTCAGACATGTCAGGTGGTGTCTTAGAGAGGCCAGTATCATCTTGGTGAACTGAAGGTTGTAGGCTAATTGTTACATCTCCACACAAAGCCCACTGCCAGCATGACTCTTCTCCCACACAGGCATCGATCAGGCAGTTACTCCCGCTCCGATCGGTCCCACGCCGCGGCCTGATGTCCAGCCCATCGCTCCTGGAGCATACCTGCTGTTCGCTCAAAGCGGGAAGATCGAACATGTGCCGCTCGATGGATACATCATGAGGAGGGAGGAGGCCAAACCTCTGCTGCACGTCCCTGTAAGAACAATGACACTGCTGCTGCTGACAGCCTCCACAGATACTGACGTGTTTTTGTCTGGACTTTATCAGCCCGTCCTGCTGCCTGACATGCTTTGGTGTTACCTTACAGTGTAAAGCACCCTGGGACAGCTGCTGCTGTGATCTGGTGCTGAATTGAATGTGTTGTGGCCATAATGATATTCTCTTCAGAGAGATGCCACTTGGTTGTTTGACTTGGTGTTTCAGTGATATTTTACTCACCAGTTTAATTATCTGCGAGTGGTACCATAGTGACATCACTGCAATGCTCTCTGTGTCTAGACTCGGATGAGGGTCTTTTGAAAAGATGTCTGTAAGAGCCTGAATGTGTTCATGGATTATGATTTTTGTGTCCTCACACATTCACGTTGTTCTTTAGCTGTTTTCAGCTGCAGAGCTCTTCGTCTCTGTCATGAAGTCTAGAAATCATCTGGCACATCTGCATTAATGTGTTGCAGCTGAACACACAGCTGTCTGTTAAAATAATGAAAGGTTGATCTTTTTCTTCTTTCATGACCAGGATCGAGTGGTGATCGCTGTGGCCTACGACTGTGTGGAGAAGATGGTTTACTGGACCGACATCACTGGACCAGCTATCAGCAAGGCCAGCCTCACTGGAGGAGACATCGTTCCAGTTGTTACTAAAGGTACAGCACGTGTCGCGACTGAGCAGAAGCAGCTTTATATGTGGCTCCACTTTGTGCTGAACTTGTACGAGAGACTGGAGCTTGTGTGGTTCTTTGTTTGATTACTCGGGTGCAGGAGAAGTTATGCCCAGGACTTCTTTGTTCTAGCAGTGGGATGGTTTCATTGCAGCTGCTGTCACAAGAGCTAAACTATATTCTCAAAACCAAAGATCAAACTGTCCCAGTATTAGGGATTGAACATCCGACTCCTGGAACCTTCTGGTAGATCCCGTGGATGCTTCATCAAAAATCTTTTGAAAAGGCTGGTCAGTATTTTTCAGGTGTTGCTGAGGTGTGGCCACAGGAATGTTCTTGGTCTGTACTTCTTAGCTGTATGCTAGTGACTTGTAGTTTAAGGGTTTTTTTTTTCGATGTTCCTGCCAGGCCCCTGATGAAGTTGAGCTCTTCGGCCTTTGGCAGTTAAGTGCAGTGGTGCCATCAGTCCCTGTATTCAGTGTTAAGTATGTCTGCTCCTCCTCAGAGCTGCAGAGTCCTGAAGGCATCGCCATTGACCACGTGGCCCGCCTTCTATTCTGGACTGACTCCACGCGAGACACCATAGAGGTCTCAAAGCTGGACGGCAGTCACCGGAGAGTCCTTTTTGACACTGACCTGGTGAACCCTCGACCCATCGTCACCAACCCAGCATACGGGTAATAGTATTTGTATTGGTATTAGTAGAGATGGACCGATCCGACATTACGTATCGGTATCGGTCCGATACTGACCTAATACTGACCTACTGACCTGGATCGGATATCGGAGAAAAATAAAAAATGTAATCCGATCCATTAAATATCACGAAAGCATCTCACAAAACTTGCAACACGCCGTAACTCGCCTCAGAACGTTAGCACGTCGGAGCAGTATGCATCACGTGATAGAGCGGCTGTGGCATGCGGGACCTGTCGGTGGTCTGGATAGCATGTGGAGCTTCGCTAGCAACCCGGCATTTCATCTCCGACAAAGTTATCCCCGAGAGAAGTAAAGCAAGTGTGTAAGTCCATCTCTGAATGTTTGTAAAGCATTCCTGCGTTAAGCTTAACAAGCGACTGCCTCTCCTGCTGCTACTTCAATCATGAAACTGCTTAATGATCAGCTGATCGGCTTTTCTGTCGCGAGTCCGTGTCTCTTGTTTGCTTTTGGCCCACTTTGCACCAGAAAGAGGAAACCAGCGGCTGAACAACAGCAGCACGTTTAAGCTTGATCAGCTGTTGTTAGAATTTATTTAATATTACTTTCTACTCGAGGATCTTTTTCTACGTAGCTGACGCTGGTAACTGTGCAGGGGCGGATCTAGCAAAGTTTAGCCAGGGGGGCCGATAGGGCATTAACAGGGAAAAGGGGGCACAAAGACATACTTTTCTTTCTTATTCTCATTTAAAATGTCGAGCTTTTAATAAATAATTATCTTACACCCAAAGTTTTAATTTGATGTAAAATGAATAGAAGTCAATTACTGTATATAGTGACTATTAAGTCTAATATATATATATATATATATATATATACCCTAGTAAGCTATAGTACTTTTTACTTTGGGAAGGTACCATCTGTGCAGTCTGCAATTTTGTTGAAGAAAGATGTTGAATCTATTTAATATTTCTTGAAAAATAATTGATTTCTGTGCATTTTTTTTTTTCCCCCTGCATCAAATTAAAGTTGATTACGTCGATTAAGCATCATGAGGTGGAGCGTGAGGGGTGGTTCCCTATTTTTTATTTATTTATTTTTGTTGTTGCTGGGAGTTGGAACCCTATTAGTTAGGTTGCTTAATATTTATGCTAAGTACTCTTTAAAATACCAGAATAGGGAGGATGGTGTAGGTCTAAGTTTATTAGATTGATCAGTATTGCTGAACTATGAAATATTTTTTTTTGCATACAGGTATAACAGAATAGCTTTAGTGTAGTTGTTGTTTTAAACTTGAGTATGAACTTATACAAAATGCAGCAAGATATTTAAAAAACAGCTTTGTTGATTAAAAAACACTATATCGGATTCATATCGGTATCGGCAGATATCCAAATTTATGATATCGGTATCGGTATCGGACATAAAAAAGTGGTATCGTGCCATCTCTAGGTATTAGCAGTAATACTATGTAATCGTATAACGAGGAGTAGCACTGACCCTGTGTGTACTACATCTTTTGGTTGCTTCCTTTAGAAGGTTCCTTTATCTCACAATGCCTCTATCATCCTCCTCATCCTCCCAGCATCTTCCTCTGTCACTCCAACCCTCTGCATGTCCTCCTTCACTATGAATCAGCATCCTTTGTCCAATATATCCATTACTACATGCCATATATTCTAATTACTAGCAATAACTTCAGGACTCTTGGTGAAAGCTAATGTGCTTGAGTCTGCTAGCAGTGAAATTAATATCAGAGCAGAAGTTGTATCATGAACCCAGCAGTAGCAGTTTCTTGTAACTGGTTTTTGTGATGTTGGTCTCAGGCGGCTGTACTGGGCAGACTGGAATAGAGACGGGCCTAAAATTGAGATGTCCAACATGGATGGGACTGGGCGAGTTGTCCTGGTCAAAGACAATCTAGCACTTCCCAACGGTCTCACCTTTGACTATGAAAACCAACAGCTATGCTGGGCGGATGCAGGTAGGAAAAAGCCTTCCTCAGATCCACACACAGCACTCAGAGCTCCTACTGGTAATGTGTTCCTGGATTACTTATCCCAATGACTCTGCAGGGACTCGGAAGGTGGAGTGTATGGATCCTCACCGCCAACTGAGGCGGAATATCGTCGAAGGGATCCAGTATCCGTTTGCCCTGGTTTCCTTTGGAAGAAACCTGTATTACACTGACTGGAGGAGGTACCAACTAAGACATTTACTTTGCATTTTTCTTTATTTAGAGCTCTGCTGATCTAAATCCAGAAAGTCCTGGCTCAAAACTGTCAAATGGTACATGGACTGAGTCTTATATCCGGTCTTTAAGTGATGACATATGAACCCTGCTTCCGGGTCCAAACTGCTCTGAGTTTATTAAGGCTGTTGTGTTTTTAACATGTTTTAATGTTTTGTATCTTGTTCTATTTAATCTGAACAAGCCAGATTACATAGTGTTTAGTGATCACTAAAACAGTCAGTGATCGCTGTCGGCCTCTCTCGGTTTTTATTGCCACTGTTCATTTTAAAGCTCAGTTTTTAAAACCTTAGGATGTAACTACAGCCCAGCCCATGCAGCAGTATATGAATGACTAACCTGTATTGTGGATGGATTATCTCAGTTGTTCTCCTGGCTGAAGTTTGGTCTGTTTACAGCATCCTGCATGTTAACATCCTGCATGTTAACATCCTGCATGTTAATTCAATTCAATTAAATTCAATTCACTTTTATTTATATAGCGCCAAATCACAACAAAAGTCGCCTCAAGGCGCTTCATAGATACAGAGAAAAACCCAACAATCATATGACCCCCTATGAGCAGCACTTTGGCGACAGTGGGAAGGAAAAACTCCCTTTGAACAGGAAGAAACCTCCGGCAGAACCAGGCTCAGGGAGGGGCGGGGCCATCTGCTGCGACCGGTTGTTAAACTTCATAGTTACACCTTGTAAAGCAGCAACACTGATCATTTTATTAAAGATGAAAGAATTTAGACAGTTTGTAACTCTCAGTGATGTCGCAGTGTTCGTTTGACTTTGGGACCTGAAGCGGAGTTTGGACCTGGAAGTGGCTAATGACGTCAGCTACTCTCACGGAGAAGTCAAAACATTTTATACAACATGCCTCATTCACCTATTTACACAAGCCCTTTTCCTATGTTTAAGTGCTTTGTATCTTACATTCACTACATTGTGACTAATGGCAGTGTTAATGTGACATATCTGACACATCACTATGTGGCCTCTGAGATATTTAAAAGGTTGTGGGTGTTTTACAGGGAGGCCGTGGTGGCTGTGGATCGTCACTTGGGGAAAGAGACAGAAGAGTTTCTGCCACAGAAACGCTCTCGCCTGTACGGCATCACCACAACAGCAACACAGTGTCCACAGGGTATGACTTCTATCAGCCAGAGCAGTGACTGAAACCAGAGAGACAAATGTAGGGACTAAGGACGATGAGAAATTGTAGAGTACAGTCTGTGGGAGGAAGGTTTACAAAGGTTTTTTAAAAAGGGGGCAAAGCTCATCTGAGTGTAATTAGCTTAGCTTAGCATGAATACTGAGATTAGGGGAAAAAGGTTGGTTTCGTTTGGTTGTTACTAGTTTTTAATTGTTTTTTTGGTTTTTTACATTAATAAATATTGCCAGAGGTCATAAAACCGTCAGGAAATAAGGGAACTAGGGGTGTGTATTGGCAAGAATCTGGCGATACAATATGTATCATAATACAGGGTAGACGATACGATATATTGCAATACTAAAAGCCAGACGATATTTGTGTTTAGTAGGACTAAATTTAATTAGGAAAACTCAAGTAAACAGTCCAAACTGTTTAATGCTTGACATGAAACATCTGAAACAAAAACACTCTAAGTTCAAAATGAATGGAGAAATTAACATCTGCCTTATTAGAAGTCATGTCAAATAAACAAACAAAAACTACTTTACTGAAATATCAAGTATTTTTTAACATGAAAAAAGTAAACATGTAACACTGAAGTCTTTCTAAGTACTATGATTGTAAAATACTTATCCAAAAACTGCTCTATGGAGCATCAAAACAAAGTACTTTTTATGTGACCTTAACATAAACAAATATAAATCAAAAATGAAATTGCTTGAAGAATCCATCCAAGTAAACATTAACAAAAAATGTAAAGTGCTATTACAATTAAGTGTTGATAAAATAAAGTACAGCTCTGCAGTGTCCATCAATGGAACACTTTTAGTACAACCTGAAAAAAGGAATTTACTCATCTAAATAAGTGCTTATGAGACTCAACCAAAATGTCAAACATTCTCATATCAGAGATTTTACATGTGTAGTGTTTTCTCAGTGTTTATTTTTCAATTTCCAGATTTTTGTGCAGGAATACAAGCTGATCGACATGGTCAGCTCTCAGGACACTTCTCTGTGCATTTACTATGTCTCCTGCAGAGGAGAAAACTCTCTCTGCAGAGACACTTGTTCCAGGAATGCATAGGAAACTCCTTGCTACTTTGGATAGCTGAGGCAAGTCTAGCCGCGAGAGCCATGTTTGGTGCATTATCGGTAACAACAACAAGGTCCTTTGCGTTCAATCCCCATTCAGCCACAGCGTCAGTTAGTAACGCTGCAATGTGCTCACCTGTGTGACTGTCATGCATGGCTCGGGTTTGTAGTACATGAGACTGAAGGTCCCACTGGTCCGTTATGTGATGTGCTGTAACAGTTACGTACGATTCAGTGGCTCTCGAAGTCCAAGCGTCGCATGTCAGAGCAACTGTCTCAGCCGAGCTGAGAGAGTCCAGCACTGTCGCTTTGACTTCTTGGTACAACTTTGGCAGAGCGATGTCCGTGATGTGTTGTCAGGAAGGAACGGTGTAACGGGGCTCCAGCGTTTTAATCATATTACGAAATCCTTTATTCTCCACAACACTCAGAGGGCGCATGTCTTTGCAAATAAAAACAAGTACTGACCGCGTTATTTTTGTTGCACGAGTTGAAGTTGCTGGTAGTTTCGAAAAGTTAACTTCTTCAATTGTCCGTTGAGCGGGATCACCTCGTTTCGTTTTAAAATTAGCATTTGACGCTACGTCGCTATGGTGTCTAGACACGTGTGTTCGTAAATTTGTTGTGTTACCGGAATATTTGACTCTGGCGGTGCAGGTTTTACAGACTGCATAGCTCTTGTCATAGTCTTTACTGCCTTCTTTTGTCCTAAATCCAAAATAAGTCCACACATCATCTTTGAAAGCTGCGGGGGCCGGCTGTATCCTCTCCTCTTCAGTCATCAGTTAGCTAGCATCACACACGTCCACTGACTGTTCTACTTCGTTCTTTTGGCAAACTAGACGCTTCTACAGTTATCGCGAGACCTCGTTTTTACGTCATAGTAAAGGCGGTGAAAACTGCAAACCAGTGGCCGGAGTTTGAATTCCAACATACAAAAGAAATAAACAGTAAATGCATGTCATTTTTCAATTAAAAAAATCGATAACAGTGATTTTAAATATCGATTCAGTATCATTGCGCGAAATATCGCGATATTTGGTTGTATCGATATTTTCTTACATCCCTAAAGGTGGTGGTGATTTTCCCATGTTGTCTTTTTGTAAGCAGAGAAGTTTCCCGTTCGTTGGAACTTTGTGGGCTGAGAGTTTCGAGCTCTGTGGAGTTTGTTTCACAGCAGTTTAATGCAGTGGGAATAGTGGGAATAATTGATTCCAGATTCCATAGCATGTGAAGCATGGGAATTTCAGGCTGACATGACCTCAGAGAAGCCAGCTGTGGATATGGAGACTGGCTCAGAGCCCAGAACTGTACAACAGGCCACGATGAGAAACTGCTTCACCTGCTGGTTTCGGTGCAACACAAATGGATGATGAAGTGTTCAGGCACTTCCTGAGGCTGCAGATCCTCTAGTCATATAGTCATGTTTATGCACTCGTCCCGCCAGCTGGCCCTTCTGTTAACACACACATGAGAACTCTGAGGTATTTTCACTATTGGCTGTTTCAGTCCACATGAAAACATTATGGGTTCTTCCCAGTATAAAAGACGGGCACGCTAACTCTGATGTGAAATCTTTATTTCAAACACGTACGTAACACAGATCTCTTTTTGCTACTGCTGGCCTTCACACACAAACTCGATGAAAGAGCAGCCAATCAGAACTCTGCTCTGTTGCCCATTACTGTTTTTGTTTTTACACTGTTGTGCTGCTCTAAGCTCTCTTTGCATTTAGTTTGAGAACACATGTGAATACAATGTAACTAAAATGACATTTGACAGCAACAGTGGTGCACATGGGTGACATCATCAGTCCTCTGCCACCATGGCCTTTCAGACATCCTGTACGGTCAAAGTAAGAGCCTTTCTGTAAAGACCTTTGTGACATTGTTGCATTGTCTTCCCTTTGATGCTTTAGTGTATAACTATTGCGCTGACAACGGCGGATGTTCTCACCTGTGCCTGCCACGGCTTGGAGGGCTCTCCTGTCGCTGCCCGGACGCGACTGACGGTCAGTGCGAGGAGAAGGTCCTGTGAGCTGAAGACGACGGGACGATTTCAACTTTTCTTACTTGAACTTTAACATTTCTGTAGTCATTTTAGAGTCTTATGAGCTTTTGAAAGCTGTTCAAACCTCACTGTGTCTGTCCTCACTGGTTCTCACATCTGCTGATTGTTGCAGTCCAAAGTGAAAAACACAGATTTACCTGATTGGGTGATGAATATGTGACAAGGTACCGTTGTTTATAGTTTATATTGTGTACTTTCAGTCTGCTTGTTGCTTTCTGATAGATGTGCTCTAAAAGGTTTTTGTGTCAAATATTCTTCTGGAGTTAGTGATGACCACAGTGCCTCCGAGTTTTGTGAACAGTGTTTCCCTGCTTTGACGGGTTTGTCTCAGGTTTGACTCCTGGATTTTCACACTAGTGAGTTAGTGCTTCTGCTTCATTTACAGGAAACAAATGGAATAACTGTTAGTTTCATACAGCATTTCTTCAGTTCAACTGTACCAATGTGACATGATTATATAGCTCAGCAACCTTACATGATGAAATGTGACTTTTCGGCAGGACTAACATACTCAGTGATTCTGCAGGTGGACCTCTAACAGGGAGCCTGTGACAAACATTTATTCTGTTTGTTCTAAACCCCGCAGTGTATTTTTATATGAATGTAAATATTTACCCAATATGCCAACAGTATTCTGTCTTGTTTAAATGGTGCTGATGTAAGCCTGAGATCTACCTGATGATGGTGATTGCTGTGACGGTGTGTGAAACAGTGCTCCTGTTGAACTCTACCTCCAGTCTGTGCTCCATTTTTCAGTGATGATTAAAGATAAACAACTGGTGTAACTGAAGTTCTCGCTTATTTGAAGCCATTTTCCTCAGGTACGGAAGACCTAACAGCCAACATGTTCATCAAACCATTTAATCAAATCACAATCAGGATTTTTTTTCTCTCCGAAACTCGATAAATTCAGGACATTCAGCTGAATTTCCATGTTTAAAATGGCCTGTATTTATATAGCGCTTTACTAGTCCCTAAGGACCCCAAAGCGCTTTACACATCCAGTCATCCACACATTCATGCACACATTTACACACTGGTGATGGCAGCTACATTGTAGCCACAGCCACCATGTTTAGGATGTGGTCCATGTAATGTCTAAATACAGTGTAAAACTTTATTGGCATAGATCATTATTTCTTTTGAATATTACCATCCACAGACCTGGTGTGACATGCTATTGTTCTCCAGTATGAAAACAAAAAAACCCAAACCCCAAACTGCACTGTGTGTACAATAAAGTGTTGTACTGCTATCTTTGTATTGAACAGTAGACTGGTGACCTGGTCCACTCCTCTCCAGGATGTACCCCTCTGTAAATAAATGTGTGGGACAGCCTCCTTTCATTTGATCAGTGTTGCATAAATAAGAGCCACTCTAAGTACAGTGGTCCCTCGCTATAACGCAGTTCACCTTTCGCAGACTCGCTGTTTTGCGGATTTTTTTGCATGCTTTTTTTATGTTTTATTTTTTGACAGCGCATTGTGTTCTGCGTCCTGATTGGCTGTAGACGATTGTCAATCAATCTCATGCCGTGTCTCCTGTACAGTACAGAGTGTGTTCAGATTGTCAAATTTACATAAATCTTCGATCGCTAGCAGTGTGACTCTGAAGTGCTGTACTGTATGTTTGTAAGTTTCCTCCCCAACAAACAACAATGTTGACGAAACGTCGTCACCTGCGGATGCCTTTGGTACCGTGTACATTTTAGGACATCGTCAGGTCTCAAGAAAACATTTGTCAGGTATCAGACAAAAAAATGTCAGGTCTCAGTTCTCAAGAAAAAACATTGGACATTTGAAAGCCCAGTGCAGCAGCAAATCGCTCGTGCTTCACAAGCTGGACCCACAGAGTCTGCTAAGGTTTGTCACTGCCATAGTAGATATGAGATTTATATAAACCCATTTAGAGTGAGGTCCATGTAAATTTACCATTCTCCATTTGTTTATCTTCTGACAGCGTAAGATTACAAGTGTGCTCCAAAGCTTCCTTTGCCTGTTAGACGTGGGAGCAGAAGTTTTTGGCACTGCATTTTAAAATGAAAACATATTGCATTTATTTACAATTAAAGACACACAGAGCAGGAGGTGTGTTACTGTTTTACATCCACAGACACACAAGCAGGCAACATGAGGTCAAGTTATGGCAATTTTATTTGTGTGTTTCAGTGCATGTATTTAGATTAGAGTTTTTAAAAAACAAGCAAACGTCCCAAGAAGAAGGATGGGGAGAAAGAAAGGTGGAGAGAGGAGGAAGAAACTATTGAGATGCTGCTGGGTCAGTTCTTCCTCAGCAGTCTGCTCCAGAATCCCCTCCTGTCCTCGGCTTGCTTTTCTTTTGCCTTCAGTTCTTTTAAGGTTTTGTTGAGCTGCTCCTCGGCATCTTTAAATGTTTCTTTCAGCTGCTGTTTGGCCAGTTTCACTTTGTGTTTGAGGAGCTCTTTAGCTTCCTTTTTGAGCTTTCCTATTTCTTTAAGTGCGTCTTAATAGGTAGATAGGCTTGTTAGAGCCTGCCAGGACCCTATCACTCCAGATAAAACCCTGATAACTCATAACCTACATGGTAATTTCAAGTGTGGGGCATGCATTAATTGCCAATATACCAAAAATGTTAAATCATTCAAAGACGCTATAGGTGACAAAACCATTGCCATAAAGGGCTTTATCACATGCAGAACTAACAATGTAATCTACATGATACAGTGCCCATGCAATAAAATATATATAGGAGAAACATCCCGCCCTCTTAAAGATCGAATTAATGAACACAGAAGTTCAATCAAGAGGAATGATTTAACCAGCCCTGTTGCAAGACACTTCAATGATAAACATCCAAATTCACCATTATTTTTCCGGCATAGAAGCCATTAAACTAAACCAAAGAGGTGGCAACATAAATTTTATCTGGAAAAAAAGAGAAGCATCTTGGATATTCCGTTTTAAGAGTCTGCACCCCAGAGGTATGAATGAGGATTTTTCTATCAAAGAGTTTTTATGAGCTACATCTCCCTTTTTTTTAACCAGTTAAATTACTCTCACGTGAGTAATATTTATTTAATTAATCTTATTATTTTAGCCAAAGAAGAAGTAGCGCTTCAGACATCTCATCTTAAGTCTACAATTCAAGTCTAAATTTTAGATATTTTACATTTTAGAGACATAAATAAGGATCTTTTAACAAATGTGTTCCCATGTGATGATGTAATCTTGTTTTCTAATTCAAACGTGCTTTTACCATTCAACCCCCCCCCCCCCCTTTTTTTTAAACCTGTGTGTATATTTATAGCATCCTCCTTATGCATTTCATGCATGTGTTATTTTCAGACGTATGGGGGTTATGTCACCCCCCCCTCCTCCTCATCAGTAATGATCTAGTCCGGTATTTTCTTGGGCGTGACTTAGCCAATTAACCAATACCTACCTATTATATGTCAGCTGACCTATCTATGAAGTTTTGACTGGTTAATTTGGAATTTTTTTCTGTTTCCTGTCTTGTATTTAAGCAATTTTAAAATGTTCTACTATGACCCTGATGAAGGCCACAAGCCAAAACGCGTTGGTCTATTATTAAAGTTGTTCATCTTCCCTCAAGTGTTGCTGGAGTTCCTGCTTTGTGATTTCTTTTCTTTTGCCTTCAGTTCTTTTAAGGTTTTGCTGAGCTGCTCCTCGGCATCTTTAAATTTTTAACTGCAAAATGAACTGATGAAAACGGTACAAAGGTTAAAGTACCACATGTGCTGTAGTGAAAGCTGCAGCTGTTTTATTGATAAAGTTAAGGACAAAAAAACAAAAGGATTAATCACCCCTGTAACTGTGTCACTATACATCAGCATTAACAGGACCTCAGTTTGTATCTCAGACCTGCACAGCTTCCGTTTTAAACACTTGATGTACTCAGCTGCATGAAGAGCGTGTTTGAGTTTCTCTAACACAATTAAATAAAACCTGATGAAGGTCAAAGGTCACAGTTTTCACAGTTTTTTGCAGATAGTGTGTTATTTACCATAAAGTGATTCAGAGTTATTCATACCAGAGTAACCAGAGAGGATCATATCTTTTTAAATATATAACTTTCTACAGGACTGAATATAATATCTTTATGTAAAAGTCCGGAGCCTCTGGGGAGTATCCGAGTATTTATAACATTACACAAACCAAAGGTCTCATCACAGTGTTCATGAAATGCTGGGTTTATCCATCTCCTGGGGCGGGCCTACAGAGGAGCTCTGAAGATTTCCCTGTGAGGGAGCTGCTGGTGAAGATCATGAGTCCTGCTTGATCAATGCGATGAGCTTCAGTGTTCCTGGTGTTTCTGAAATGATGCCTCTTTCAGTGGGTCAACAGAACTTCTGGCACAGGACAGCTGTGATGAAAGAACGGGAAGAAGTTTCTCCAAACCTCTGGACCCAGAAACCCAGCTTGGTCCTGATGGTCTCCCTCACTAGTTTCTCTCCAGGGTGAATGTAGCTGTTATAGATAATATAGACTATTATTAAATAAAAAGAACAACTCACACTACACTACTGAAACCTTCTGCTGATGTTTTTAAAGTTTCCATGTTACCAGGCTGTAGAGATTTAAACAGTTTTAGATCCATCACACTCACAGTCTTATGTTAAAATCTCAAAGGACAGCGTTATATTTTTGATATTAACAGTAACTCTGGGCCTCTGTGGAGTGTGCAGCTGATCTCATCGCTGTCTAAAAATGGATTAAAAAACCCAAAAGAAGTGCTGAATCCTTCAATAACACAGACTATTAGAGTAGCAGCTGTCTGTGTGAAGCACTTGCTGCAGGGTTGCACCATGAATGTATTCAGTTGCCAACAAAAAGCAGGACTCAGTGCGGGCAACTGCCATGAGTCTGACGATGTTGGGGTGAGACAGTCTCCTAATAAAACAGAAACATCACGTGGCTCAGATTGAATCTGAATTGTAACTTGAATAAATGCTTTTGAAAACTGAATTTGAATTAGTCTAATTTGAAATTCAATTTATGGTTCGGAAACTCCAGGTCCAGCTCAAGATTGCCACTTTCGGTCCGCTGGTAAAACGAAGTTCGATTACTCTCCGCTTGATTAGTCTTGAACCGGAACCGGATGTAAGTTCCAAATAACTGAATTTTGGAACTGAAACTGAATGGTGAGAAGTGAAACTGAAATTATTCGAGAGCTACATTTTTAAAGGATATAATACAGTTTCAAAGCAATTGAATTCAATTTCAATTTAGTGACGATCATTCAGAAACCATAAGTTGAATTCAGTTGAATTGAATTGAGTTCAATCTGAGCAATTCAAATGTAACTATTCAAATTCAGTTTCTGATGGCACAGATTTCTGCCCATACTGTAGTTCTAATCATAAAGGTGTAAAATCCTATTGTTCAGGGGCAGATCTACAAGCAGTGTTGGAAAGGTTACTTTTAAAATGTATTCCACTACAGATTACAGAATAGATTTCGTTACGTTACTGAATGAGAGTAACGTATTCAATTCAATTCAATTTTATTTATACAGCGCCAAATCACAACAACAGTCGCCTCAAGGCGCTTTATATTGTACAGTAGATCGTACAATAATAGATACAGAGAAAAACCCAACAATCATGCGACAGTGGGAAGGAAAAACTCCTTTTTAACAGGAAGAAACCTCCGGCAGAACCAGGCTCAGGGAGGGGCGGGGCCATCTGCTGTGATTGGTTGGGGTGAGAGAAGGAAGACAGGATAAAGACATGCTGTGGAAGAGAGACAGAGGTTAATAACAGATATGATTCAATGCAGAGAGGTCTGTTAATACATAGTGAGTGAGAAAGGTGACTGGAAAGGAAACACTCAATGCATCATGGGAATCCCCCGGCAGCCTACGTCTATTGCAGCATAACTAAGGGAGGATTCAGGGTCACCTGGTCCAGCCCTAACTATATGCTTTAGCAAAAAGGAAAGTTTGAAGCCTAATCTTGAAAGTAGAGATAGTGTCTGTCTCCTGAATCCAAACTGGAAGCTGGTTCCACAGAAGAGGGGCCTGAAAACTGAAGGCTCTGCCTCCCATTCTACTTTTAAATACTCTAGGAACAACAAGTAGGCCTGCAGAGCGAGAGCGAAGTGCTCTAATAGGGTGATATGGTACTACAAGGTCATTAAGATAAGATGGGGCCTGATTATTTAAGACCTTGTATGTGAGGAGCAGGATTTTGAATTCTGGATTTAACAGGAAGCCAAAACAGGAGAAATCTGCTCTCTCTTTCTAGTCCCTGTCAGGACTCTTGCTGCAGCATTTTGGATCAGCTGAAGGCTTTTCAGTGAGTTTTCAGAACTTCCTGATAATAATGAATTACAGTCGTCCAGCCTGGAAGTAATAAATGCATGAACTAGTTTTTCAGCGTCACTCTGAGACAGGATATTTCTAACTTTAGAGATGTTGCACAAATGGAAGAAAGCAGTCTTACATATTTGTTTAATATGTGCGTTGAAGGACATGTCCTGGTCAAAAATGACTCCGATCATTAGAGATAGGTTGATCATATTTAAGATCGAAGAATTAATTAATGGCAGGACTTCTTTGAGCAGTTTTGTAGGAATGGGGTCTAAAAGACACGTTGATGGTTTGGAGGAAGTAATTATTGAAGTTAACTCAGAAAGATCAATTAGAGAAAAAGAGTCTAACTTAACATCAATGGTACTAAGAGTAGCTGTAGATAATATTACATCTGTGGGATGATTACTGGTAATTTTTTCTCTAATGATAAAAATGTTATTTGTGAAGAAGTTCATGAAGTCATTACTAGTTAACGTTAAAGGGATGGTTGGCTCAACAGAGCTCTGACTGTTTGTCAGCCTGGCTACAGAGCTGAAGAGAAACCTGGGGTTGTTCTTATTTTCTTCAATCAGTGATGAATAGTAAGATGTTCTGGCTTTGCGGAGGGCTTTCTTATAAAGCAGCAAACTTTTTCTCCAGGCTAAATGATGATCCTCTAAATTTGTGACATGCCATTTCCTCTCCAGCTTACGAGTCATCTGCTTTAGGGTACGAATAGGTAGTTATTTATATATTTTCATTATGTTCTGTATTTCAAACTGTAAACTGTAAATTAGGCTTGTTTGGTCATATTTTTTTTGATTGCATTCTTGTAATTTTACATGCTTGTACTTTTAATACATTTTTGATAACATAAAAATAAATTCTGAAAGAAACCTGCATTTTTCAATACAAAATTCAGATATTTTCGAAATTGATTTGGCATGCAGTGTTACATTAGTAAAGTATAATATATTGCATTAGAAACTTTCACAGGATCAGTACTGGACTATATCAAGTTCTGTATTGCAAATGTGACTGTGGACAAAAGCATTCAGGTTTTCCCAAACCAAAAACCCTGGATGACCAGCGAGGTCTGCACACTCCTCAAAGCCCACAATGCCAACTTTAGGTCAGGTGAGCTGCTCGAGCTGACCTGAAAAGGGGTCCCACCTGTCCAGCAACAACACACGAGAGGTGTGGCATGGAATAATAGACAACATAAACCACAGAGGCAGAACTGTGAAAACAGAAAACCTGAGTGTGCAGCTAGCAGAGGACATAAACAGCTTCTTCGCCCGCTTTGAAACACCACAACAGCAGCATTCATCTGCCTCAGCCCTGCTCCCATCCTCAGCCTCACCTGGTTCCTGCACCGCTCCATTCACTGTAACGGAGCACGATGTCAGATGTGTGTTCCTAGCAGTGAACCCCAGGAAGGCGGCCGGTCCAGATGGAGTACGTGGTAAAGTGCTAAGAGCATGTGCCCACCAGCTCACCCTCATCTCCACCAGAATCTTCAACCTCTCACTGGATCAAGCAGCCATCCCATCCTGTCTAAAGGATGGGATGGCTGCTTTGAGAGACTAGTCCTTCAGCACACCGAGGATTACCTCCCCCCAGAATTCGCCCCCCCCCCACCAGTTTGCATACCGCACAAACAGATCCACAGAAGACGCCACGACCCTCCACTCGGTGCTGAGTCACCTAGAACAGTGGCAGAATGCTCTTCGTGGATTACAGCTCAGCCTTTAATACAATCATCCCAGACATCCACTGCTGACCTTCCACCACTCACCCATTGAGAGCCTGCTAACTTACTGCATTACAGTATGGTACGGCAGCTGCACTAAGGCGGATAGAGCCCCTACAGCCCCTATAGGGGGTTAGGGGGTTAGGGTTAGGGGGTTAGGGTTAGGGGTTAGGGGTTAGGGGGTTAGGGTTAGGGGTTAGGGGTTAGGGTTAGGATGCAAAGTAAATGTCTTAGTTGGTACCTCCTCCAGTCAGTGTAATACAGCTTTCTTCCAAAGGAAACCAGGGCAAACGGATACTGGATCCCTTCGACGATATTCCGCCTCAGTTGGCGGTGAGGATCCATACACTCCACCTTCCGAGTCCCTGCAGAGTCATTGGGATAAGTAATCCAGGAACACATTACCAGTAGGAGCTCTGAGTGCTGTGTGTGGATCTGAGGAAGGCTTTTTCCTACCTGCATCTGCCCAGCATAGCTGTTGGTTTTCATAGTCAAAGGTGAGACCGTTGGGAAGTGCTAGATTGTCTTTGACCAGGACAACTCGCCCAGTCCCATCCATGTTGGACATCTCAATTTTAGGCCCGTCTCTATTCCAGTCTGCCCAGTACAGCCGCCTGAGACCAACATCACAAAAACCAGTTACAAGAAACTGCTACAGCTGGGTTCATGATACAACTTCTGCTCTGATATTAATTTCACTGCTAGCAGACTCAAGCACATTAGCTTTCACCAAGAGTCCTGAAGTTATTGCTAGTAATTAGAATATATGGCATGTAGTAATGGATATATTGGACAAAGGATGCTGATTCATAGTGAAGGAGGACATGCAGAGGGTTGGAGTGACAGAGGAAGATGCTGGGAGGATGAGGAGGATGATAGAGGCATTGTGAGATAAAGGAACCTTCTAAAGGAAGCAACCAAAAGATGTAGTACACACAGGGTCAGTGCTACTCCTCGTTATACGATTACATAGTATTACTGCTAATACCTAGAGATGGCACGATACCACTTTTTTATGTCCGATACCGATACCGATATCATAAATTTGGATATCTGCCGATACCGATATGAATCCGATATAGTGTTTTTTAATCAACAAAACTGTTTTTTAAATATCTTGCTGCATTTTGTATAAGTTCATACTCAAGTTTAAAACAACAACTACACTAAAGCTATTCTGTTATACCTGTATGCAAAAAAAATATTTCATAGTTCAGCAATACTGATCAATCTAATAAACTTAGACCTACACCATCCTCCCTATTCTGGTATTTTAAAGAGTACTTAGCATAAATATTAAGCAACCTAACTAATAGGGTTCCAACTCCCAGCAACAACAAAAATAAATAAATAAAAAATAGGGAACCACCCCTCACGCTCCACCTCATGATGCTTAATCGACGTAATCAACCTTAATTTGATGCAGTGTGAAAAAAAATGCACAGAAATCAATTATTTTACAAGAAATATTAAATAGATTCAACATCTTTCTTCAACAAAATTGCAGACTGCACAGATGGTACCTTCCCAAAGGAAAAAGTACTATAGCTTACTAGGGTATATATATATATATATAAAAACACCCAGCACGCCCCTGCGGGCGGTTTATCCTTCAAGCTCGGGTCCTCTACCAGAGGCCTGGGAGCTTGAGGGTCCTGCGCAGTATCTTAGCTGTTCCCAGGACTGCACTCTTCTGGACAGAGATCTCCGATGTTGTTCCCGGGATCTGCTGGAGCCACTCGCTTAGCTTGGGAGTCACCGCACCTAGTGCTCCGATTACCACGGGGACGACCGTTACCTTCACCCTCCACATCCTCTCGAGCTCTTCTCTGAGCCCTTGGTATTTCTCCAGCTTCTCGTGTTCCTTCTTCCTGATATTTCTGTCATTCGGAACCGCTACATCGATCACTACGGCCGTCTTCTTCTGTTTGTCTACCACCACTATGTCCGGTTGGTTAGCCACCACCATTTTGTCCGTCTGTATCTGGAAGTCCCACAGGATCTTAGCTCGGTCATTCTCCACCACCCTTGGGGGCATCTCCCATTTTGACCTCGGGACTTCCAGGTTATACTCGGCACAGATGTTCCTGTACACTATGCCGGCCACTTGGTTATGGCGTTCCATGTATGCCTTGCCTGCTAGCATCTTGCACCCTGCTGTTATGTGCTGGATTGTCTCTGGGGCATCTTTACACAGCCTGCACCTGGGGTCTTGCCTGGTGTGATAGACCCCAGCCTCTATGGATCTTGTGCTCAGAGCTTGTTCTTGTGCTGCCATGATTAGTGCCTCTGTGCTGTCTTTCAGTCCAGCTTTGTCCAGCCACTGGTAGGATTTCTGGATATCAGCCACCTCCTCTATCTGCCGGTGGTACATACCGTGCAGGGGCCTGTCCTTCCATGATGGTTCCTCGTCTCCCTCCTCTTTCTTGGGTTTCTGCTGCCTGAGGTATTCACTGAGCACTCGGTCAGTTGGGGCCATCTTCCCAATGTATTCTTGGATGTTCCTTGTCTCATCCTGGACTGTGGTGCTGACACTCACCAGTCCCCGGCCCCCTTCCTTCCGCTTAGCGTACAGCCTCAGGGTGCTGGACTTGGGGTGAAACCCTCCATGCATGGTAAGGAGCTTTCTTGTCTTTATGTCAGTGGCTTCTATCTCCTCCTTTGGCCAGCCTATTACCCCAGCAGGGTACCTGATCACGGGCAGGGCGTACGTGTTGATGGCCCGGATCTTGTTCTTACCATTCAGCTGACTCCTCAGGACTTGCCTGACCCTCTGCAGGTACTTGGTGGTTGCAGCTTTTCTAGCGGCCTCTTCATGGTTCCCATTCGCCTGCGGGATCCCCAAGTACTTGTAACTGTCCTCTATGTCTGCAATGTTGCCGTCTGGTAGTTCAATCCCCTCAGTTCTGACTACCTTCCCTCTCTTTGTTACCATCCGACTACACTTCTCCAGTCCGAACGACATTCCAATGTCCTTGCTGTATAGCCTGGTAGTGTGGATCAGTGAATCGATGTCTCGTTCACTCTTGGCATACAGCTTGATGTCATCCATGTACAGGAGGTGGCTGACAACTGCTCCGTTCCGTAGTCGGTATCCGTAGCCAGTCTTGTTAATGATCTCACTGAGGGGGTTCAGGCCTATGCAGAACAGCAGTGGGGACAGAGCATCTCCTTGGTAGATCCCGCACTTGATGGTGACTTGTGCTATGGGCTTGGAGTTGGCCTCTAGTGTTGTACGCCACATCCCCATTGAGTTCCTGATGAAGGCTCTTAGGGTCCCATTGATCTTGTACAATTCTAGGCATTCCAGTATCCAGCTGTGGGGCATTGAGTCATAGGCCTTCTTGTAATCAATCCAGGCAGTGCACAGGTTGGTCAGTCTGGTCTTGCAGTCTCGGCTGATTGTTCTGTCTACCAGTAGCTGGTGTTTTGCGCCTCTGGTATTCTTGCCAATTCCTTTCTGTGTCCCGCTCATGTATTGACCCATGTGCCTGTTCATCTTAGCCGATATGATGCCTGACAGGAGCTTCCATGTAGTACTGAGGCAGGTTATTGGTCGGTAGTTGGAGGGGACCGGTCCCTTCTTGGGGTCCTTGGGGATCAGGACCGTCCGGCCTTCGGTTAGCCATTCCGGGTGTCTCTCGTTAACTAGCAGCTGGTTCATTTGTGCTATATATATATATATATATATATATATATATATATATATATTGTCTATCCTGTAAAATAGTCAGATGTCTATTCATATTAATGTACAGAATTCACCTGCTTGCTGCTACTACTGCACATTCACCCAATGTATGTACTACATATATATATATATATATATATATATATATGATGTTCTTCCTCTACACCCCCTCCCCCCCAATTTTTTTGCACATGTCGAGGAGCGTGTCAGGCTACATTTCACTGTGTGTTATACTTGTATAATTATGCATGTGACAAATAAAGAACCTTGAACTTGAACATGTCAACAACCAAACCTTTGGTGTGAACTGAAACACAGAGAGTGTGTGCAGGACTGTTGAATGCTGAAGTTCACAGGTGGAAAGTAGCTGAATATGTCTCTGTGTGTGTGAGACAGAGAAAGGGCAGAACTGGCATCATACGAACAGTAAAATAGTTAGGGCTTTGATAACATGTGGGAGGATCCACTACAGACGGGTGTCAGCTCTGATCATCCAATCAGAGAAGATGAATCTAAAAGTCATCAGCTGACTCCAGCAGCACCCACCCGTCTGCTGAAGATGAATCCAGGGTTTTAGAGGCTGAGTGCTGTCTGTAGGTGAATGTATGTGGAACCAGTAGAAGTGAAGAGTCTCCCCGCTTAGATACGTTATACATTTATGCTGAATAAAGTAGAATATTTAAAAAACCTCTAAGTTAGAAATGCCAAAAACACAAGCACATTTTTAGAAAATATAACATTTGTTCATTCATATGCTGATGGCATTCAGATCTATCTTCAGCTGAAGGGAAACAGTGCGGCCTCACTAGAACCCTTACTTCAGTGTCTCGGTGAAGTTACATCCCGGATGGCCTCTAACTTCCTTAACTTCAGTGAGAACAAAACTGAAGTGATCTTTTTGGACCGAGCGGCAATCCCAGCACCTCCCATTTTAACCTGCACAGTCTTGAGCCTTTTATCAAAAATTTGGGGGCTATATTTGACAGCAAGTTCACCTTTGAAAAACAGATTAGCTCAGTCGTACAGCGGTCTTTCCTCAAACTGAGGCTTTTATCCAAGGTGACATCATTTTTATCTTTTAAAAACTTTGAACGGGCGATTGATGCTTTCATTATATCCCAGCTGGACTATTGTAACTCCTTATATGCTGGAGTTAGCCAGACCCAAGGCTGCAGTTGGTCCAGAATGCTGCAGCTCGTCTTCTGACACGTACCAAAAGATGTGAACACATTTCCCCAGTGCTCGCCTCTCTTCATTGGCTTTATGTCCACTTCAGAATTTACTTTAAAATATTACTGTTGACTTACAAAGCCCTGAATGGACAGGCTCCCGGCTGTTTGTCTGACCCCCCTTAGATCTCTTAGATCAAGTGATCTTTTGCTTTTAGCCGTACCAAGGTCGAGGCTGGTTCACAGAGGCGATCGAGCATTTGCAGTCGTAGCGCCTAAGCTGTGGAATAATTTGCCCCTACACATCAGACAGGCTCCTACTGTCAGTCGTTTTAAATCTTATCTTAAAACACATTTTTATTTGCTGGCTTTTAATACAGCATGAGAGTTATTTGTTAATTCATATTTGGTGTTTGCTATCAATAGTATAAGTTACCTTGGTATGTTGTATTCTTGCACAGCGCTTTGGTCGAAGTTCCTGTTGTAATTAAATGTGCTATATAAATAAATAAACTATAAACACGTCCCACAGAGGAGGATGAACGGTGCTGAGAGAGAGCAGAATAAAAACAGAGTCTCAGTGCTGTCAATGTTTAATCAGCATTCACACTAATAACGATCTGCACCATGGTGGTTTATTACCAGCTGACACTGAGCCTGACTGAAACACTCCACTCAGTGTTTTTCCTCTGATTTCTCAGCATCGCTTTGCTGTTTCCATTTACAGACCAGACACTAACACTTCATGGTTCAGTCTGCATCTCTGCCTGTAATGCTCACCTCCTCTGACGACGATGCAGCGTCAGAGGAACCACAACAAAAATAAAACGTGTCTGCCATGTTTGAAATGAGGCATCAACAAATCCAGTGGCGTGCAGCTGTGCACAGAAGCAGCTCATGTGAGTCTCCATCTCATTTCAACAGGTCTCTCCTCTGTTCCTCCTGTGGGTCTTCAAGACCTGGACTGGGTCAGGACCAGCGCACCAGCACCTGGTCTCCATCCTCTATGGAGTAAAACTGCAGTGTTTTCAGGTCACTGTCGATCTCGAACTCTGTCCCCACCATCTATAAGAGCAAGAACATTTTACTGTCCCACAGTGGCATGTTCAGACTGAACGTGTGTGCTGCTCTCTGTGAAGGCCACGGGGCTCCTGCCTTTACTGAGTGTGCTACCTTGGGGCTGGTGTAGGTGAGCCTCAGATCTGCTGCAGGGACCTGGAGCAGCCTGTACAGCAGGCCCTTCACCTTCTGCACAACCATGGAGGCTACAGTACAGAAACACATGCCACTGTTTATGTGCAGAGCTCCACAGACAGATGAGAGCGCTGATAATCTAATGAGAGTCGAGGCTTTGAGCTCGTACCTGGAAGTTTCTTCTCCAGTGGTTTGCGGTTAGCATCGTCCGGAAACACAAAGGTAATCTCTGATGAAGGAAGGACAATGAAACTGTCTTTGATTCACGTTCATTCGTGGAGCCACTCAGACAGCAGAAAGGGGCGGGACTTACTTAACAGCTGATTTTTCAGGGCAAAAGGCTCCGGCTTCCTCAGCTCGCCTTCCTCAGGAGCACCATACTCTGAGGAACAGGAACATGGAGTTAGTGACTGAGACCATGTCAGTAATAATAAAGCTGGAGCTGTCTCAGGTCATCTGACCCCACAGCCTGACTTACTGCTGATGAGGGCCTGATAACGAGGGTGTTCACAGATGAACTGAGGGCTGGGCTGACTCCGCCCACCCGCCTTTAGCCACTCCTCTCCAAACATCTTGATATAGTCGAGCTCCGCTCCCCTCCTGTCGTCAGCGTGAATCTGAAGGAAAGCCCAGCAGCTTGAGCACAGGACAGCACCGACATGATGCCCAGAACTCATACACAAGAGGCGGGGCTCTGCGGCGCTCTAATCTGTCACACAGCAATCTGAAGACGTGTCAGGACACAGCGTCCGCACGTTTCCAAAGCATCGGCAGAGTCCTCACAATCGAGCTCACCTCGCAGCTGTTCAGCACAACCAGCTGTCCCAGTTTAGCGATCAGCATCTGATTGGCTGTTTTCGGGTTTCCATCCCTGCTCACCAGCTTGTTGCCACGGCAAGAAAGCCGGACCAAACTGGGAAGTTTGGCCAGCTCGTTCACCACAAACCACTAAGTGAGAAAGAGAGAAACACTTCCTTTAAACTGGCGTAGAGTTTATTTTAAATAACGTCCAATCACGAAGCTGGACAGAAGAACAAAAATGACACGACCGAGCCGGCGTAACGTGGAGACAGCCTCAGCACCCACGCTGGATGTAACAGTGACTGCATGAAACACGCAGTCTGGAGCTGCTGCTGTGTGTCACAGTGCAGCCTTCGCCCACAGCACTGCAGTGTTAGACAGCTTCCAGACTGGCTTCACTCCAGTCTACAGAAGTACACTTACACCAGTGTAACAACAGTTACAACAACACAAACAGACACAGTCGCAGCTGTTGACCGTTTCTATGGCAACACGTTTCACTAAACTGAAGCTAAAGTTATTTCTGGCATGTTTGATGTTTGTTAGTTTTGTAACCACAGAACAATGTTGCAGATGTTTGTGTTCCAGTGAAACGTCGGTCACAGTTCTGGTTAACCACCAGCAGCCGTGTGCTGGTGCAGGAACACACTGACCTCAGTGATGCTGTTGTGGTCCAGGTTGAGGTTCTTCAGCGCTGCATACGCGGCTGTGTGAGACCCTGCAGAGCAGAGACTGTCACTGACACGTTTGCAGTCGCACAGAAAGCTGTTCTACACGCACAAAAGGACAACAGATGCTGTTAGGCTGGAAACTGTGTCGTTACCGGGGGCAGCATCTTCAAACTGAATGACAGACAGTCCGGTCTTGGATAAATTCAGCTGCTCCAGCCTGCCACGAGAAACACACCAGACTCACTCCAGCTGCTTTTATTAAACAACAAACAGAAAACTGTGACTATGGTGCAAACGCCGTAAAAATCCCTCCTAAAATCAGATCAAGTACTGGTTTTTGGGGTGTGTGGGATCACCACTTCCACCTAGAGCTGCAGGAGGCGGGGTAAAATCCCTGCTGTGGCCGCTGGGTTGCCTAGCAACACAGCTGTTTCCATATATTTTGACAAGATGCTGCTCTAACATGAGCTAGAGCTAGCTAGCTAAATATACAGAGGACTGCAGTTCAACAGAAGGGCTGAGGATGGCAGTCTAGAAACAGAGCAGCCGGACAGGGTTCACAGCTGAGCGCAGCACACATGTACAGACATGACCCGACTCAGTGAGAGAACCTGAAACATTTTCTATGATATTTAAATGTTACAGAAAATAAATGGCATGTTTCCCACTCGTGCTGCTGCAGGACGGAGCAGTCCTCACACGCAGTCAGAGAAACGCACGCATGCTGCTCAGCATCAGGTTAACTGACAGTGGAGCTGCAAACGTGTCTGCATGGATGAACTCACACTGGACACAAGCACGTGCAGCACGTTACATCGACGCGTGGCTGACACTTTGTACTGTACCTGGGCAGAGCAGATAAACTGAGCACGCTGTCCTGCACCAAAGGATTACTGGACAAGCTCAGACTCTTCAGCGACTGCAGCAGTCCCTCAGGCCTGTAAACAGACACAGCACAGCTGGTTTCAGGCAGCTTTGAGTGAAAACACACACATCTAAAGGCAGGGCACACAGAAGATGATGATGATGATAAAGTGTTACCTCTGCAGCTCTGTGATGCTGTTTTCTTCCACACACAGGTCCTCCAGCTGTGGCCACATGGGAGCGCATTCCAGAATCTGAGAGGAAAGCAAGATCAGAGGCGGAAAAGAGATTTCATTTAAACAGAAGCAGTTCATCATCTCAAGACCCAACACTGTCCATGATGAGAACGGACGACCCACGAGAATCTGGCCTCAGCGGGGAGGAAGAACTCCCTTTGAAGAGGAAGAGACTCGAGCCAGAAGCAGGTTCAGCGGGAAGAGGAGAAGAAACATGACAGAAAGAAAATGACTGAACGCAGCAATGTGAGTGGTAGAGAACAGAAAAAGAGGGAACGCTTTAAATTCTCCTTTCTTTAGACTTTAAGTTAGTTTGATGTTTGATGTGAATGTTACCCCGGAGCTGAAACACAAAAGTAAATATAAGTGCCACAGCGCTGCGTACCTGTGGCCAGGTGAGCTGGCAGCCGTTGAGCACGACGACTTTGAGGGCTGAGAAAGCGTGGCGTAGAGCCGAGGGGTCAGGGGGCAAACGGAGTCTGTTGTAACTGAAGACAGAAACACAACACAATGTTGAGTGGAAGGAAAGCGAGGCCAAACAAAGCGTCCCACACACCCACACCTGAGCTGCAGTCCTTCCAGTCTGTCCAGCTGCTGGCTGATGGTGGCCACATCCTCCCAGCACGACATCAGAGTCCCAGTCAGGTCCAGCCACTCCACATCTGATCAGCATGGTTAAGGTGTCGCATCCACACTGCTCGCAATCACAACCTGACAGACTCTGAGAAATGGGAACGCTTTGTGAAGCTCACACATCCTGAGTGCCAGTAAAGCATCCAGCACCGTCTGTAGAAGGATACTGGGAGTTGTGGTCCTGATTTCCCCATCAGCACCAGACCAGCTCACGTCAGAGCGGCTCAGCAGCACTGAGGGAAGGCTCTCAAAACTGCACACACACAGACACACAATACAAAGTGTGCAGGTTTATAACAGGAGTGAAAACTGTGAACACAAAGGCTGTGACTGTTTCTGAGTGGACACACATGTAACTGATGTCTTGGATCTGACTGTGGGAACAGCTCACAGACTGTGACGAAACACATCCTGAGACACAGACCAAACGAACCCCAGAGGCTGGATTCACACAGTAATGACTCGGTGCTGCTGTTCATCTCAGGCTGTGTTTACTTAGTTATGAGACCTGATGATTTTATGATGTCTGACTATATAAAACCTTAGACGTGTGAGCTGTGTCTCAGGTGACTTTCATCTTCCTCCTCGCTTCATCAGCACTGACTCTGCAGCTCAGCTGATCGTCATAACACATGCATTACTGCAGGTGGATGCTACCAACAACTACCAGGCGACAGAACTGAAGCTGATAACATCCTTATGATATTTTGCTCTAATAGCACAGCTGTGTGACGCTCTTCTCCTGACCACACAGCATCGTACCCACGCTCCTTGATGTTCCCCCACTTGAGCTTCTTCTTGGAGATGGAGATCTCCTCACTCAGCACCTCCTCTGAGTCGATCTTGTACTCCTGTCGCACGGCGGTCAGATAGTCCACTCCAAAGCTCACCTTTGCCGGACGGACGAAGGAGCCTCCTGTGGGGTGTCTGAGAACAAAGGGAACGTATCAGGACATTTTCACAGAAGACTTTATAAAGTAATTATCTCACAGGAGGCGTGCAGGCAAAGCACGCTTGAGCACTTTACCTGCACGTGAAATACTGCACTCCCTCGTGGCTGCCGTCATGTTTGCCTCTGTCGGGGTTGTCCCACTCCACACCCAGCCACAGACCTACAAACCACAAAACAAACACACAGCTATACTAATGGCAATGCAGTGATGCAAGCATGTGGTTAAATCTGCTTCATCGGTGTGATTTCATCCGTGTACTCGGACTGGACATGTATCGAGAGAGGGGGACAGGAAAAAGCCCCGCCCCCTCCCAGCTTTCCTCCCTCTCTGCGTCCAGTCTGTTGGCTTTGAAATGACACAGGCTTTGTCTCGGTACACTGTTGCTAAAAGTCAATCATATTTATTCTTAATCAAAATATAAGTTTGATCAATATGTTAAATGACAAATGTGAGGCAGCTGGGCCCTATGACCCCTATGAGCAAGCACTTGGCGACATTTGGAAGAAAAACTCCCTTTTAACAGGAAGAAACCTCCGACACAACCAGGCTGTAATCTGCTGCAACTGGTGGTGGTGAAGAAAAGACTATTGGAGACAGACCTACAGTGATATAATCGTGTAATAATTACTAACGATTAACTGGAGGAGTGACCTGATAACATGGGAATCCCCGGCAGCCTACGTCTATTGCAGCATAACTAAGGGAGGATTCAGGGTCACCTGGTCCAGCCCTAACTATATGCTTTAGCAAAAAGGAAAGTTTGAAGCCTAATCTTGAAAGTAGAGATAGTGTCTGTCTCCTGAATCCAAACTGGAAGCTGGTTCCACAGAAGAGGGGCCTGAAAACTGAAGGCTCTGCCTCCCATTCTACTTTTAAATACTCTAGGAACAACAATAGGCCTGCAGTCAGTATGATGCTCGTAGCAAACATTTCATGATCAAAGTCTTTCTGTCATACTGACTGGCTCTATGTGTTCGCGGTTTATGATGTTCATCCATGCGTGATGAGGTAAGAGGTACAACCCGGGTCCTACCTGCTGTGGGGGGTACAGGTCCAAAGTAGCGCACTGTGGCCCGCTCCCCGCCGCAGGACACCCGCTTACCCACCGCATCCACCGGCACCTCCGCCTCGTCTACTCCCATGGAAGCTACGAAGAAAAAAACTAGAGCCACTCTGTAGTTCTTCTCCAACAGGAAGCAGCTTACGCTACATTTAAGTGTAATAAGTAAATACTGCACATTTCCGGTATGTCACTGTTTGGATAGCTTATTGTGTCTTTCTGAAAAATTAGAAACATGTAATGTTTGAAAAATGCAAACTTAATGTAAAATCATACACACCTTTGATCGCGTTTGCTGCGGAACAGTCACTCAGCCTGCCCCCACCAAAACATCCTGCAGCTGCGTCACCGGATGGGACCTATTTCAACGTCGCACCGGTTTCCCACAAACCTTTTTCTAAAAGGAAGTTATACCACGAAGGAAATATACTCACTGACACGTTACGTGTGTCTGGTCCTTTCCTATAAATCACCCCAGTTTAGTTATACGGTACCAAATCAGCCTAAAGCTAGAAAAAGCATAGGAACCTTTGTGGGGCTTTGCCGTGTTCCTATGGGGAATATTTCGAAGTAGGACAGCGGTCCAGTCGGATAGAAAACGTGTGGATGTGTTGTAAGGTTTACTGGAGTTTAGGCCATTCAGTAAACATTTATTCCAGATAAAAAAGAAGAGGGGAAGCCATGAAGAAGAAAGCCCACAACAGGTTTGTTTACACACACTTTAATAACACGAGTGAAAATATCACGACGATTAGTGAGATAACGTTCAGAACGCAGACTTGAGCCTTCGATCTGGGGGTACCGGTGCTCCCAAAGAAACAAAGCCAGCATCAGCAGTAGACCCCCGCAGGGTCCAGGTTTTTCACTCGGTTGTTTGTCTGCTGGAGGAGCCATGAGCTCCAACTGAGCAGGAACCCAGATCCACTCCAGAAGTTCGGCGATGGACTTCTGTGTCCTGGATCCTTTGGATTTCTCCGAATCCAACAGTTACAAAGGGCAGCGTAGGAGGGTCTCTGTAGCTGAAGGAGTGACCCAAGACTTCCCTGCTTCTTTGTGTACAGATATGAACGAGCACACAGCTGTGCCAGCTCAACTAAATATGGCACAAAAAGCGTTATCGCCTGTTAACTTCAGTGTTTCTGTCCTCTGCAGAGAGGTGTCGCCAGGACAACAGTCAGCTGACTACACAGTGGGTCAGGTGTCAGGAAGCTTATTCCAGAAGAACTCTGCAGCCTCTGGATCCCTGTCGGCTTTATTCAGCACAGCAGCAGCATCCACAGCGCTGCTGTTCAAGCCTGCGCCTCTGGTGAGCGCAGCACACAACCAGCCCGTCTGTGACTGCGTGTTTGACCACCAGTCGAAACCAAATCTGTAAAAACCAAGAAAATCTGTCTTCTTCCATTGTGTGTCATGACTTATTTATTGTAAGGTGTCTTTAAGACACGCAGAGGTGCATTAACCTTCGCTGAGCTTGATGAAGTGTTTTTCTTTATTAGAGTTTGTGCGTTTTATTTTCAAACTTTTAGTGAGCGCCTCTAATGCTAATGGATTATTTAAGAGGGAGGAAATGACTGAAGTGTCTTTTTGTGTTATGATGGCAGCCGGTTCAAAAAAGCACAGAAACCAAAGAGCAGAAGCAGAAAAGCCCACAGGTCAAAGGTCAGCCACGCCAGGAGAAGCAGCAGCAGCCAGCTAAGGAGAAATCAGCAGCCAATCAGGAGCTGGAAAAAAGGTGAGTGTTAATTTCTTTTTCCCCAGTTTTTTCTTGATTCAAGTCTCTTCTCAAACCCGTTTGTTTGAAGTGTTCATTTGAATTTGCTGGTTTCAGAGAGAGTGGTTTACAAAAGGCAGACGAGGATGAGGACGGGCCAGAAAAACCCAACAGGAAGAGGAAGAGACAAACCTCCGAGTCGGGCAGAGAGAACGACACAGAGTACTGGGTGATGAAGAGACAGAGGCTGAAGGCCAGCAAGGCGCAGGAGACCTTGAAGAAGAAAAGGACTGTGTTTGTCGGCAACCTTCCCATCAGCTGCACCAAGAAGGTTTATTTAGTTTCTTTGTTTTACCCACCTGTATCCATAGTGACCGTCTGACTGTATCTGACACTAGCAGTCTGCATCCATAAACTACATGGACGTAACATGCAGTGTAGTTTAGTGCTGAGGTGCAGACTAACACAGTACTGGAGTTTCTCTTTAGTGTCAGTTTCCCTGCGTGTTAGCTTCAGCAGCCAGGCGCCACTCCTTCCTCTGTGAGCCACCTCGCTGTTTCTCCTTATGTGGAGAATGGAGAAGACGAGACAAAGCCGTGTTTGTTTTAAATGACCCTCGTTCAGTCACGTAGGCGCAGTAACAGGAGCAAATATGGTCATGAGTCAGATGGCACTTTAGATGCACTGAGACGCTGTACACAGTCAGTATTGAGCCTCAACGGTCTGACCTCAGACTGAGGCTTGTGGATGAAGCTGTGGGACGATAACAAGGAGAAACTGGCTAAGCTGAGGCAGCCGGTCTGATCTGCAACCTCTGGAAACGCTTGTTGGACGTTTTAGCTTCTAGCAGGTGTTTATGTGACAGAGTGAAAACACAACTGTACTGTGGCTCTTTCCAAGATCTTTCAGGAGACGTGCAAATTGCTTGTTGTGCAATAATTGCAGTATTTCTAGGACAATAATAATGTGGAAGTTCAAAGACTGGCAACCTTTTTTGTTCCTTCTCAGACCCTGCGGAGCCTCTTCAGGGATAAAGGATCCATCGAATCTATTCGCTTTCGCTCTGTGGTAAAAACACCTCTGAAAGAAAGAGAGAGTCGCCAGGTTGCTGCAGCTTCTCGTCTTCAGTAACATTGTGTTTCATTCCAACAGGTCAGAGAGGACCCCTCCATGTCTCGTAAAGTAGCTGCTATCAAGTGAGTTTCTAAAAGTTGTTTATTTTTTAATCCTGAGCTTTCACTAGGTTCCACCAACAAACTAATAGTATGGTTTCAGTTGACTCCTTTCCATTTGTACCAAACAACTTCTTTTCACTTCGCAGGCGCAAAGTCCACCCAAAGAAGCAGAGCATCAATGCCTACGTAGTGTTTAAAGATGAAGATGGCATCACCAAAGCTTTGGAGAGGTCAGACGCTCCTCCTGAAACCTGCTAATGCTGTAAGACCCAAACATACACGTGCTGATAGAGCTCTGTCTGTCTGCCCTCACAGGAATGGCATGGAGATAGAGAAAGACTTTCACATCCGAGTGGACAGAGTGGCCGACAGCTCATCTGTGAGTCAGCAGACGTCCCAGAATGCTCTGCTGTATCTGTCTCCTGGGAGTTAAACTGAAATCCTGTTGTTCTCTTTCAGCACGACCACAAGCGTTCTGTTTTCGTGGGGAATCTCTCATTTGGTGAGTTCGTCTGTAGAGTTCCAGACAGTGGTAAAGGTGTAGTTGTCCATGAGTGAGTAGTTTGAAGCTCAAGCCAACCTGCTGTGTCTGCAGACATCAACGAGCTGACTTTTCGAAGGCATTTCGAAGAGTGTGGGACAGTGGAGGCGGTGCGACTGGTGCGAGACAAGAACTCGGGCTTGGGGAAAGGATTTGGTTACGTCCTGTTTGAGGTACAAGAGCTCGGAGACGATCGTGGTTCTGGAGTAACAAATAATAATATTGGATTGCATTTAGAGCTGGGCGATAGAACGATAACGATATGTATCGCGATATAACTTTCTCGATAGAAAAATTAAACTATCGCGATAGACCTCGCCGCTCTTGTCCTCTTAAAAAAAAACAAAACAAAACAAAAAAAAACAGCCAATGCAAATTAAGTAGCGCAGAGCCAAACCAATCACAGCCGCAGCGTCATGTCACGTGACTTGTTACGTACAGCACAAGTGCCAAGCCGCCGTACAGCCCGGGTAATGGAGGAAATGAGTGTGCCGACTATAAAAATCAACCGAGCGTGACCGAAGAGAAAACAGATGATGGTTCCAACGCCGGAGAGATTGTCGAACGGAAGAGCCATAGAAGTTCCGTAGTGTGAAGGTATTTTGGCTATTTCAAGTCTGACAAAAACAGAGTAGCGTGCACTGTAAATGTGCCGAAAGCAAGTCTGGAAATACAATAAACTGGTGCATGCGCTACGTCCACACGTACCCGGGTATTTTTGAAAACGCAGATTTTTCTATGCGTTTGCACCTTTCGTCCACACGTAAACGGCGTTTTTGGTCACTGAAAACGAAGATTTTTAAAAACTCCGGCCAGGGTGGAGATTTTTGAAAACTCAGTTTTTGCGTTTACGTGTGGACCAGAAAAATGGAGAAAACGCAGCGTCAAAGGTGCGCGCATTTTGTGACGTCACACTGTGCGCCACGTTATTGTTTTGGTGAAATGAATTTCTACAATACTGTTAATTCTACTCTCTGCAGTGTTTAAATGCTTACATATACACACACAGTTACTGTCCGTCCACACAGACGACTCGGTTCTGCTTCTATGCCCCAGCTTTGTTTACTTTTTCCCACCGAGGCTTCTAGACTTCTGATTGGCCAACATTTCTGCACGGTTAGGAATCTAGCGCCACCTGCTGCTTTGGCATGTTCATAGCAGCGTTTTCCTTCATTTCTGCCTTTATGTGTGGACGGATTATTTTTTAAAACGAAAACGGAAAATCTCTGTTTTCAAAAATACCCGTGTACGTGTGGACGTAGCCTCAGTCTCTGACTGGAAGCGCTGATTCATCATTCGGCTTTTGTCAGACTAAAGTAACTGTTAAAACTGTTTGAAAAGCTAAGCTATACAACAAGGAGAGATTGAGAATTTCCTTTTAGTTCTCAGTTTATTTGATATTGACAAAAGTTAGTCAGTTTTGTCTGTTCTTCTGTAAAACAAACTAAGATTTATTTTTAGAATTAATATTTTGTTTCTAAGTGGAATTGACAATTTAGTCTGTTTCGTTTGTTCTATTTTGAAACTTAAACGCTTTAGCGGCTGCCTTTTGTGTAGTTTGCAATATTTGCCTTTATTTATCTGAAAAAGTCTCATGTTCCTTAAGTACATCTACCCTGTTGAACTTATTATGGGAAATAAATATTTAAATAAAAACAAGCTGCTGATTATTTCACATTTTACTTGTGAGCAACGGCACATTTAAATCTTACAAATATAGTTATTTGGCTTATATCGTGATAGATATCGTTATCACCTGAAATGAAAAAAACATATCGTGATATGAAAAAATCTTATATCGCCCAGCTCTAGTTGCATTTATATTTTGCTTTTTGAGACGCCTGTGGCGAGGCTTGGGATTTCTAACTGAATACGCATCACTGCAGGGTTGTCCTCTGATGGCTGGTGACAAAAGTCAGTCCATGTTTAAACAGTACAGCTTTGGCTATGAACCCCCCCCACCCCCACAGTCATGACAGATGGCCGCCCCTCTCTGAGCCTGGATGTGCAGGAACTGTCTTTCTGTTAAAAGGGAGTTTTTCCTTCCCACTGTCATATTGTTGGGGTTTCTCTTGCATTGCTCTACTAATTGGTGCCTTATGTTGTGTTTAGTTTCGGGGGTGTCACTGCATGAGCTTATTAGCAGCTGCCGTAAACTTCCACACCAGCAGTCAGGAAATATTAAATCAAATAGCGCTCTTTGATTTATGCTCCTGAACGGTGTATATGACAGATGGTGGCCGTATCACCTACACCAGCGGTCTCCAACCTTTTTCGCGCCACGGACCGGTTTATGCCCGACAATATTTCCACAGACCGGCCTTTAAGGTGTCGCGGATAAATACAACAAAATAAAACTAGTACCGGTACCGAAAAAAATAAGATTTATTCATAACACACGTGAAAAGACCCAGGAAAACCGAGTAAACGATAAAACGATAACAAAATAACGCTGAAAACCGATAAAAACCCTGAAAACCAAACATTTCACACCTGAGCCTCAACTCTCGCGGCCCGGTACCAAACGACTCACGGACCGTTTGGGGACCGCTGACCTATACTGTGTACTCATACTTTGGGAACTTTAAGGTCTAAAAGCACAGAATTAGAATAAATTAGAATCCACAATAGACTGTGTGCCATTGATGGGCGTAGCCAGTGTGACATCAGCCAGTGGTTTTTCCATTCTACAGTTTTTAAGCGTCAGTATTGGTGCTTTGGTCAAAGTAGGCCATGTGTTTCTACACTTCATTTTGTCTTCCTTGTGCAGAGTACCGATTCTGTGCAGCTGGCGTTGAAACTGGACGGCTCAAAGCTGGAGGGCAGATCCATCCGGGTGAAGAGGTCACTGAAGAAGGAGAAGCAGAAGAGTAACGGTGATGGCAAAGCAACAACAAGGAAGACCGGCAAGACTCTGAAGACGGGTTCTGGACGGGAGAGGGCGGCTGGTCGAGGAGCTTTCAAGTCCCCAAGGAAGGTGATGGGAAACCAGCGCAAGTTGAGCAGAAGCTCCGCTTCTTTCAAAGGAGAGATGGCAGATCCAGACAAAAAGACTAAAAAGAAAGCACTGAAGAAAAAGAGAGTGAAGCCAGAAAAGTCTGTTCATATTTAAACTGAGGACAGAAAAAGCATGTGGTCGCTGTGATCAGAGTCGTTTGGAAGAGCAGCAGGTTCAGAGCCCGACTCCAACACAGCTGACATCCAGGCAGCTAAACGAGAACTTCCTCTGCCCAGCATAAAGTCACAGGTCCTTCCCACAGGGCTGTGTTGGACTTGATCTGTAACCGTTTCACTTATTTGGTTAAAATACGTCATTTCTTTTATTCTGTGTCTGAATTTATTGTCACTGTTTTCTTTCTTCCTTGCAAATCACCAGCAAAACCTCTAAATCGGGTTATTATTGAAAGCAAATGATCCACACTAATAATTTTTGAAGGCAGATGAGTCAGTGAAGTTTAGATGCTGTCGTGACCTCTGACCTCTGTCACAGAGCCCGGTGGCGTCCTCTCTCCAAAAGAAAGCAGAGACATTTCTCACCACCAGTGTGTTGGTTGCTGTGCAGCATCGTTCTCTCGTGTCACTGTTGCTAACGTGCCACAGTTCATAGCAGCCTCCTGCTCTCCTCCCTGTACCTCCACCAGCCTGTAGATGAGGACCATTAGAACAGAGTAGCTGCACCTCCAGCACTCAGGGCGCTTTGGCACAGAGGTTCAGCTGCTCGGTTTAATAAAGACCTCAAACTGTTCTGAGGCGCAGTGCCAGGGTGACCAGGACTGAACACTCAACACAGCTGCGGTTTGTTCAGATGGTTTATTCTTGCTAAAGAGGGCCGTCCTCTTCAAACAGAACAAAACATATCGTCACTCTAAAAAGCGTTTCCAAGTCTAGAATGGAAAGACAGACGAGACGTAACAAAACAATAAATACTCATCCGAGCACATTCTGGTTTATACTACTGACGTTGTCATGGAGACGGCAGGTACAACCACATCAGGCAGCGTAAACCTTGTACATAATCCTGTCAGATGTGTGTTGCACCACCTTGGAGGAAGGAGCGGATTCATCTTTGAATCCAGCCCAGTTGGTTATTACATACATGAGGATTTGGGAGCGGGGACAGGCCGGATTGCATTTCTCTACATTTTTTTGTGGCCTCATGATTTAGATATCCTAATACCCCAAAACGGGTAATACAAGTTCAAAAAGAAAACCTTTCAATGGACAAAGGAAGAGAAACTGAACCCCTTTAGGGAGGCTGGATGGGGTGAAAGTGACAGGAGGCCGAGGTGTGGGCAGGTCGTGTTGAACAAACGGGGAGCAGGGGTGGCTTCTTCTGGGCTCTCATTCTATATCATCCTCACTCAGACTCTGTGCGCTCACGATACGCTGCAAGACAGGAAACAAAGGTCCTCGGCTTTATGGTTTGACGTGTGCATGACTGATGAACACTTTAGAGATGATTCAAAGACTCCAGAGTTAAAACTGCTCGACTCCATGTCCTGCATGCTGTCATAATAACTGATCCTAGAGCAATTCACAAACCTGGCTGATACTGGGCAGCTTGGTGAGCAGCATCTGGAAGACGGGTGGAGGCAGAGTCTGCTGCAGCACCTGTAGTAGCTGCTGAGGCTGACCACACACAGCGATGGCGTTGGTCAGGTGATCCACACCTTTCTCGTAGTCTCCTGTAGTCAAAGCAAAAGGAAACAAAAGCTTATAAGCTCCACATGCAGGCGTCTGTACCCATACTGGGTGTCCCAACAGCAGGGAAGGAGCCATTTTAGCGCCGCAGCAAGGTCACCACTGGCTGTACTGCAGTAAACCGTTTGACCAGTTCAGTGGTACGAGTTTCAATAAAGAGTAAATTACCCTGAGCCAGCAGCTCCTCTCCCAACTGGATTTCCTCCAGGAAGAACTTCTGCACGGCTTCAGCATCCTTCAGATCTGGAAGCTGCACAACAGTCACAGTAAGCAGTCACAGCTGATTTCTGTCACGTTTGTGTGAAGTAGCTTGCAGTTGTACAGCAGAGTCAGTATCAGTGCTTTGGTTTGAAGTTGTCCTTTAATGTGGTGGGTGTCAGCTTTAATACAGAAACACGGTCAGCTCCGTGCACGCGTGTGCACATGTAAAGGTGCAGGCGTGTAGAGACTGCTCACCTTTGCCAGGCCTGCCCTCTCTTTGGCAGCCTTCTGCTTTCTTCTCCCTGTGACAAGAACAGGACAAACTGCTCATGTTGCTCCAGCCCTCAAAACATGTCCATCTTGGTTTTAACAAGAAAGTAGTCTTAGACAGTAGCTGCTACACTCACAAAGTTACGAGTATAAGACAGACACAGAAATAGGCTTAAAGCTAAACTAGCTCCAAGTTCAGCTTCTGCTCCCTCAAATCAACTATTTACTGGAAATTTAGGCCTGATTTTTGTAGGCCAGTGATTATTTGTCACCTTGTCGTCCAGCTGACCATGTTCAGGTGACTGGTAACAATTACAAACTGCCTGCAATACAAAAACTGGAATGTGTTTATTTCTGTTTATACACAGTTTGCTGCTTCGGCCGTATTCCCTGAAGCAAATTTAACAAACTCCAATTTCAAACTTTTAGTGTCCCCCAGAACACCTGAGTGCACCATGGCAACGGGTAAATAAACAGTAAAGCCTTGATTATAACCCAGAGGACTGAGGAATATGAATGTGTGCCAGCGTGGGTCATATTTCTCTCAAAAACCACGCAGGACAGAGTTATTTTAATCAGCTTGGTCCACTGTGTCGTTACCATAGACAGAATATGATGCTCACACAAGTCAGGCAGCATTACTGTGGATAGAGTCAGAGTTACAAAGCTACAAATACACAATACAGATCTTTTTCTGCGCATGTTACCAATCTGTGGTGTAACTGCCGTCTCTCTTCTGCGCTTGTGTGAGAACACAAAATGGCAAACATACAAGCTGGGTCGTTGTTTGTAAGAAACTCTATGAACGAGCAAACATCAGTGTCAGTCAGCTGGTCCAGGAGCAGCAGAGGAGTCGGAAAGAAACTCAGAGCTGTGGTTTTGCTCACAGAGTCTGTTACCATGTACGTGAAAACCTGGAGCTTCCTCATGTTTGGATTAACTAACTGGAACAAGGCCCAATCTTCCTGGAATAACACGATAATCTCCAGCAGGCTGGAAGCCCAGCTAACAAGACATCATGCTAAATATGTTTGTTGTGTAATTACTTGAAATGGAAATAGCTTTGTGAATGAGTGTGTGCTGCAGGTCACATCACAGGATAGTAAAGCCTTTCTCTCACAGTGTTTGGAGTTTTGCTGGCAGGACAAATCTGGATGAGCACCTGGACATATATAAATACTACCTGGTAATGTGGGCTTGGAGACAACTGAGGTTCTCTGAATCCAGCCTCCATAAGCTGCCCAGCGGCTCAAGTTTGAGGTAGCACACTTTAGACCGGCACTGGTATATTCAGTATATTTATGTGTGTACAGCCATATAAAAGCCTTTTATTTTGTGCCTCGAAATAGGGTTAGGCAACACCAAAATAATGGTTTGTTTTGAAGCACAGCCACTAATCGTATGCTCCCCTTTACAAATCATGTCACCAGTTATTTCTACAGATCCTTTTAGAGGATGGAAGAGCTCAGGATCCAGGGAGGGCGCAAAGAATGTGATTACTGTCACATCGTGGCTTGTCAGCTACAAACCCACCTAACGATGTGAGAACATGAATGAAGTCCCAGCTATGCTTTGCTTAATTTACTGAATTGATTGTAGCGCTCCTCCACAGCCTCTGGACAAGCTAACTGGACCGAACGAAACCGCCCGGTGTCCGAACCAGCGAACCCGGCGAAGGTGAGAAAAAGAGCAGCGAGGAGGTCAACACTCACGTTCTCGTAGCCTGTTCTTGAAGTTCGGGTCATTCCGTCGTTTCCTGTCGAAATAAATACAGTAACCGACAAACAGAGCTCCGCATACACCCGCCGCTATGGCACTCGTCCTTCCGCCCATCATAACTCGAAAGACCCGCTCGGCTTTTGGAGGATTTCGGGCTAATCTGGATTTTTTACCTCCGGTTGTCGTTTTCTGTCAGGCGGCTGATGGAGCGGCTCAAGGAAGGAAGGAAGGACCGTAAGGACCCCACCTTTGACAGCTAGTAACCGCCTGAAAACGCCTGACTGAAAATGAGACAAACGAGCCATTTTCTCAGGCAGTTTGCCTGTAAATGATCAAAAGGTTGTAGTCAAGTGAAAATAAAAGTCTGTTCCAAATATGTGTGGTTTACACAGATTATCAGGTACATATGATAAAACAGCGAATTTGAGAATATAACGGCAGTTTCAGCTACATTATATTTTGTGTTAGTTTCTTTGTAAATATGATACACCTCTGTTATCATTTGGTTTTATGTTGAAGAGCTCATTTCTAAAACCTGCACAACGTTTTTTTCTGGTCCTCGTTAAAGAGTACACGCCAACTGGTTTATTTATTTGTTCTTTTTTTTTTTTTTTAGAAAGTTTGTTTTCAAAATAAATGAGCGCCAGTGACGTCATCCTAAGCCACATAAACCTGTGTTTAGTTTTCGTTGATGTTTTTTTTTAATTGTACAAACTAACAATTACAGCGCATATCTTACAAGTCAAAAAGATGTGTACAAGTACAGGTGGTTAAGAACAAAGCAGCCATCGAACAAAGAACAAAAGAACAGTATAGGTCAGAGATAACATAAAGCAACACACAAGTACATTAAGTGACCTTACATATAAAAGTAAAAAAGTTAAAAACAAAAAAACAAAAGTACGCACACACAGTCTAGCTACATCAGTTGAAAAGCTGCATCAAAAATTACCTTTATTTAAGTTACACTTGTCTAATGAAGCCTTCGGTTGTTCAGTCTGACGTCACTAGCCGTGTCTGGGTCTAAACTCCGCTGCAGGTCCATATGTCAAACGATCACTGTGGCATTACTGAGAGTTGAAAAACTGTCTAAAGTCTTTCATCTTTAATAAAATGATCAGCGTTCTGCTCTACCAGGTGTAACAATTGAGTTTAACATCCAGGCATCCATGAAAACGGAATTTATGACATTTAACGGAGTTAGAAGTTAGCAGGGAGTTAGCTCGCTAGCTTCTATCTAAATACAATATAGCATGTCCTGATTGCGGGGTTTTGGAAACAAATTCAAACGTACAGCTCTGCTATCACTTCCAGCATAAATGAAGACAGAAAACTAAACAGCAGTGATGTTTGTAGGGTTACTGAAGTTGGGCTAGCTGGTATATAATGATGTGCTACGTGACCGCTAGCGACACAGCTATGTTAGCATAATATAAACAAGCTAACTTTTTTTCCACTCGATAAAAGTTAATGTGAGTGTTCTCGGTGGTCAGGAACAAATGTAATCACATGGCAGGATGCTGTAAAAGGACCAAACTTCAGCCAGGAGAACAACTGAGATAATCCATCCACAATACGAGGTTAGTCATTCATATACTGCTGCATGGGCTGGGCTGTAGTTACATCCTAAGGTTTTAAAAACTGAGCTTAAATAAATGATTAGTGGTAATAAAAGCCGAGGGAGGTCAACAGTGATCACTGACTGTTTTAGGAGCTTTTTGAGATCAAATAGAAGAAAATACAAAACATTAAACATGTTAACAACACAAAAGCCATATTAAACGCAGACTACTTTAGACCCGGAAGTAGGATTCGTCGCGTCATCACTGAACAACCGGATAGGAGGACTACGTGGCGACCGTGGCTCAGGGGGTTGGGAAGCGTATCTGTAACCGGAAGGTCGCTGGTTCGATCCCCGGGCTCTCTGTCCTGGTCGTTGTGTCCTTGGGCAAGACACTTTACCCTACTGGTGTTGGCCAGAGGGGCCAATGGCGTGATATGGCAGCCTCGCTTCTGTCAGGTTGTGGCTACAACCGTAGCTGCCTCCACCAGTGTATGAATGTGAGAGTGAATGAATAGTGGTATTGTAAAGCGCTTTGGGTGCCTTGAAAAGCGCTATATAAATCCAATCCATTATTATTATTACTACATTATTAAATACCAGAAAAAATCGGAATAATTTTCAAGAAGCGACATTTGTGAATGAAAAATTTTGCAACTATAAATAAGTTGTTAATCCCAAATTCTATTTTTTTTTATTTTCTGTTTGTAGGCCAAATATAATTTCTTGAAAGGTTAGAGAAGGGCAGTATTTTTAGAGGTTAACCAGTACTGAAAATCATCCCCAAAAGATCTGGAACTTTCACATGAATAAAAAAGGTGCTCTGTAGTCTCAATATCAGTATTGCAAAAAGTGCATGCGTTCGTATCTATATTGAATTTCTTGTGAAGATAGTCATTGGATGGATATATGGCATTTAAGATTTTAAAGTGATTTTCTTTTGCTTTAGGTGGAATTGGAAAAGAAAGATACTCAGTCAAAAACCTCGAGTTATAATCTTTAAACAAATATTTTCTTTTTAATTGAGAAGGAAAAAGTTGTTTGGTTAGAATTGTCCTTAAAAATGTATTATTGCATGCCTTTCCTTTAAATTCACGAATTATAGAGGAAGAACATGTTAAACTGGCTTTAGCCATCGGAATCATTGCAGGGGGAATGGCTTTCACAACTTTAATGAATTTACTTTGAGTATGAAGCTAAAATTTTATGGCACTCGTTATAAAAGTGTCACAGTTGTGGCTCATTTTGACCCAGCATTTTCAGTTTCTTGTATTTTGGTATTTTTCTGTACAAAACCGTGACAAAAAGCTAACAAAAGCCGGTACTGAAACACACCAACCTAATTACAGCAAACAAAATATCACGTAAGGAAATGTAGGAAAAGATTTTAGGGAACCAAGTTACATAACACTGATGTGACCATCAGTCTTTGATTCTTCTAAACCAGGGGTGGGCAACTCCAGGCCTCGAGGGCCGGTGTCCTGCAGGTTTTAGATGTGTCCTTGAGCCAACACAGCTGATTCAAATGGCTAATTTACCTCCTCAACATTTCCTGAACTCCAGAGACTTGGTAACGAACTAATCGTGTGCTTCATGTGTGCTGACCAGTGTTGGTCAAGTTACTTGAAAAAAGTAATCAGTAACTAATTACTGATTATTTGCCCAAAAAAGTAATCCCGTTACTAAATAAAATATTTTTTGTGTTTACACTCAGTCTTTCAAATTTCAAGTAAAACACAGCAGAAAATAAATAAAGTCAAAGACTCAGCGGTCCTGTTGCTCTATTTTCGCCTGTAAAGCAGGAGTGAGGCAGGCGGAGGTTTACCCTGGTGCAGGTGTGCCGCGGTCAGTGGAAGAATCCGTGAGTTTCTCTGTGAGTTTCCCATTACGTCGTAGCTACTCGGTGCTTGCTCGGAAGTTTAGGGGTTTTTTTTCGCTGTAAAAAGAAGTTTTCTTCCCACGCACAGCGGACACTAATGTTTTTGTCACTTTTTATGGAATCAAACTCAAAGTAAGGTCAGTACTTCCACGCTTTAAACGCTGCACGCTCATACTCTCTCCCGCACTCGATATATGATCCATTGTTGATCTGCACACAGCTGTTGTCACGAACGGCGCACTCGCTTATGTCACTGTCATGAGACATTCTCGCAAAAAATCACGGTTTTAGTAACGCAGTAACGCAGCGTTCCTACGGGAAAGTAACGGTAATCTAATTACTGTTTTTGCAATAGTAATCCCTTACTTTACTCGTTACTCGAAAAAAGTAATCGGATTACAGTAACGCATTACAAGTAACGCATTACTGCCCATCTCTGGTGCTGACCAAGGGTGATATCTAAAACTTGCAGGACACCGGCCCTCGAGGCCTGGAGATGCCCACTCCTGTTCTAAACAGTGTCATTTTGATGACTTCATCATCTGACATATATAATATCAGACAACTTTAAGTAAATCTCTTCATACTTTTAGCTAAATGATAAAACAGAGTCCGTTGGGGTTAGCGTAGTGATTGACTAGTTAAATGTAAAAATAGGCATCAAAGAATTTGAAGTAATTTCATTGTTTATTTGTTCTTTTTGTTTTTTTGCTTTGGTAAAGGAATGTTTCTAAAAAATACTCCCTTTTGTTTTCTGAAAGTATAAAATAATATAATATGAACACATTTATTTAACTGAATGATAAAATGATCTTGGTGTTATGCATACAGCAGGCAGCCACAGTTAATCCTTCTGGCCACCAGGGGTAGCTGTTGTTCCAGCTCAGCAACCACAAGACACACACACACTTGCTCCACATGTGTAAAAAGTCTGCATGCTCTCAGACTATGATATTAAAGAGGCAGTTAACAACATGAATGAGTACGTATGTGTATGCAGCAGCCTGACTAGTCTGATCTTACCTATCCTGTGGCATCATGGGAAGTCATCCAGGAACATGCCAGCAAAACTGTTCATACAGTCAGCGTGAACAGATGAAGCAACTGTGTTTGAGCTGGTGTTTAGCTTAGATGTTACTCCTCTCGAAGGACTCTTACAGATCAAACTAGTTACTACTAGTTAGTAGTTTCTACTAATAACCTTAGGCTCGCCTCATGTTCTTTTCTTTAGGGAGGACATATTATGAATCTGTAACGTTACAGTGTTTCTAATCCATTTTTAGATATTCAGGGCCCTGTTTCAGGAAGCCGGTTTAGTGGAAAAACTGAGTAAGTATACCCTGAGTTAACGAAAACTCTGGGTTTTCGGTTTCACAAAGCGAGTTCAGCTGCAGCCTGAGTGAGTCACTATGACGACACACGCCGTGAAGCTAACCTGCCCCCTAGCAGGTTTACCACAACTAACCCTGACTGTCTCCGCCCCTTTGTCGGAAACCTGACAGTAGGAAGTGTCGGACATGGCGTGCCACTTCCTTGAAGAGCCAGTAGATCGTGAAGCCCAAATTCTCCGCAGAGCTCTCCGCCGGGAGAGACTGATCAGAGCGCGTTTGGACATTTTATCATTTCCTGATGATTTTCTGTGCGAACGTTACCGTTTCTCAGCACAATCTATAATTTATTTGGATAACATCCTCAGGCCATATATTACGCATGTGACACATCGCGGACATCCTCTCAGTTCATTACATATTATTTGTATTGCACTTCGGTTTTTTGCAAACGGGAGCTTTCTGTATAATATTGGTGACGCTGAGCACGTTTCCAAGGCTACCATCTGTCGGGCAGTCAGGAATGTTACAGTAGCACTGAAACGTCTCCTGTACTCGTCTGTGGTGTTCCCCGGTCACAGACCCACAAGATTTATCAAAGAGGGATGCCACAAAATTGCAGGTATCAGGATGACCAAAACTTAATGTATGATGTGGTGATACTTGGACTACTACTTAAATTGCACATTTATTTTCAGGGTTCCCAGGCGTGATTGGCTGTACAGATGGCACTCACATTCCAGTCATTGCTCCTTCAGTAAATGAAGGAGACTATGTGAACAGGAAGTCTTTCCACAGCATTAATGTGCAGGTACATAGTTCCCTGTACCATTTCAAACTAACAAATTATTTCATTATAGTAATGGATGCTAATTTGTGTTCTCTGCACTGTGAAGATCATATATGATGCTGCCAACATTATCACAAATGTGGAAGCCAAGTGGCCAGGCTCTGTCCATGACTCACAAATATTCCGTGAATGTACACTGAGCACAAAATTTGGACATGGTGAGTTGAGAATACTTTAAAATATATAAAGACCAATTGCTTCAGGGACATTTGAACTGAAGTGTATCCTTCTGTCTTAGGAGAGTTCACTGGCTACTTGCTTGGTGATAGGGGGTATCCATGTTTACCCTATTTGCTTACCCCTTACCCTGACCCTGAACCGGGCCCACAGCAGCGATATAATCTGGCTAATTGCAGGACAAGAGCCAGAATTGAAATGACTATCGGAATGCTTAAGGCCCGGTTCCAGTGCCTGCAAAGACTCAGGGTCACCCCAGAAAGGGCATGTGACATTATTGTGGCATGTGTGATTCTTCACAACATTGCAACAATTAGAGGAGAACACTGTCCTTCTGAACCAAACATCAGCAGTGATCCAAACCATGAACATCCTGACCCTCCCACGGACATACAAGATGGAAGCGCAGTCAGAGACACCATATGTCACAATCATTTCTTTTGACCCATCACCTCAACATGTTGAAAGAAGAATAAACAGATTTTTTGTTCAACTGGCTTTATTGGTCGCCTGTATTTCCTGTACACAAAGTATTAAAAGATGTAAACCTCATAAAGTGTCTCTGTTGCTTCCTCCTCCTTAACAGCTGTCAATGTTTCTTCATTATTTTCCTGTAGTAAAGAAATAGACAACATTGCTGTTCTACTGTAAACTCATATAATCTGTGGAGTATTACTCACAACTGCATGTTGGTCTGGCTCAACAGGAGGCTGCACCAGATGCAGTACACCACCACCATCAACTGATAGAATATGAGGTTTATACAGGTCACTTATAACTTACAAGGGACCAAATGGCAATTAACAAACATACCAAGCACCTTACACTTCATTGTCATTATGCTCTCAAAGACAACCAAGGCTGAGGGAAGGCAAAATCAGTAGGAAAATAACTTCACTACAAAATAATCCATTATGGTAAAGAGTTTATTAAATGAATGTGTCGCACTGCAAAGGTGACTGTGAAGAAAGGATGTATGCACATCATGTATTATTTTGAATTTACCCCTTATGTAGGCACTTGTGTCTTGCGGGGTTATTGACTCAGAGGATGTCCCCGCAGAGATGCCTTCGGCCACAGGGCGCCCACTGTTTTGGCTGAGGGCCAACTGCTCAGCCTCTGTGAGTGGTGGTGGTGGAGGACCCCCACCTGTTTTTCGGGCCTCCGCTTTTTTTCTGTTGGCTATAACGGGCCACATTTGAGCATACAGAGTAAGCAAATATGTACTTGTAATGTGCTCAGATAATTTCAATAAGTGCTTACAGAAAGAAAATTAATGTAGCCTCTAACTGCAATTGATTTACATGGGACAAACAGACCAAGCACTATGGCTCATAATACAATTACACCTTACCTGTTTGGACTATATTTTTATATTTCATTTTTACTTGCTGCCAGGCACGTTTGGGGCCTGTTGGGTTGCACCTGCGCTCACATCACATCACAAAATAAAATGTATAAAATAACAAATAAAATAACATATGATAAAATAACGTGTTAAATGGGTGGAAATCCCTAGATCAATGTTTATATTAACACTCACGCATTGACTCTGTCGGCTATGTTTTGCCATGCATGCTTTTGCAGCTGTGGCTGTGTTACTTTTTTCCGCGGAATTTGCATGTTATCGGCATATGCTGCCATCAGAATTTCGGCCTCAAGCGCTGTGAAATACATTGACCGCGCCTTCTTTCCCTCCGTCTCCATGGTGACTCGCTTAATCTGTGCTCCGCTTATCAGGGCTTTATGTATCCTCGTCCGCGCGCTTCACTTGGGGTTAAAGCAACTCCGCGTTGACTGAACTAATTGTTATCAGCCTTTCTGAAACCGAATATTCCGAGTTGGACAGTTCGGGGTTACTCAACCGTGAGTGTCGTTTTTCACTCTGAGTTTTCCAAACCGGCTTCCTGAAACAGGGCCCAGGTGTGAAAGTTATCCAGACCTTCAGGCAGTGGCGGTCCTAGCCTGTTTGGTGCCCTGGGCGAGCACTCCCTCTGCCCCCCCCCACAAAACATAATAAGGATTGTACATTAACATAAAACTGTTGTCGGAACCATACTGAATTTCACCACAGAAACACACACACACACACACATATGAAGAGAGAGAGAGTATGCGTTGTATGCAGACGGCTACCAAACAGCCATCATAATTCGTCATACAATGAGAACAGGACAAATCAACAACTGACAACGACTCATTAATATTAAAATCGGTAACATAATGTATTGTTTGGAGTTTAGTCTGTTACTGTTACTATTTTTACCATTTCTTCTTGGAGCAACTGTAACCCACATCATTTCTTTAGGGATTAATAAAGTATTCTGACTCTGATTGGTTCAGGATGAGCTGCCATTATCCAATCACACATCTGCTTACCTGCATCTTTTGCTCATTTCTCCTCCCCTTCTTTTCTCTTTTTTTCTAAACTGAGCACCTGATGGCTTTGAAATTTTCTTGTCCATCTTACGTTGGTTTTAATTTTGCACTCCAGTATGAACACAAATCCCCCAACATGAGGATCACCACAACATAACCTAACACACCTACACCTTAGTTCACAGTTTCACTTTGTCTAGGGTTTATTCCTGGGATTTCACACAACCCAGGATTCAAATCATGAATACATGATGGGCTTGGATTTACATCATTATGAATGAAATGTGTTCTATTTGGAAGCAGCAGGGCCCCTCCCCTTTCGATGGGTTGTGTGTGAGACTTTAAATCATCAAACTATAAATTATAAATGTTAAATTGTTATTGATCCTTTACCCCGAGTCCTAAAGTGTATATTTATTTTCTTACTCTTCTTATATTTATTGTTTGTTTACTTTCACTGCTGTAACTGGAGCCTCGTCGTCTCGTCTCTCTATATACTGGACTGTATGTAGCGGACAGTGTTGGTCAAGTTACTTGAAAAAAGTAATCAGTAACTAATTATTGATTACTTCCCCAAAAATGTAATCCCGTTACTTTATTGATTACTTATTTTCAAAAGTAATTAATTACTTAGTTACTTAGTTACTTTTTAAAAACACGATTTACAACCTGAAGAGGTGATAAAGCGATAGATCTTTCAGCCCAATTCTACTTTTTCTACATAATCCATCATACAAAATGTAATCAAATGGAAAAGTCTCTTTTTAAAACTTGTTTTATTAGTTTTAATCTTTTAACTTTATGCATCAAGCAAAAATTAAATTAAATGCAACATTCTCTGACTGGAAGAAATTAGTTTAACATTTAAACCTATTTTCTGCACATTCCAGCACATAAAATAAAATATTTTTTGTGTTTACACTCAGTCTTTCAAATAGATGCAAGTAAAACACAGCAGAAAATAAATAAAGTCAAAGACTCAGCGGTCCTGTTGCTCTATTTTCACCTGTAAAGCAGGAGCAGGGTAGGCGGAGGTTTACCCTGGTGCAGGTGTGCAGCGGTCAGTGGAAGAATCCGCGAGTTTCTCTGTGAGTTTCCCATTACGTCGTAGCTACTCGGTGCTTGCTTGGAAGTTTAGGGTTTTTTTTCGCTGTAAAAAGAAGTTTTCTTCCCACGCACAGCGGACACTAATGTTTTTGTCACTTTTTATGGAATCAAACTCAAAGTAAGGTCAGTACTTCCACGCTTTAAACGCTGCACACTCATACTCTCTCCTGCACTCGATATATGATCCACTGTTGATCTGCACACAGCTGTTGTCACGAACGTCGCACTCGCTTACGTCACTGTCATGAGACATTCTCGCAAAAAATCCCGGTTTTAGTAACGCAGTAACGCAGCGTTCCTACGGGAAAGTAACGGTAATCTAATTACTGTTTTTGCAATAGTAATCCCTTACTTTACTCGTTACTCGAAAAAAGTAATCAGATTACAGTAACGCGTTACAAGTAACGCGTTACTGCCCATCTCTGGTAGCGGAGATGACAATAAAGTTTACTTTGACTTCAGCAGCGAGCAGGCGCACCGAGGGCTCTTGCGCTCACTTTTCGCGTATAGAATTTCGAAAAAACATCGGTGCAAATTAGTCTGTATCATGGTGTCGGGTGTTTTCGTGTTTGTTGGGTTGTTTTTATTTTGTTTTATTTTGCGAGTTGGTTATTAGACGCTGCTCCAGCCAGTCAGTGAATCCCCTGCCGCCGCCCTCTCCTCCCTGTGCCGCAAGCAGCAGCCACACCTGGCAAACGGAGGGCGCCCTTACTCCCAGCAAATGGGCGACAGAAAACCGATCGGTGCCTGTGACATTCCCAATATGCGCTGGCTGATGTCGGGGCAGCATGAGTACGAGCAATTTTTTTTTTTGCCGATGCCGCCCCCACCACGATGCCGCCCCGGGCAACCGCCCGTGTCACCCGTATCAAAAACCGCTACTGCCTTCAGGTTTCACGTGGCTCTGAATAGTTTCTGAGGCCTTTTTCCTACTTTCAGGATGTCTCTGATTTTCTTATCGACTTGTGACAGCACTCTGCAATACAGCCTTGAGTAGTATTATAGGTGTCTAATGTAACATACTGTAACACACACATACAAAAAGATTCTAGGTCTGACCAACCATCTCAGCCATGGGCAAAAAGATAACAGTCAATAAAATTCTAAAAGAGAATTTATTGACAAATAATCAAGAGATTCAATTCAATTTTATTTATATAGCGCCAAATCACAACAAAAGTTGCCTCAAGGCGCTTCATAGATAGAGAAAAACCCAACAATCATATGACCCCCTATGAGCAGCACTTTGGCAACAGTGGGAAGGAAAAACTCCCTTTTAACAGGAAGAAACCTCCAGCAGAACCAGGCTCAGGGAGGGGCGGGGCCATCTGCTGTGATTGGTTGGGGTGAGAGAAGGAAGACAGGATAAAGACATGCTGTGGAAGAGAGACAGAGGTTAATAACAGATATGATTCAATGCAGAGAGGTCTGTTAACACATAGTGAGTGAGAAAGGTGACTGGAAAGGAAAAACTCAATGCATCATGGGAATCCCCTGGCAGCCTACGTCTATTGCAGCATAACTAAGGGAGGATTCAGGGTCGGGGATGGGCGTCCAGGTACACGCCGGCTCACTCCTGGTGGCTGCTTATTGGGGCCTGGAGCCTGGGGCTCGCTCGGGCTCCTTCGGGGGTGGGGTGCCCTCGGCCTCTCGGCCTGGGGCTCGGTCACTCAGGCACGGCTGGCTTCCGGCGGAGCTCACGGGCGCGTCACTGCAACTCCCCCTGGCTTCTGCTCCGCGGCTGCTGAGTGAGCCCTCATCTGGGACTCTCCTCAGCTCTTTCTGGGACAGAGTTTTGATCTCCTCCATACCTGCTTCATGCCCTGGAGGACGGGGCTGTGGTCCCCCCACACTCTCTAGCAGATCATTACATGAAGGAACCTTTTAAAAACAAGCGCGTCCATGCTCACAGGTGTACACACGGGTGCTCACACCCACAAACTACACCCTTTTTGGCTCCTACCTTAAAGCACACTGTGTGCTGTCGATCTTACGTGCTGCACAATAATGTTTAATATTTAGTATTTACTGTTATATTCACATAGATCATCGTGATGTTGTTTATTATGTTGCTCTCGTTTTCTTCTGCTTGTTTTCTTTTTTCATTCTCAACAGGTGAAATAAAAAAAATAAAAAAACAATAACATGTAATATTTAGTATCTACTGTTCGTTAGTTTATTGTGATGGTGGCTGATCCCACGCACCCAATGCAAAGCTTCTTCAAGCTGCTGCCGTCAGGGAGGAGACTGCGGAGTCTCCAGGCCAGGACCAGCAGACTGAAGGACAGCTTCATCCATCAGGCTGTCAGGAAGCTTAACTCCCTCCCGATTCTGCCCCCTCTCCCCTCCACAGTCTCACTGAACTCTGTCACACACACACACACACACACACACACACACACACACACACACACACACACACACACACTCTCTGACTCACTCACTGGCCTGCACCAGTTACCAGTCACTTTGTGGAGCATTGGACTGCCATTACCTCATAAGACTTTGTTGTTACACTATCTCTTACCGCATACTACTAAATCTCCATTTGCACTATTTGCCTATTTGCACTACTATGCCTCCTTACTTGAATATTGTATATTGTATATTGCATAGCTTTTTTTTTGTTATACGTAAAATTGTATTGTATTTATTTACATTTTTACTTTTTAATTATTTTATTTGCATTTTTTAATCACTAGGGTTTGAGAGTAACGAAATTTCTATTCTCTGTATGTCCTGTACATGTGGCAGAATTGACAAATAAAGTTGACTTGACTTGACTTGAAGACATGGCAGGAGTAAACAACACTGACGGGAGACTGTCAAAGTAAAACAGGAAGTACACAGGTGCAAACAGGAGGAGAGAGAGAGCACGGGCATAGTGGGCTGGGGAAACATGGAATGAAGCACAAGGAGGGGAGATGAGGGCTCACAGATACATAGAGGGGCACACGGGATAAAAGTCACAAGGGGAAGTCAAATAAGGAACAACACAACAGGACAACTCAGGAAACATGGCCTAAATAAGGAACGAAATACAAAAATACAAGAAACTAAGAATACTGGGCCCACATGGCCCAGGACCATGACATCACCCCCCCCCCCCCTTAAGGGCTGGCTCCAGACAGCCCAAACACAGGAAAACAAAAACCAAACAGAAAACGACCCAGGGCGGGCGGCGGGGGCCCAGGACGGAGGGCTCGGAACAGAAAACAAAAAGGAAAGCACAGCTCAGTTCAGGGGGCCGGCCGCGCGGAAGGCAGCGGCGGCGGCGAAGGAGATGACGGAGCAGTTCAGGAGGCCGGCCGCGCGGAAGGCAGCGGCGGCGGCGAAGGAGATGACGGAGCAGTTCAGGTGGCCGGCCGCGCGGAAGGCAGCGGCGGCGGCGAAGGAGATGACGGAGCAGTTCAGGAGGCCGGCCGCGCGGAAGGCAGCGGCGGCGGCGAAGGAGATGACGGAGCAGTTCAGGTGGCCGGCCGCGCGGAAGGCAGCGGCGGCGGCGAAGGAGACGGAGCAGTTCAGGGGGCCGGCCGCGCGGAAGGCAGCGGCGGCTCTCCAGTGTTAGGCGTGCTGGCCATGGCCCGGTGGGCACAGGACCAGACGAGGCAGGACCAGACGAGGCACAGGCTGAAGCTGGACCAGGAGGAGCAGAAGCCAAAGTCGAAGCTGGGCCAGACGAGGACGAAGACTCTGAGGCTGGGCCAGACGAGGACGAAGACTCTGAGACTGGGCCAGACGAGGAGGAAGACTCTGAGGCTGGGCCAGACGAGGACGAAGACTCTGAGGCTGGGCCAGGCGAAGATGAGGCTGAAGCCGGAGTCGAAGCTGGACCAGGCGACGGTGAAGCAGGAGCTGAGACTGAGGCTGGACCAGGCGAAGCACAGGCTGGAGCTGGACCAGGCGTGGCAGAGGCGGAGGCTGGACCAGACGGCGACGTGGACGGAGACACGGAGGCCGCAGCTAGCGTGGATGAAGACACGGCCACTGCAAACGTGGACGAGGCTGCCGGTGGAGCAGCTGGTGGCTGAACGGGCTCCTCGGGCCCTCCAGCGGAGACGGGTGGCTGAACGGGCCCCTCGGACCCTCCAGCGGAGACGGGAGGCTGAACGGGCCCCTCGGACCCTCCAGCGGAGACGGGTGGCTGAACGGGCTCCTCGGGCCCTCCAGCGGAGACGGGTGGCTGAACGGGCCCCTCGGACCCTCCAGCGGAGACGGGTGGCTGAACGGGCCCCTCGGACCCTCCAGCGGAGACGGGAGGCTGAACGGGTTCACCTGACATCTTACAGTTAACAGTCCAGAAGCAAACAGGTGTCAGATGTCCTGAGGCAAAGACCAGCTCATTCACTTCAAGACTCATGTAGGCTGACATAACAGGCTCTAAAACAGAAAGTCCTGCTTCTATATTCCTCCCTTCAGTCTCGAGCAATGACAGAGCTTGACGGCCCAGATAAGCCGGGTCAGCCACAGGGAAAACAAGGACTACAACATTCCCCAGAAAAACACGACTTAGGCCTTCACGGATAGGCTCCTGGGCAAACATGAAATGTTCAGGAATGAATCTGGGCGATGAGAACTGACCAGCATGATGGCGGTAAGTGTTATATTGACTAGGAACCATGCGTGAGGTGGACTGTAACTCAAGGGTGTTATGTAGTGTGTATGGTGAAATGGGTACGGCTAATGCTGTGCTAGCATTCCTAGCTGAGACGGGTGATGTTACACAGTTCATGTTACCCTGATTTGACTCCATGTCGTCATCTTTAAGTTCCAACGTGAGTTCATGATCAGCGTTCTCAGTTTTAAGTTCATTGGGAATAGGAGCAGCATGCAAAACAGGATTACACATCATCTCACACTCAGTAAACTATTCTGTAAATTCTTGGAAAGTGGTCTTTTTTGGGGGGGACCTCTGCTACTACCAGAGGTTGTCTGCACCACACCAGGGCCTGTGCTGCTAGCATAAACCAACTGAGCCTCAACCAGGGCCTGTGCTGTTTTCTGAGGCCATCTCACTGCACCGGGGCCTGTGCTGCCAGCTGGATCCATCGGCACCATCCCAGGACCTGTGCTGCTGGCTGAGGCCATCTGCACCGCACCAGGGCCTAGCTGGACCCATAGGCACCACACCAGGGCCTGTTCTGCTAGCATAAACCAACTGAGCCTCACCAGGGCCTGCACTGCCGGCTGGACCCATAGGCACCACACCAGGGCCTGTGCTGCTAAACCAACTGAGCCTCACCAGGGCCTGTGCTGCCAGCTGGACCCATAGGCACCACATCAGGGCCTGTGCTGCTAGCATAAACCAACTGAGCCTCACCAGGGCCTGTACTGCTGGCTGGGGCCATCTGCACCACCCCAGGGCCTTTGCTGCCGGCTGAACAAACTGCATCTGTGTTGCTAGTGCAAGACATCAGCACCACACCAAGGCCTGTGCTGCTCGAAAAGCTTATCTGCAATACATCGGGCGCTGTGCTGTTGATTGAAGCCTTCTACACCACATTGGTGAATGTGCTAGCAAGCCACCAGGACCCGAACTTTTGGCTGGAGCCTTACTTGCCATCCTAGGTTTGTGCAGCCTATTTAATTCAGCATCAACAATCATTGTGTTTTGGATAATGGCTTTTTTAATAACTTTACTTTGCTTATTGGCCGTGGGGGACTTTTGGACACTCAATTTTTCTAAGATGAGAACATTTAACAGTGACCCCATTCTGCGTGACATGGTTCCCAGATCTACATGCGTCACTGCTGCTATACATCCTGTACAATTTCCAATGTATTTGGAACAGGACATTAATCATTTTGAACTATAGAAAGATTTACCTCATCTTCAAAACCTTCTTGCTTTGTACAATTACAAAATTAGTTACGAAAAATCCTGCTTTGTGTCAACATTTCACACGTCAAAATCAATAAGTACAAAGCAGAGACTTCTGATCGTCTTACTACTGCTCTTATCTGGTAATGTGCAACCTAACCCAGGCCCTGAGCTACAATGTAGCCAGACACCATCTGAATTTAAATCCTCACCTGGGCTGAAGATAGTTCATCTTAATGTGCGCAGTTTGTTACCCAAGATGGATATGATCAAGATCTGGGTTCAATCAACAGATGCAGATATTGTCCTCATTTCTGAAACTTGGTTGTCTAAATATATATCTGATGAACATGTTAGCATGGCTGGCTACAATATCTATCGCACCGATAGGTTTAAGAAAGGTGGTGGTGTTGCTGCTTATGTTAAGTCAAAATTTGATGCTACAATAGTTCTATCAGAATCAATTTGCAAACAATTGGAATTTTTGGCTCTGAATGTGAATGTTGCAAAGGGTCTTTGCATAACAGTTGCTTGTTGCTATCGACCCCCTTCTGCCTCCACAGAAGCTCTGCGTTCTTTAAACCTTTTGCTGTCCAGACTAAATTATGGGGAGCTTGTTCTAGCTGGTGACTTTAACTGGGATTGGCTCAAAACTGTTTCAGATGATTTTAAATCTTTTTGTGATTCTATCAGTCTTACCCAGCTGGTCAATTTACCCACTCGGCCGAATCTCAAAAGTCTACCTTGATTGACTTGATTTTGACAAATGTTCCTCATAAATTTTCATCTTTGGGTGTCTTTTGTAACGACTTAAGTGACCACTGTGTTGTTGCTGCTATTAGAAATACTAAAGTGGCCAAGTCACAACATCGTATTATTTTTAAAAGAACTCTTAAACATTTTAATGAGCAAGCATTTTATCATGATTTGTCAAATTATGACTGGAAGAAAATAGGATTGATCCCTGATGTAGAATTAGCGTGGGCATTCTTTAAGGATGGGTTTATGCAAATTGTGAATAAACATGCTCCATTAAGAAGATATAGGATAAAAGGTCGTGAAAACCCCTGGTTCTCCCAAGAGCTGGCAGATATCATTCATGAGCGTAACCTGGCTTGGGCCAAAGCGAGGAAAACAGGCTACCCCAGTGATTGGCTTCTTTTCAGACAACTAAGAAACAGATGTACTTCCTCTATTAAGAAAGCTAAAACAGAATATTATCTGTCTGTCACCACTGAGAACCTAAATAATCCACAGAAGTTCTGGAAAATCATTAAGTCTCTTTCAGTGAGTAAAAGCTCCCACGCTCTACCCACCTATGTTTTTAAGGATTCTGTTCCTGTTTATGATAGGAAGGAGATTATGAATTGTTTTAACAAGCACTTTATATCTTCTGGCTCTTTGTTTGACTCTCTGAACCCAGTCTCTGTAAAATCTGGCACAAACCTTCCGGTGTACACTGGTCAGCCATTTAACTTTGTTCCTTTCTCTGTGCAGGAGGTCTGTAAAGCTCTTAAACTGTTAGATCCTAGAAAATCTCCAGGGCCAGACTTACTAGATCCTTACTTCTTGAAACTGGCAGCTGATTTTGTAGCAGAGCCTCTCACAACACTTTTCAACCTCACACTGGACACGAATAAAATTCCCTCAGTATGGAAATCAGCTTTTGTTGTTCCTCTATTAAAAGGGGGCGACCCAGCAGTGTTAACTAATTACAGACCAATATCTAATCTATCTGTGCTGGCCAAAGTTCTTGAAGCTCTTGTGTGTGAGCAGTTAAAGGAGTTTTTGCACATCAATGCCATTTTATCTGAATATCAATCAGGCTTTAGGAAGAATCACAGTACTATCACAGCTGCAATTAGAGTGGTAAATGATATTACTATTGCACTTGATAAAAAACAACACTGTGCATCCCTTTTTATTGATTTGTCAAAAGCATTTGACACTGTTGATCATTGTATTTTAAAACTTAGACTCTTCCAGTCAGGACTCTCTGAGAGAGCAGTGGCATGGTTCTCAAACTACCTCAGTAACAGGACTGCATTAAATCTGACGGTCTATGTTCTGACTTTGTTACAGTGCACAGCGGAGTGCCACAGGGTTCTGTATTAGGTCCCCTTCTATTTATCATTTACGTAAACAATCTTAGTCTACATGTGCCAGATGCAAACTTGCACTTCTATGCTGATGATACAGTTATTTACAGCTGTGGTTCAACTCTTGTCCAAGCCATCGACTCCTTGCAGAAAGCCTTTTCTGCTGTCCAGCACTCATTACATCAGCTTAAACTTGTTCTCAACGCAGACAAAACAAAGCTCATGTTGTTTTCTAAATCAAGGAGACGAGCCCAAACAATCCCATCAGTAACCACTCTTGAAGGTAATAAAATAGAGTTGGTTCACACCTATAAATATCTGGGAATCTTAATTGATGACTCGCTTACCTTCAAACCACATGTAGAGAATCTTGTGAAAAACCTGAAGTTAAAACTGAGATTTTATTTTCAAAATAAGTTGTGTTTCTCTTTTAATACAAAGAAGCGGCTTGTTGCTGCAACATTCTTGCCTGTGCTGGATTATGGTGATATTCTATATATGAATGCTTCTGCTCAATGTCTTCGAATGGTTGATTCTGTGTATCATGCTTCTCTGAGGTTCATCACTAACTGTAAATTTCAGACTCACCACTGTGAGTTATACTCTCAGGTAGGATGGCCTGCTTTGGTAAGTCGGAGGAACTCTCATTTATACAGTTTTATATATAAGGCGATACTTGGGTTGCTGCCTTCTTATATATGTTCCCTGCTTGTAATGAAACATGCTGGTCGGTATTCTCTTCGTCCGCATGGTTACCTGTTGCTTTCTGTTCCATTTGCCCGAACTGAACTTGGTAAAAGAGCTTTTGTCCATTTAGCACCCTCGGCCTGGAACAAACTGCAGAAGGAATGGAAAATGACTGAATTCATTTCATTAAGTGATTTTAAATCTAAACTACGAATCCTTGAGGCCAAGTCCATAACATGCAACTGTTTCAATTAGATTGATTGTCATTTTAACTGACTTTTTATATTTTATTTGTATTCTTTCACTTATTGTTGCATGTGTGTTGTTGCTGCCTGTGTTTGAGTAATTTCTGTAACTGTGAGACATCTGCTGCTGCCTATCTTGGCCAGGTCTCCCTTGAAAAAGAGGTTTTTAATCTCAATGGGATCTTCCTGGTTAAATAAAGGTTAATAAATAATAAATAAATAAATAAATAAGTACTCTTATACTTTACGTCATGACCCTCCTTTAAATAATCCTTATGTGCTAAGGAAGCACAGGGGCCTACTTTAAGTAGCTCGTTGGTGAGCGGAGCGGGCTTGGGAAGGGAGGCATTAGCCACAGGTAACTCAGTCTTTGATGGAACCCCAGGCACATTAAATGACACAGAAGAAAACACTTCCACCCCACTCCCCACACAAGCAACATCACATCCTGTGGAACTCTCTTTCAATCCAAGTGTAGTGTCAGAGGTCCCTACACGATCACTAGGCCTGTCCAAGATCCTCTCTGAAACAAATTCACTTGGCTGTGGCTTGGTTAGCAGAGCATTACTCAGTCTGAAGTTAGCACTGGCTAATTCCGAAACAGTGACTTTATTTTCACAAACAGAAACACACGAAACAGGGGATTCCCCGGTCAGCTTAGAGGCTGGACAGTCAAACACCTGTTCGGGTGGCGGTGACAAGTACACCGGCTGAAACTCCCCAGTGTTGGAATTCACAGTCTGAGTGGGTCTTACTCCCTGTTCGTGGAAGCCAGACGAACAGACCACACCTTTCACAGTACCAGAGTCAGCCATTTCCACACTATGTGTCTCTGTTAACTTTGACCCGTGGCTCTGTAATTCTGAGTCTAGTTCATCTTCTACGGCTTCAATGGAGGCTGGTGATGACAGGTTGCATTCACTCACCTCCGGTCGTCGCGCAGCGCGACGGGCACGCGAACGCCGTTTCTTCCTGATCGCAGCGTCCGATGAACCAGGCAGGGGCGCCTCATGCGCGCCGGGGGCGTCGCGGAGGCTGGGGAACTGGGCGCTGATGGAGCGGTAGGTGAGAGTTCTTGGAAGCTCAGGGGACCCCCGAGAGCCAGGCGAGTTCCCCGGAAGACCTCGTCATAGTCAGGAGCAAGCCACGGCTTCCGCCGGAGCTCTTCCTCCAGTCGAGCGCATGCCGCGCGCTGCCGCTCCCCGAGGTCGAAATCCACTGCCTCCACAGCATCCTCGCGTCGCACCGTGGAGGGCGAGACATGCCGTCGCGACGAGCGACGGCGACGTGAACGCCGCTTCCTTTTTGAAGTGGTGGTGGGTGAAACGTGGATCTCTGTGGCGACCGGCTCCTCGTCTTCCGACCACATCCGCGCCAGATGATAAGCGGGAGAAAAGTAGTCCGACCAAGGCGGCGAGGGCGGGCGGCCGGTCCGAGGCGGGGCGGCTGGCGGGAGCTCCTCCTCGGAGATAAGCCAGGGCTTCCAGCGTAGCTCGTCCTCCCGATACGCCCACAACACCTGCTGCCGCTCCTCCTCACCGAAGTCAACAGCCTCGGGCATCTCCGTGCAGTCAGGCGGTGGCGAAGATGCGGAAGCCGATGAAGCGGGAGCCAACGGTGTGTCGGTGGTGAGCCTCACCGTTCCGACTCTGACTGCCACTGGCTCATGAGGCAGCGGGGTAACATCGCAACAGCATGGCTCTGGCGAAGGCGCACGCACACCGGGCCGCTGCGGCTGCGGATGGAGTTGGAGAGTGGTGACGAGAAAGTCAACGATCAGTGGGTGTAGTGCCTCCCATAACCAGGGAAATACAGACGCGCATACTCCCACTTGCCGGGCCAACTCCTCCCGTTCCTCCACTCCGGAACACTGCAGCCATTTAGTACATAGCGACTCCACCGTCTGGATGATCCTTCTCTCGTGTGTCGCTGGGTCCGGCATGGTCGCGTCGTACTGTCACGGTCTGCGGAGGCAGACCGTGCGGAAATGTGTGTGGTGGACCCAGGAGCGAACACAAGCGAGGATGCAGGAGTGGAGTTAAACAAAAGCGAGCCTTTTATTCTGGCTGATGAAAGGAACAAAACAGAGTGAGGGCAGCATAAGAGTAATAGTTCAAACAGAAACCTAAACTGGACATAAACTAAGGAAAAGCTATGGCTGGAGATACGGAACACAGGGGGTGGTAACACAGACGACGCGACACAGACTACATGAAACACAGAATAAACATATTCTGTTTATACAAGAGTAGAGAGAGAAGTGAGACTGAGCAAAGATGAGATCCTGAGACCACCCAAGTGAAAGCCTTCCGCCAATTGGCTATGCCTAGAAATTCTGTCCATAAAAATTATGCAAAGAATTGGTGACAAAGAGCAACCCTATCCCCAGAAAGAGACACCCAGAACATGTGTCGAGAGGTCATTTTAAAATGGCTAAACTTTCAATTTGAAAGATGTCATTTACAGCCTCTAATATGCATGTTTAACTTTTTAGCTGGTTTTATTTTGAAAGTATATTACATTTCCTGTATTACCTGTCAATCATCTCAACTATGAATTATAGTTATAATAATGTATGGGCTGGAACACAAGGAGTGTTATTCATGTGATGAATAACAGCTGTGCTCATTTGCTTTTGCTGTTTGAATGGTGCTAATAAACAGAGGACACACTGACCCTCGTGCACAATTAAGACTGAGAAAGCGTGAAATCACAGTGGTGGGAACTGGTTGCTATGGTAACTAAAGTAAGCGATTCGAGGGAGAGGTAAAGAAATTGGGCTCCAAAGTGATCTGGGCTGGTGTTTTTGAGACAGGCTCCCTTAAAAGGAATTTTAAATTCAGTTCAATTTTATTTATATATAGCGCAGAGTCACAACAACAGTCGCCTCAAAGCACTTTATATTGTAAGGTACAAGAAAAAAGTAAACGTTCTTTGCAAAATTTGTAAAATCGCTGATCCAGTTGTAGCCCGATGTTTTAATGTAACTTTTGTGGGAGCATTTGAAAGCTCCGAGACAAGCAGTGCTTTGAAATTTTATGCAGAAGAAAAAGAAATAATAATAAAAGAATAACATGACGACAAATAAAGTCTTAGTGTTAAAGTCAGTGTTATTATACCAGTACACTCAATAATAAATCTGCCCAATACTATACAGTATGGCTCAGTGCTATTGCACACTTAATAAGAATAATAAATGTGATGAGTAGTAAATAATACTAACTATTAAGAATAATAAATCTCTCACAGAATATATATTGTGTGTTATTGCATTGGCACACACTTTGCTGAATTAGCATTCACAGTGATAATAAATCTGACAAATAAAAACAAGAACTGCTGGAGAAAAACAATACTGTAATAATAGTGCTACTACTAGTAATACTGCTGAGGTCACCAGTGTCCGTGCTTTGGTGGTTAATCCACCAGAGACGACAGCTTTTGTAGCTCTCAGGGTTCTTCCTGGCGCACGTTTTTATGTGACCTGTAGATGTTTCATGTAAAGTCACAGTACATCAAGAGGTGTGTTGGGTGTGTGTATGCTGCTCTGTAAATTAATCATAATTTATTTAACCAAAATCTTGAACTTAACTTATTAACTAATTTCTTTGCTTTAAAAGTTTCAAGATCTGTTTAAATTACACATTTTGACAGTAAATTCAAATGAGCTGATCTATAACATTTCTTTAGATAGAAATTATGTTAAAGTTTATGATGATGTTTCTACACAAAGAGACATGAAACAAAGAAAAATCAATGGCACTCCCCTGTGGACTACATACACAGACACCTGTGCCCCACGACTCAGGACACAACTGGCTGTCTTCACCCTCCGCCCCTCCTTTTCTCCACCACCACTCACACTTGCCATCATCTGTCCAAATCTTGCTGCCAATGGATTACCCCTCCTCTGTCCTTCAGCAGTCCTCACGTTTGAGTTGCTTTGCTGCTGGCTAGCCCCTAGCCCCAGCAACTGTCACCATGGCTACAGGCTAGGATTACACCCAATCATGAGATGGGTACAGCGCCCACTCGGTGGGGGAGAGTACAGGCTGAGCAATGTAGGAGGAGGAGGGTGGGGCTTGTTCAGAGGCTTGGTGGTCACAATGCCAACTCAGCACTGGAGCAGTGTCTCAGCTGGTGATGAAGCTGTAGGTGATTCAATTCAATTAATAGGATATTATGGTCGACAGTATCGAACGCTGCACTGAGGTCTAGCAGGACAAGCACAGAGATGAGTCCACTGTCAGAGGCCATAAGAAGATCATTTGTAACCTTCACTAAAGCTGTTTCTGTGCTGTGATGAGCTCTGAAACCTGACTGAAACTCTTCCAATAAGCCATTCCTCTGCAGATGATCTGTTAGCTGTTTGACAACTACTCTTTCAAGGATGTTTGATATAAAGGAAGGTTGGAGATTGGCCTATAATTAGCTAAGACTGCTGGGTCTAGAGATGCTTTTTGAGTAAAGGTTTAACTACAGCCAGCTTGAAGGCCTGTGGTACATAGCTGATCATTAGAGATGGGTTGATCATATTTAAGATCGAAGAATTAATTAATGGCAGGACTTCTTTGAGCAGTTTTGTAGGAATGGAGTCTAAAAGACACGTTGATGGTTTGGAGGAAGTAATTATTGAAGTTAACTCAGAAAGATCAATTAGAGAAAAAGAGTCTAACTTAACATCAATGGTACTAAGAGTAGCTGTAGATAATATTACATCTGTGGGATGATTATTTGTCATGGTCCTGGGTCGTTAACCCAGCGTTTTGTGTTTTGTGATTATTTTCCTCTGTTCTAGTTATTCTGTGTCCTCCCCCCTTGTGTCCGGTTCGGGTTCTAGATTTCCTGTTTTGTTCTGAAAGTCTGTGTCTGTTGTCATTGTGTTCAGCTTGTGTCCTCCAGTCATCATGTGTATTCAGATCAGCTGTTCTTCCCTCCTGTGTGCGATTACCCGATTACCTTGTGTGTGTATATATAGTGGGTGTCGGTCTGTGTTCGTTGTCGGCTCGTTTGCGTTCATCCATGTATCACTGCGTTAATCTACATTCATCTGCGTTCTATGGTGCTCCTGTCTCTGCGTCTCTCTGCCCCGCACCCCTTTGTATGGTCCCAGGTTTGTCACTTAGTTTCTCCCAGTTTAGGTTTCCGTTTGTAATTACTCATGCTTCATTGCCTGTTTTTGCCACTACCACCTTGTAAATAAACGTCACTCGTATCATCAGTTTGCTGCATTTTGGGTCCTCCTTTTCCTCCACTCCACACGGCTCACTCCGCCAGCCGTGACATTATTGGTAATTTTTTCTCTAATGATTAAAATGTTATTTGTGAAGAAGTTCATGAAGTCATTACTAGTTAACGTTAAAGGGATGGTTGGCTCAACAGAGCTCTGACTGTTTGTCAGCCTGGCTACAGAGCTGAAGAGAAACCTGGGGTTGTTCTTATTTTCTTCAATCAGTGACGAATAATAAGATGTTCTGGCTTTGCGGAGGGCTTTCTTATAAAGCAACAAACTATTTCTCCAGCCTACCTATCAGCCTACCTTTCTGACATGTCTCCCCAATGTGATGTTTGTGTAAAGTTGGTCAGTAGGTTCCTTTGTAAGTGCGCATGCGCCATTAGCGTGCTGCCTGCTGTGACCCTAATTTCCTTCGGGATTAATAAAGTATTCTGATTCTGATTCTGAATGATGATCTTCTAAATTTGTGACACGCCATTTCCTCTCCAGCTTACGAGTTATCTGCTTTAGGCTACGTGCTTGAGAATTATACCACGGAGTCAGGTACTTCTGATTTATTTTTTGATAGGTGATGATGTCTTTCATATGTTAGAATTTGACCCCATTAACACGCTGACCGCTGAGTATGTCTACATCGTTTGCACCAATGAAAATGAGGTGTTATAATCTGTGAGAAAATGTCTGCTTCTCGTCACGTGTTTAATGTTTTAAAAACTATTTTTGTTTAAAATGGGGAAAATAGTCAACATGTGTTGAATGTGGATGAGAACTGCAGAGAGGAAAATGCTGCTGTTTTGGATGATGAATGGATGAAGATCAATTTGAGAAAAAGAGTCTAAATGAATATCAATGGTACTAAAAGTAGCTGTAGATAATATTACATCTGTGGGATGATTATTGGTCATTTTTCTCTAATGATTAAAAATTTTATTCAATTAAATTTTATTTATATAGTGGCAAATGACAACAACAGTCGCCTCAAGGTGCTTTATATTGTAAGGTAGACCCTACAGTAACACATACAGAGAAAAACCCAACAATCATATGACCCCCTATGAGCAAGACCTTTGGCGACAGTGGGAAGGAAAAACTCCCTTTTAACAGGTAGAAACCTCCGCCAGAACCAAGCTCAGGGAGGGGCGGGGCCATCTGCTGTGATTGGTTGGGGTGAGAGAAGGAAGACAGGATAAAGACATGCTGTGGAAGAGAGACAGAGGTTAATAACAGATATGATTCAATGCAGAGAGGTCTGTTAACACATAGTGAGTGAGAAAGGTGACTGGAAAGGAAAAACTCAATGCATCATGGGAATCCCCCGGCAGCCTACGTCTATTGCAGCATAACTAAGGGAGGATTCAGGGTCACCTGGTCCAGCCCTAACTATATGCTTTAGCAAAAAGGAAAGTTTGAAGCCTAATCTTAAAAGTAGAGATAGTGTCTGTCTCCTGAATCCAAACTGGAAGCTGGTTCCACAGAAGAGGGGCCTGAAAACTGAAGGCTCTGCCTCCCATTCTACTTTTAAATACTCTAGGAAGAAGTTCTTGTGGACTTCTTCCTAGACTTTTATTTGTGAAGAAGTTCATGAAGTCATTACTAGTTAACGTTAAAGGGATGGTTGGCTCAACAGAGCTCTGACTGTTTGTCAGCCTGGCTACAGAGCTGAAGAGAAACCTGGGGTTGTTCTTATTTTCTTCAATCAGTGATGAATAGTAAGATGTTCTGGCTTATCCAGGTACTAAACTGCAGTTAACTCATCACCTGAAGTTGTTTTGGGTTTTACTTTAAAAATTTCCATGTAATTATTAATTTGCATTATTCATTGAATAATATATGAAATAACTGTTAAATCTATTATACTACTTGTTCCCCTGAACTTACATGAATGGGAAGTGGTAGCACACCAGATATGCCAGCATTAACACCTCCTTAATGCTGGTTAAAAACACATTGGTTATATAAAAGACTTTGAAGGCTCATCAATATCATATTTTTGTTATTGAGGACAAGTTACTGGTGTTCCAATATTAACATATTGGGAGAGCAGGATAAGAGCTAGCGCTAGCTATTTCTAGAAAACACTAGACTTCCTGGCAGATTGAACCACATCATTATTTGTGGAGAGGTCCAGTGCAGTCAGTCCAAATACAGGTGAGAACCTTTGTAACACAGTAACAACATTATTTGAACTACAATGTGAATTTACCGGTTCCAGGTCGCTGCTCGTGTGGTCGACCGGCCAATCAGCTGAGCAGTTTTGCGTTCTTTTTCTAACTGCTCTTTTCATTGTTGTATTTTGCTGTCTACTCTGTATATTTGTATTCTTTTCCTTTTCTTAATTTCTGTGATTTTTCGGACTTTTTTCCGACACTTCAACATGACCCCAAGGCTCACCTACACCAGGGACTCCCTCATCCAGCTGCGGCAGTAGCTGCAGCCCGGCATCCGGCTTTTCCGCTCCGCTTCCACGGACTACTTTCCCGGGGCAATACTCAGTGGACACGGAAATCGAAAAACTCACAATAAAAAGGTAACTAGGAGCGGGATTAAAGAAGAGTGGGGTGAGAGCCAGACTAAAGAGGGAGACACACAAACAACGAGCACTCCCGTCCATTATCCTTGCTAATGTGCGGTCTCTCCACTCCAAGCTGGATGAGCTGCAAGCCTGCATCAACCACCTGCATGAGTACAGAACTGCCTCCATTCTGGCATTCACCGAATTGTGGTTAAACAACAGCAACGACAGCGCGCTGGACATTGATGGCCCTTTCACCACCTCTTCGTCTGGACAGAGACCGCAAACGCATCAGGAAGCAACTTGGCAGTGGCGTGTGTCTGTATGTAAACAACAGCTGGTGCTCTACAGTCACTTTGAGGGAGAAGCTGTGCACGACAGACATCGAGCTCCTGGCTGTTTCCCTGCGCCCCTACTACCTCCCAGAGACTTTCCACAGCTTTTCATCATCTTGGTTTACATCCACCCCAGAGCTGATGCAGCTAAAGCCACAGAATACACAGAGTAAGGGGCGATCGTGGCTCAAGAGTTGGGAGTTCGCTTTGTAATCGGAAGGTTGCCGGTTCGAGCCCCGGCTTGGACAGTCCCGGTCGTTGTGTCCTTGGGCAAGACACTTCACCCGTTGCCTACTGGTGGTGGTCAGAGGGCCCGGTGGCACCAGTGTCCAGCAGCCTCGCCTCTGTCAGTGTGCCCCAGGGCAGCTGTGGCTACAATGTAGGTGCCATCACCAGTGTGTGAATGTGTGGATGACTGAATGTGTAAAGCGCTTTTGGGTCCTTAGGGACTAGAAAAGCCATTTACCATTTACTTCACCAACACTCTGTACAAACTGGAACAACTATCACCGGACTCTCCCAAGTTCATCCTGGGTGATTTCAACCACTGTTCCCCTGACAAGTCGCTTAAAGGATACCAACAGTATGTTACATGCAGCACACATCAGGGGAAGACTCTGGATAAATGCTACGGCTCTGTACCAGATGCATTTAAAGCCCCACTCCTCCGCCCTCTCGGCTCAGCAGACCACCACACCGTGCTGCTGGCCCCTGCTTACACCCCAGTCATCAAGAGGATTAAAAAGGTCACCAAAAACATCAAGCAGTGGACAGCGGAAAGTATCCTCATCCTACAAGGATGTTTCGAAGCCACTGACTGGGACAGCCTTCTTTCTCCCTCTGATGACATCAACGAACAAGTCATGGAGTACAAAAACACTGTTGAAAAACAAATTCCCCACATGGGACCTCTGCTCAGCCTGGCAGGGCCTCAAAACCATGGCCTCTGTGGATACTGTGGTCACCACCCCCAGAACCATCCAGGTGGAGGGCAGCAACCCCTCCTCCCTCCCTGATGACCTCAACGCTTTCTACACCAGGTTTGAGATGGACAATATCACCGAGCTTGAGGAGTCCAGATCCTCAGTCAAACCTGGCAGCTCTGCACTCACCTTCAGCACTGAGGACGTGGTGAGAGCCCTCAGAAGGACCAGGGAGAGGAGCTCACCCGGCCCTGACAACATCAGCAGTCGAGCTCTGAGCCACTGTGCAGGGCACCTAGGAAGTGTGTTCTGGACTCTATTTCAACCCTCAGTCGACAGTCACACCGTCCCCCAGCTGTGGAAACACTCCACAGTCATCCTCATCCCCAAAAGAAACAACCCAAAGTCTCTGAATGATCTTCGTCCCGTGGCCCTCACCTCCCTGGTGATGAAGGCCATGGAGAAGATCATAAAACAGCACATCGTAAGAGCAACTGACCCCCTGATGGACCCACTCCAGTTTGCTTACCGTGCACGCAGAGGTGTCGATGATGCAAAAATCTTCATCTTGGACTCCATCCACAAACATCTGGAGCTCCCTGATCGCTCCGCCAGACTTCTGTTTGCTGATTTCTCATCAGCGTGCATCACTCTGCAGCCTTATATCCTGCCCACTAAACTTTCCTCCCGATTTCACCTGATGATCAGCTAATCCTGTGGATATTGGACTTTTTGACCAACAGGACTCCGGGTGAACAACTCTCTTTCCGGTCTCCGTTCCACCTCCACTGGCTCCCCCCAGGGCTGTATGCTCTCCCCCCTGCTCTTCTTCTCAGGAGGCGTCACCAACGGCTATACCTCCTTAGGAAACTCATCTCCTTTGGAGTCAGCACACCCACCATGATGAGTTTTTACTACGCCTTCATGGAAAGCATCAGGACCTTCTCCATCACCTGCTGGTTCCACTCCCTCAGCCTTCATACAGGAACAGACAGCAGCACACTGCATCAGTGTGCTCTAAGATCATTGGCCTGTCAGAACTCTGACAGGTTTTCAGCCAACAGGCCCTCAGACAGGCAGCCGAAATCATCAACGACCCCTCTGCCATTCTTCACCCTGCATTTCAATGGCTCCCCTCTGGGCGACACCTCCGCTGCATTTCCTGCAGGACTGAGAGGAGGAGGAGCGCCACCTTTGTCCCCAAAGCCACTCTGCTTTTTAACGAATTTGCGTGTCATCCTTGCGCAGGGGCCATGCTAATCTTCTCTGTATCATATCCAATTTAGCGTACGCGCTTGCCGAAGCGAGCACGTACGCTAAATTGACACAGATGTCGTGTGGTTTTAGTTACAGACAGCACACTCACAGGAGCAGTGAGTGGAATATTTTGGGTAATGATCAGTGTGAAGTGAATGGACCCCACGCAGCCTCAGGTGAGGTTGTTAAGTCAGCTTTACACAAGGTTAGAAATGCTCAAAGAGAGCTTACAACAACTGCAAATCCCAAGATCACCAAGATGAAGATCACTGTACAAAAGTACAACCTACTGGAACCAAGGTTCAAGAAGAAAAACAAAATCTAATTTCTTTTCAGTGATGAAATTGTTGTGATAAAAACACTCTTACATTTAAAAGCTCAAGCCTTGCTTGGTATATGAGCAGTTATATTGATGTGTTGGCATGGCAAACACCACATAAATAATCCCAATAGATTCAGCTTCTGCACCAACGCCATGGAAAACTGTGGAATAAAGAGGGAAATTAATAAACAGTACAGGTTCCACATGAACATCATAGACAAAGCCTGAGAAACCAAAGTAACTGGTGCTAGAACTTAAGTAGTGGTCTAACTAGCCAGCACATGTGGACTAAGGAGAGTTTCTTGGTGGATAACAAAGTACAAGATGTTAGAGGAGATGCCAGTTTGGAAGCTTTGGATGCTGTGTTCCCACAAGTTGCTTAAATTTCAATGCAGTAGACACGATGGACGGGGTAGGCTGATGACAGCGAGACGCTCAGAGATAGCAGCCTGATAAACGTACACCGCACAGCCACAGGAGGGAGTGGGACAGAAACATAGATGTCACAGATATCTTTATTGAGGAGAACAGATGTTTGAGGGGTTTGTAAGCATCTGAGACTGCTCTTTGTGGATAACATTTGTGATGATGACTGTGTTAAAGGCTTTCCCCTCTATGCCACGAACAATGGAACCTAAGAGCTCAGGAGGAACAACCTGGAGGAGAGGCTGCTGGTGACATTCTATAGAGCCACCATAGAGAGCATCCTAACGTACGGCATAACAACATGGTATGCAGGGTGCTCAGCTGCGGACAGGAAAGTACTGCAGAGGGTCATCAACACAGCCCAGAAGATCACTGGCTGCTCTCTGGCCAGCCTGGAGGTCACTGCAAACCTCAGTAGAGCTGGCAATATCATCAAGGACCACTCTCACCCCAGCAACCAACTGTTTGAACTATTACCGCCAGGCCGACGGTACAGGTCACATAAAACCAGGACAAACAGATTCAGGGATAGCTTCTTTCCCAGAGCTATCACCGTAGTAAATAAGCACAAAACAATTGAACCTGCTTAGCTATACCATACTTGCCACTGTCACTATATTATGCTGCTATGAATGTTGCTATTCTGTATATATCGTACTTATTATTGTTTGAGTACTTCGGTTGTTTTATTGTACTTTTTATATTTTATATTTATATTTATTATTGCATTTTGCACCAAGGGAGTGGCACTCCAATTTCGTTGTACCTTGTACAATGACAATAAAGGCTATTGATTGAAACAGGTAAATTTGGTTGGACATCCCCAATAATGGAGTCAGCTGTTGCCAGAGCTGTGGTCTGATATGCAGTGTTAGCCGCTGGACACAGAGCTGGTCATGCTGGAAGCAGACCACCTTCCAATCAGCAGATAAGGTTTGGGACCACATGCTCCCAGTTCAGCTGAATCAAACCAGGACTGGTGTTGTGTCTACTTGGGTTACAGAGCAGGGGGACCAAGTTAACCACAGGCTCTGTATGTAACCAGGTCCTGCTCCAGGTTCCCCAGCAAATCAAGGTATGACAATGGGAAGAAACAGATCTGTCTTGGGTTTCCCTCCAAGGCTACGTCACTGCTCCTCATCACAGGTGGCCTATGCTGTCCACAGCACCGTCTCTGTAGTTGGAGTAAACTGGGGAAGCATGGAACTGTCAGGATTACAGGAAGCTTCTGCTGCCATTTAGTTCAATAGTGTCACATCCTTATTGATCTGAACCCTTATGGATTCAAGCATTGCTGTTTTTGGTTCTGCTGGAGGTACCCGTATCAGTCTGGAGGAGACTGTTTGAAATATCTTAAAGCAGGGTTTGTTTAAGCAGAGCAGCCGCTAGCAAAACACAAACTGTCTGTGCTATCGAGTGGGCGGCCACCCCTTAAAACCCACAGAACAGAGAAATGGTAAAACAAAGTCTGACCAAAGCTGACAATAAAATAGTGCCAGGTAGGGTATTAAGGGAATTTAAAAACTAAAAGAAAATGCAAAAGCTGAAATAAAGGGTGGCTGTAGCTCAGGAGGTAGAGCAGGTCATCTACTGACTGGAAAGTTAGTGGTTTGATCCCAGTCTGCATGCCAAATATCTTTGGGCAAGATACCCAAGGCTAGGAAGCACTGAAAAGCATCGAAGGCAGTGATTGTGTGAATGTGGCGTGTTGTGCGCTTAGAGAGAAGAAAAGTACTATAAAAGAATCAGTCCACTGACCAATAAACTAAATAATGGCAAATAAGGCAATGACCAAAAGACTGAGGCCAAGGGAGACAACAGAGAACATGTCAGGGCTTCTGTTGCATAACTTAGTATGTCAGAGGGCCCGGTGGCGCCAGTGTCCGGCAGCCTCGCCTCTGTCAGTGCGCCCCAGGGTGGCTGTGGCTACAATGTAGCTGCCATCACCAGTGTGTGGGTGAATGGGTGAATGGGTGGATGACTGGATGTGTAAAGCGCTTTGGGGTCCTTAGGGACTAGTAAAGCTCTATACTAATACAGGCCATTTACCATTTAACGTCTATGGAGCTCATGAGCGGTTCGGCTGAAGCCTACGCCCATCCTTGATCTTAAGACCATTCAACTTGGAGGTATTTAATGTGTACCATGTAATATTCAGAGTGTACAGATGCTATTTCAAGTATCAGAGGTCAAACCAGCACTGCATGAAAGAACTAAAAATATTAGATGGAATTTGAAAATATCAATCGTCTCAGAGCTTATAGTGTCTAAGTGTTTTTAGTCAAAGTTTCTATGAAAGACATAATATTGTATTGTATTGTATTGTATCTTTATTTGTTTCAGACATATAAAACAAAAAACAATATATACACACTACATATATTTTCATTTACAGATACGAATATATATGTAGATATACACACACACACGTATGTGTTCAGATAAACAAAAAATATATAATGAAATAAAACAAAATCGTCTGACATAATGTAACAATGTTTGGTCTGAAAAGGAGTAGGAAGAAGTATGAACATACTTATTAATTCCTACCCCTGCTCAACATCTTATTGATCCCACATAATTCACCTAATTCCCATCATCACATACTCCACACGATACACGAGGAGAACCTATATAAACTTGGCTACCGTGATTGATAATATAGCAGCAAACTCCATAAGAAGATGTTGGAGTTACAGCGTTTCCATCCAGAGAACAGCGTCACACTCGGTGTGTGTGGCTAGAGTTCAGTGATGAGCAGTAATCAGTCGCAGATCATCTCGTTCTGCACCGTGAGCTAGTCTAACATCAGCTCCAGCAGCTCTCTCATTAGCTCTGCTGAGAAAGGATTTACAGTCACACTTGTTGGACCAAAGTAACAAGTCACTTACTTGGTTGAAGAAATGTGTTGTTTGCATACAGATTTCCAGTAATAACACAACATTAGCTGGGACAACAGCTATAGTTCTGACGGAGCGTCGATGGAAACAGAGAGATTAAGAATGAATCGCCATGAACCAATCTGCGTTTTTGGTTCAGAGAATGAAACGGCTGTTATCTTGACTGTTGACCTCTGACCTGGTCTGTAAGCTGGACGCTGTTCAGTTCCTTTCCACAGAGCAAAAACATTATGGCAGCTGCGTCTTGATTCTGAACCCCTACTGAGGGAAAACAGGTCTCCACCAAGCAGCATGGAGCTGGTCCAAGTGCTTGGATCCATTTGGCTGGAGAGCTAAAACGAGGCTTTGCTGCTTTAACAGTGAATGTGAGGATCGAGGTTTGAGCTCAGTGTATGTTTCTTAAAACAAACAAATGATCAGAGACACTGAAATCCTGCTTTGTTTGCATCCATGTTTGCATCTTCTTGATGGTTTTTCACAGAAAGACAAATTACTCAAACATAAAAATAATTATTCTGCAGAAAAACGTTCCACAGCAGTGTTATATGGATGAACATTATTCAGGGTACAACTCATTTCACTCTATCTAGTCTACAGCACTATATCACCAAATGCACTCATTCATCTGCCTTCAAATGTATGCGTACCTCAGAGACATCCTATTCTTAATCCATGTAGTGTAACAGCTTCAACTCTTCTGGGAAGGGTTTCCACGAGCTGTGTGTTTATGGGAATTTCTGTCCATTCCTCCAGAAGCACATTTGTGTCCTCGTGCACAGTCATGTTGGAACAGGAAGGATGCATCCCCAAACTGTTCCCACATGTTGGGAGCTTGAACTTGTCCCAAATATCTTGGTATGCTGAAGCATTAACAGTTTTTTCTATTGGAACTAAGGGACTGAGCCCAGCCCCTGAAAACAACCGCACACCGTCCCCCCTCCACACTTCCACATTGCAATCTCACGAGTACCGTTCTCCTGGCAACCAACAAACCCAGACTCATTAATTGAACTGCCAGACAGAGAAGTGTGATTCATCCCTCCAGAGAGCATGCCTGCACTGGTTCAGTGCTGGCTGGACTCTGGAGCAGTGATCTAAGTCTGAAGGCCACATGAAGTTTGCAGGTGTAGAGTGATTGCCTCTGCAGAAAGTAGATGACCTCTGTGCACTATGGACCCCAGCATCTGCTATCTCAGGCACGGTTAATGGCATTCCTGGTTTTCCCAGTCAAATTCAAACACAGTGGACATACTGACCCTGCAGCTGTTCACCTTCACCAACCGTATTCATTAGCATCTGCACTGAATGTGTGTTTTCACACAGACATCTGCCTTTCAAATTATTATTATTACTTAATTAGTTTAATTAGTTCTAATTTCACATTCCCTTCTTTCTCGTACTTGCCCATTAAGGATGCAGATTTTTGTTCCTACATCATGAAGTTTGCAGCTCTTCCATCACTTCAGAGAAGCAGACAGTAACTAAGCATGCTCACTCTCCTCTCGTCTCTTACAGACCAAGTGACCCTGAGCACACCACATCCGGATTTGAAAAAATAAACCCGCAATCTCTCACATGCACACACAGGGGTGTCCTGAGGGTTCATCAGGCATCCAGCCAGTCTTTGAAGTCTGGAGTCACACTGCATCTGAACAAACACAAAGCTCCCATCAGCTCCATCATTATCTGCAACTTTTCTACAAATGTAGAACTGCTGTTGCACGGCCCAGGTCCTTACAGTGCGCTGAGGTGAAACAGGGTCTCGTTATGTTTTACTTTCAGGAATTTACACGTTCAGTTTTTCAACATTTTTGTGAATTACCACATATTTGATTGGATGCAATGTGATGCTAGTTATTTTTATTAGTGATATAAGTCATGTTGGATGCGTGCTCCATGGGGTCAAAGCTCCAAAACTTCATGTGGACATATGCAAAATTGCTTGCTGGCAGACAAAAACCTGGGCTTCCTCCCACTCCACAGTGCCTTGTTTGCAGTGTTAACAATGCTTTCCCTTCAAACTAATGTCTACTGTTTGTGGCTCTGTGCTATCTTATTCTGCTCGCTATAATTCATTGATCAACAGCAGATCACTTCATCCCAGTCTGATTTGGTAAAGATTTCATGCCGGATGCCTTTCCTGATGCAGCTCCTCCCATCTCTCCGGGCTTGGGACCAGCATGAGGACTACGCTCATTTGTGGCCACCTGTGGCTGGGTCTGTGGAAAGTCTTTGGCATCTTCTCTACGCAGGTGACTGCCCACTCCTGAGTGATGTGGCTGAGGTGTGTTATGGAGCAAAGTGAGTGTATAGTGTGTGCTTGATATGGAATATAAGGCCAACCTGCAGGACCAGTACAGCATTTGTTCTCAGCCAGTAACAGAGACGTAAAACTGAGTATGCTACACTTTCATACAAAATGAAACACACGAGCTATGAATCAAACATATTGTTAGAGTGGTCACTGCTGGTTCTGAAACCCACCTCCATAACCACTCATGCTATTTCTCACTGAATAAGTCATGTCTGCTGTCACTGTTACCTGTTCCTGCACCTTGGCTGTTTGGCTTATTAAGGACATAATGGTTCATCAAAGGGATTTTGGTGAGAAAGGAAGTGCTGCTGCCTGTTTTTAGTCTGCAGATTAAACAGCTTTATTCTCCAGCTGGCTCGATTCTCTGAGGTTTTACGAATTAAATGCATTAAACATCTTTAGAGTAAACAGAAGGAAATGAAAAAAAACCCCCACAACAAATCATGCTGCATTTGTCTTGTGGAGCATCAAACAGGTTTGTATTTGGGTAGAGAGGCTGATGAGACGCAAAGCTGTGCTCCAGGAAGCAGACCTTTCAGCTGTGTTTGCATCAGACTTTCATCAGGTGTTTTGAAGTATTTCACAAATGACAAACAGCCTGACACACGTGAAAGCCAACAGCCCACAGGGACATTCATCACATGCTCAGAGGACCAATCAGCGCTCTGCTCTAAATAATAATAATGATAATAAAAATAAATGGTAAATGGCCTGTATTTGTACAGCGCTTTACTTAGTCCCTAAGGACCCCAAAGCACTTTACACTACATCCAGTCATCCACACATTCACACACTGGTGATGGCAAAACTGCTTTGTAGCCACAGCTGCCCTGGGGCGCACTGACAGAGGTGACACTTAACCAATCAGAAAGTGGCATCTCCAGACTTTCATCTCACGTCTGTCATGTGTTCAGATGCTCAGTTTTAAGCATTGCTACAAATATCACTAAACACTGTTTCAGTCTGAAACTTTGTTTTCTATCCTACCAACTGCTGTTGCAGTGAACAGACTTTATATCCAAGTTAAGAGTACACTATTAACGTCCATGTGTGATGATAACTAAACACTCAGCACTGCTCAGCTCAGCAAATAATGTCTGAAAGAAAATCATAAACACATTAAAAAATGTGTATGTGATGCATTGCTGCATAATCATGAAAACCCTTTGACAATAAGTTAAATGCTAATCTTTCTTTGTTGTTTGGGCAGTTAGCAGTATTACAGCATGTAATGCAGACGTACCCATCTGGTGCAGGGCAGACTGTGCCGTCTGCTGTCACTGAGTCAATAAAGTTGAATGTAGGCCGATGATGCTTCTTACTGTCACTGTGCAGACTACACTGCCAAGTTTAAAACAGACTAAAAAGCCAAGAAAGAAATTGTGAAATATTTATGTGTATTATTTTGGCATGTAAGGCAATCACCATGTCACTGCTACAGAAACCACACAGGCACACTGTAGGTGACTCAATTATTGTCATTAAATAGGACTGCAAGAGCTGCACAATTATGGCTAAAATATTCATCACTATTATTATTTGTCAGTGCTTAAATCAGGATTATTTGTCATGATTATTTTTATTTTATCCTGAAGTTTGTGGTGTGTTTTCATTCAGCTGAATAAGTGCGTATGATTTCCTCTAACGTCACATGAATTCAAAGCATGCAGCACGATAACTTCAAGTTCAGATTTCATTTTTTGGCTTTTTGTGACTGAGACTGGAAATATTTATGTTCAAAATAATATTTAGGGAATCACACTTTAACTGGGCTTTTCCCAGTATGTCATCATTTCAGATTTCTTTTTCTTTTCTGTTTTTGGACAAAAGTTTCATTTTTGGGGGTAACACGTCTTTCAATCTAGATGGAGGGCTGAAAAACAAAGAGGTATCAGTACTTCACACTGCATTCATTGCAAACTAGTGAAACCCTTGCTTCTCTCTGTCCTTGTATTTCACATGTTGATTTCATCCCACTGCTCACTTTCATTCTCAGTCCAACAGGAAGTTGGATGCAGCTGATTCATTTACACTAAGAGTGTCTGTAATCCATCAGCTCCCATCTGTTGACAGCAGATGATTTCTCCTTTGACATACCAAGCTCATCTTTAATAACCCAGCACTGTGGTCTTTGCTTTGGTGTCAGGTTCCACTTTGTTATTTGGCTACACTCAGAAAAATAAAGGTGCCAGCTGGAACCAAAAGTGGTTCTTTAGACTGATGCCATAGAAGAACCTTTTTTGGTGCCACAAAGAACCTTTCAAACAAAGGTTCTTTGAAGAACCTTTAAAGGTTTTTCAAAGAACCTTTTTTTTTTTAAATATACCAAAAGACAAAAAGGCATTTTAACCCTCAGCACAACATCACTACTTAGACATGTCACATATTAGTCATTTAAACAGTAATAATTAAATATATTTGCTATACTATAAATAAATATATATAAATACTATATCTATAGATAACACAACAATTAATACATGTATTGTTTAATTAATAAAACATGAGAAAGTGATAAAAACCTTAGAAATAGCAATAGCTTTATAACAGACTTTTAAATCAACACATTGTCATCAGCAGATGTTTGCATGTTCAGTAAAAATACTGAACTTAAGCCTTACGGTGTGTCCTTTGTTAGTCCAGTTTAGGACAATGTCTCTGACGTATGTATCATATCAAATATATGTCATATCAAAACAAGCCCACACCTGCAGTTGTTTCAGTTTTTCACAGGTGTTTCCTGTCAGCTGGTCAACCTCACTCAGATGGACATCCATATCAGCCAACCAAACGACAAGCTCCTCCCTTTGTGCTTCAAATCCCTCCCACTCTGAGACAAGGAGCTGAGAGAGAGAAAACAAGGGTCAATTTTAAAGAAGATGGAAAAGTGAAACCCTCCTCAGAAGGTCTGACTCGCATAACTGCAGTCAACCTGTGATGGACTCCAGTTTGGCGTTCACGTCACCCCAGCGGCGGCCACACTCCCTCGCCACTGCCAGCAGCCGAGTCTGCAGGGTGCCCTGGAAGAGCCGAGCTAATATTTGACTCCTCCTGGTCAGGCTCTCCAGCTGGATGAGCCGAGGTCTCCCCTCTCGCCGCTGCCTCTGAACACAGAAACACAAATTGCATCTGAAGCAGGAGGTGCAGATGTTTTTTGCTATTCTTTTCTAAATCCAGGCTTGATCACGTGGAGGTATTTGGAAAACCTTTTTGGCCAGCGGACGACTGTTGTCTTGCAGAAAGTCAAATCAAACATATGCGATACACAATCAATTCACAAGAACACATTATAAAAAATAAGTCCAGTTCTTGCCTGATTTCGAGTGAATTCTGCATCAAAACAGGGTGACAAAATTAATAATAATAATAATAATAATAATAATAACTTTATTTATAAAGCGCTTTCAAACAAAGTGCTGTACAACTATTTGAAACTAAAGAGATAAAAAAAATAAAAGCGATACATAGTAATACAGGTAAAAGACACAATACAAGTTAAAATACCGTAAAAATTTAAAAAACTAAAAGTCATAGAATTAAGACATGTAAGATAGGGTGAACAAATGTGTCTTCAGCTTAGTTTTAAAAACCTCCACAGAGCAGCCTGCCGAATATCATGTGGGAGGTTGTTCCACAGAAACGGGGCACGAAAAGAAAAAGCTCTCCAATTGTCTTTTTTTTCTGGCTCTAGGAACCTTTAGAAGGCCAGAGTCCTGAGATCGGAGAGCACGAGATGGAACATAAAGATGTAAAAGGTCGGAGAGGTATGAAGGTGCCAATCCGTTTAAAGCCTTGTAGGTGAGCAGCAGGATCTTAAAATATGCTCGAACCTGACAAGGTAGCCAATGCAGAGAGTTCAGAACAGGGCTAATGTGCTCAAATTTCCCAGTTCTTGTTAAAATGCGAGCAGCTGCATTTGCACCATCTGTAGACCTCTGAAAATTTTCTTTGGTAGCACAGAAAGAAGAGCATTACAATAATCAATGCTTGAGGACACAAATGCATGGACAAGAACCTCTGCAGTGTCGTTTGACAAAACTTGTCTGATTCTGGCTGATGTTCCTCAAATGATAAAAGGCAGTCTTTGTTATCTCTTTTACATGAGACTCGAAAGAGAGCACCATGTCGAATCACACGCCAAAGTTTTTTACCTTGTCCCTACAATTTATGACACTGTCATCAATTCTCAAGATGAAATTTTGGGACAAGTGCTGAAATTTGTGTGGCCCAATGACCATCAACTATGTTTTATCAGTATTTAGGAGCAAGAAATGATCAGATAGCCAGCCCTTAATTGCAGATAGACAAGATTCTAGTTTAGAGACTTCAGCACAATTTCCAATGGTTAAAGGAACATAAAGCTGCAGGTCATCAGCGTAACAATGAAAGATTAGTTTTCCCTTCGTCGGGAGCAGCGCTGGGCTGTTTAAATCACGGACAAACAGCATCCCACATTCTTGATTTTTAGTTCACAAACACTTGTTGTAATGACTAATGTTAAGGTTCAAATATAAAATTCAAATTCAAATTTTATTTGTCACGTACACAGTCATACACAGTACGATATGCAGTGAAATGCTTAGACAACTGCTCGTGACCTAAAGAAAAAAAAAGGAAAAGGCTATGAATAAGATAGGAAATAAATATGAAAAATTAAAAAGTGTAAATTTAACTAGGAAGGAATAAAATATAAATTAAAGCTGCAAGCAGCGTTATGAGGGCCCTCGCACCCCCGGCGCGTCGAGCCACGCCCAACACCGGAACCAGCACGTCCGATCTGATGTCACATTGATGGAATTCATGCATTCAACCACCAGCTAACATTTCATCTCGTTCAATCATGATTAGTTAGTCGTCCCACTAGGTGGCGCTCTAACCATTACTGACAAATGGCATAACAAACATTTCCGAGGTCGAGTCTCATCACGCCTATGACCTTTGGGAGAGATTGAACATTGTGTTTTAGAGTGACAGCAGATTACTGCTTTTTGGCGAGTGATTGAAACTCTACGTGCCACCATGACCACCCCGTTTCCCTGAATGTAAAAAGCTTCACAATCTAACATAACAAAGGTCTTTAGAGTCCACACACAGGAGATCGCATCAATCTGATGAAATCCCTTGGAGGAGTTCGTCAAAGTACGGTGCCTGAAAAGAGGAGAAAATGTCGCCAAAATTACACATTAATTTTAAAATGGCTGACTTCCTGTTGGATTTGGGATATTGCTCCAAGAGACTTTTTTGTACATCTTCCATAAGCTTACCGGGTTTTCAGAGTCATACATAAAACACAGAGCAGGGGCTGATGTTTTGAAATTTTGTAGGGGGCGCTGTGGATCCATTTTGCACTATTTAAAGAAAATGATCGCATAACACGATGGCACTCATCACATTGGAGGGGTGGGCCAAATTTCAAGACTTTTTAAACTTTCCAAGCCCCTCAAAAGCCACTTCATCTTTCATGGTGAACTGCACTGCCACTAGGGTGCGCCGTTCAGTTTAAAGTCAAAATTTTCTCACTGAAGCATCATGAGGGCCAGACGGTGATATTCACCGCTTTTGAGGTGTCCACGATGAACCTATGAAAATCAGTACAACAAAGTGTAAGACATGACATTTCCTGTTGCCACTAGGTGGCGCTCTGCGTATTCCTGACAATGGGCACATCAATCTGTTCAGGGCAGGTCTGACATCATGCCTGTAAAGTCTGGTACTGATCAGACTGGATTTCATTGAGTTATACTAATTTGTTTCTTCATGGCAAGACATGAAAGTTCGCCATGCTGCTGGGGTCACACCCTTTCGCGAAAACTCACAGTTTTCACTGTAACCCAAGACCAACTCCTTAAGGCTTTCCTGGAGAAATTTGAGGCTGCAGATGTCACCCATCACAATACTGTACCCCAAAGTGTAAAACATGACATTTCCTGTTCCCACTAGGTGGCGCTGTCCTTGATGTCAAATATGGCAGTTGAAATATGTTCAGGGGTGGAGCCTTATCATATGTGTGCTCTTTGGTCCAGATCGGACAATGTATGACAGAATGAGCGGCAATAAGATTTTCATGGCGAGTAATCGAAATTCGCCGTGGCGCCACGGCCTCACTGTATCACGAAAACTCAAAAGCTCCGCAATTCAACATGGCCACGGTGTGTAGTTGACACTGACCAAAGATGAAGCTTATACGACCAAATCCCAAGGAGGAGTTCGAAAAAGTTCGAGGCATGGAAATGGCAAAATTAGAGCCAAAATGTCACCTTCACGTCCAAATGGCGGACTTCCTGTTGGGTTTGCGTCAATGGGCCCACAGACTTTTTTGTTCGTCTTGGCATGATACACATGTGTGCCAGATTTCATACATGTAGCTCAAACGATGTGGTCGTAGGGCTGCATTTAACAAGGCATGGGTGGCGCTTTAAAGCCATTTCCCAGTGCTCATATGTAAAACCATTAAAATACAAAATTTTTCACCAGACCTGGCATGTGTGCAAAATTTCATGAGTTTTTGACCATGTTTAGGCCCTCAAAAAGGCCCTTGTTTTGCCTGAATAATAATAATAATTAAAGCTGCAAGCAGCGTTATGAGGGCCCTCGCACCCTGGCGTGTCGAGCCACGCCCAACACCTAAAACCAGCACGTCCGATGTGATGTCACATTGATGGAATTCATGCATTTAACCACCAGCTAACATTTCATTTGGTTCAACCATGAGTATAGTCGTCCCACTAGGTGGCGCTCTAACCATTATAGACAAAGGGCATAACAAACATTTCCGAGCTCGAGTCTCATCACGCCTGCGACCTTTGGGAGAGATTGGACTTTGTGTCTTTGAGTGACAGCATATTACTGCTTTTTGGCCAGTGATTGAAACTCCACGTGCCGCCATGACCACCCCGTTTCCTTGAACGTAAAAAGCTTCGCAATTTAACATCACAAAGGTCTTTAGATTCCACACACTGGAGAATGGTTCAATATGATGAAATCCCTTGGAGGAGTTCGTCAAAGTATGAAGCCTGAAAAGAGGGGAAAATGTCGCCAAAATTGCACATTAATTTTAAAATGGCTGACTTCCTGTTGGATTTGGGATATTGCTCCAAGAGACTTTTTTGTACATCTTGATATTTTCCATAAGCTTACCAGGTTTCAGACTCATAGATGAAACACAGAGCAGGGGCTGTTGTTTTGAAATTTTGTAGGGGGCGCTGTGGAGCAATTTCACGCTATTCAATGAAAATGATCACATGACAACAAAGCCTTCATCCATTTGGAGGTGTGGGCCAAATTTCAAGCCTCTATAAACTTGCAAGCCCCTCAAAGGCCACTTCATCTTTCATGGTGAACAGCGTTGCCACCAGGGTGCGCCGTTTAGTTTAAAGTCACAATTTTTGCACTGAAGCATCACGAGGGACTGATGTTGATATTCACCGCTTTTGAGGTGGCCACGATGAACCTGTGAAAATCAGTACAACAAAATTAAAGCCATGACATTTCCTGTTGCCACTAGGTGGCGCTGTACGTATTCCCGACAATGGGCACATCAATCTGTTCAGGGCGGGTCTGACATCATGCCTGTAAAGTCTGGTACTGAACAGACTGGATTTCATTGAGTTATACTAATTTGTTTCTTCATGGCGTGACATCAAAGTTCGCCATGCTGCTGGGGTCACACCCTTTTGCGAAAACTCACAGTTTTCACTGTAACCCAAGACCAACTCCTTAAGGCTTTCCTGGAGAAATTTGAGGCTGCAGGTGTCACCCATCACTATACTGTACCCCAAAGTGTAAAACATGACATTTCCTGTTCCCACTAGGTGGCGCTGTCCCTGGTGTCAAATATGGCAGTTGAAATATGTTCAGGGGTGGAGCCTTATCATATGTGTTCACTTTGGTCAAGGTCAGAAAATCTATGACAAAATGAGAGGCAATAAGATTTTCATGGCGAGTCATCGAAATTCGCCATGGCGCCACGGCCTCATAGTATTGTGAAAACTCAAAAGCTCCGCAATTTAACATGGCCCAGGTGTGTAGTTGACACTGACCAAAGATGAAGCTTATACAACCAAATCCCAAGGAGGAGTTCGCAAAAGTTCGAGGCATGGAAATGGCAAAATTAGAGCCAAAATGTCACCTTCTCTTCCAAATGGCGGACTTCCTGTTGGGTTTGCGTCAATGGGCCCCCAGACTTTTTTGTTCGTCTTGGCATGATACACATGTGTGCCAAATTTCATACATGTAGCTCAAACGATGTGGTCGTAGGGCTGCATTTAACAAGGCATAGGTGGCGCTGTAGAGCCATTTCCCAGTGCTCATATGTAAAACCATTAAAATACAAAATTTTTCACCAAACCTGGCATGTGTGCAAAATTTCATGAGTTTTTGAGCATGTCTAGGCCCTCAAAAAGGCCCTTGTTTGGGGTGAATAATAATAATAATTAAAGCTGCAAGCAGCGTTATGAGGGCCCTCGCACCCCATCGCGTCGAGCTACGCCCAACACCTACAACCAGCACCTCCGATCTGATGTCACATTGATGAAATTCATGCATTCAACCACCAGCTAACATTTCATCTCATTCAATCATGATTATAGTCGTCCCACTAGGTGGCGCTCTAACCATTACTGACAAATGGCATAACAAACATTTCCGAGCTCGAGTCTCATCACGCCTGCGACCTTTGGGAGAATTTGGACATTTAGATTTTGAGTGACAGCAGATTACTGCTTTTTGGCGAGTGATTGAAACTCCACGTGCCACCATGACAACCCCGTTTCCCTGAACGTAAAAAGCTTCGCAATTTAACATCACAAAGGTCTTTAGATTCCACACACTGGAGAATGCTTCAATATGATGAAATCCCTTGGAGGAGTTCGTCAAAGAACGGTGCCTGGAAAGAGGGGAAAATGTCACAAAAATTACACATTCATTTTAAAATGGCTGACTTCCTGTTAGATTTGGGATATTGCTCCAAGAGACTTTTTTGTACATCTTGATATCTCCTATAAGCTTACCAGGTTTCAGACTCATACATAAAACACAGAGCTGGGGCTGATGTTTTGAAATTTTGTAGGGGGCGCTGTGGAGCCATTTTGCGCTATTCAATGAAAATGATCACATAACAACAAAGCCTTAAGCACAATGGAGGAGTGCGCCAAATTTCAAGCCTCTATAAACTTTCCAAGCCCCTCAAAAGCCACTTCATTTTTCATGGTGAACAGCGTTGCCACCAGGGTGCGCCGTTCAGTTTAAACTCACAATTTTTGCACTAAAGCATCATCAAGGACTGATGGTGATATTCACCGCTTTTGAGGTGGCCACTATGAACCTGTGAAAATCAGTACAACAAAGTGTAAGACATGACATTTCCTCTTCCCACTAGGTGGCGCTCTTCATATTCCTGACAATGGGCACATCAATCTGTTCAGGGCGGGTGTGACATCATGCCTGTAAAGTCTGGTACTAATCAGACTGGATTTCATTGAGTTATACTAATTTGTTTCTTCATGGCGTGACATCAAAGTTCGCCATGCTGCTGGGGTCACACCCTTTCACGAAAACTCACAGTTTTCACTGTAACCCAAGACCAACTCCTTAAGGCTTTCCTGGAGAAATTTGAGGCTGCAGATGTCACCCATCACAATACTGTACCCCAAAGTGTAAAACATGACATTTCCTGTTCCCACTAGGTGGCGCTGTCCTTGATGTCAAATATGGCAGTTGAAATATGTTCAGGGGTGGAGCCTTATCATATGTGTGCTCTTTGGTCCAGATCGGAACATGTATGACAGAATGAGAGGCAATAAGATTTTCATGGCGAGTCATCGAAATTCGCCATGGCGCCACGGCCTCATAGTATTGTGAAAACTCAAAAGCTCCGCAATTTAACATGGCACAAGGGTGTAGTTGACACTGTCCAAATTTGAAGGTTATGAAATGAAACCCCAAGGAGGAGTTCGCAAAAGTTCGAGGCATGGAAATGGCAAAATTAGAGCCAAAATGTCACCTTCTCTTCCAAATGGCGGACTTCCTGTTGGGTTTGCGTCAATGGGCCCACAGACTTTTTTGTTCGTCTTGGCATGATACACATGTGTGCCAAATTTCATACATGTAGCTCAAACGATGTGGTCGTAGGGCTGCATTTAACAAGGCATAGGTGGCGCTGTAGAGCCATTTCCCAGTGCTCATATGTAAAACCATTAAAATACAAAATTTTTCACCAGACCTGGCATGTGTGCAAAATTTCATGAGTTTTTGAGCATGTTTAGGCCCTCAAAAAGGCCCTTGTTTGGGGTGAATAATAATAATAATAATTAAAGCTGCAAGCAGCGTTATGAGGGCCCTCGCACCCCCGGCACGTCGAGCCACTGCCAACACCTCAAACCGGCACGTCCGATGTGATGTCACATTGATGGATTTCATGCTTTTAATCACCAGCTAACATTTCATCTTATTCAACCAGGATTATAGTCATGCCACTAGGTGGCGCTCTAACCATTATTGACAAATAGCATAACAAACATTTCCAAGCTCGAGTCTCATCACTCCTGCGACCTTTGGGAGAGATTGGACATTGTGTTTTTTAGTGACAGCAGATTACTGCTTTTTGCGAGTGATTGAAACTCTACGTGCCGCCATGACCACCCCGTTTCCCTGAACGGAAAAAGCTTCGCAATTTAACATCACAAAGGTCTTTAGATTCTACACACTGAAGAATGCTTCAATATGATGAAATCCCTTGGAGGAGTTCGTCAAAGTATGAGGCCTGAAAAGGGGGGAAAATGTCATCAAAATTACACATTAATTTTAAAATGGCTGACTTCCTGTTGGATTTGGGATATTGCTCCAAGAGACCTTTTTGTACATCTTGATATCTTACACAAGCTTACCAAGTGTCAGACTCATAGATGAAACACAGAGCAGGGGCTGATGTTTTGAAATATTGTAGGGGGCGCTGTGGAGCCATTTTGCGCTATTCAAGGAAAATGGTTACATAACAACAATGCCTTCATCCATTTGGAGGTGTGTGCCAAATTTAAAGCCTCTATAAACTTTCCAAGCCCCTCAAAAGCCACTTCATCTTTCATGATGAACCGCGTTGCCACCAGGGTGCGCCGTTCAGTTTAAAGTCACAATTTTTGCACTGAAGCATCACGAGGGACTGATGGTGATATTCACCGCTTTTGAGGTGGCCACGATGAACCTGTGAAAATCAGTACAACAAAGTTAAAGCCATGACATTTCCTGTTGCCACTAGGTGGCGCTGTCCGTATTTCCGACAATGGGCATATCAATCTGTTCAGGGCGGGTCTGACATCATGCCTGTAAAGTCTGGTACTGATCAGACTGGATTTCATTGAGTTATACTAATTTGTTTCTTCATGGCGTGACATCAAAGTTCGCCATGCTGCTGGGGTCACACCCTTTCGTGAAAAGTCACAGTTTTCACTGTAACCCAAGACCAACTCCTTAAGGCTTTCCTGGAGAAATTTGAGGCTGCAGATGTCACCCATCACAATACTGTACCCCAAAGTGTAAAACATGACATTTCCTGTTCCCACTAGGTGGCGCTGTCCCTGGTGTCAAATATGGCAGTTGAAATATGTTCAGGGGTGGAGCCTTATCATATGTGTTCACTTTGGTCAAGGTCAGAAAATGTATGACAAAATGAGAGGCAATAAGATTTTCATGGCGAGTCATCGAAATTCGCCATGGCGCCACGGCCTCATAGTATTGTGAAAACTCAAAAGCTCCGCAATTTAACATGGCACAAGGGTGTAGTTGACACTGTCCAAATTTGAAGGTTATGAAATGAAACCCCAAGGAGGAGTTCGCAAAAGTTCGAGGCATGGAAATGGCAAAATTAGAGCCAAAATGTCACCTTCTCTTCCAAATGGCGGACTTCCTGTTGGGTTTGCGTCAATGGGCCCACAGACTTTTTTGTTCGTCTTGGCATGATACACATTTGTGCCAAATTTCATACATGTAGCTCAAACGATGTGGTCGTAGGGCTGCATTTAACAAGGCATAGGTGGCGCTGTAGAGCCATTTCCCAGTGCTCATATGTAAAACCATTAAAATACAAAATTTTTCACCAGACCTGGCATGTGTGCAAAATTTCATGAGTTTTTGAGCATGTTTAGGCCCTCAAAAAGGCCCTTGTTTGGGGTGAATAATAATAATAATAATAATAATAATAATAATAATAATAATAATAATAATAAGAAACGGAGCAGATACAATAGGGCCTTCGCACTCTCAGTGCTCGGGCCCTAATAATAATAATAATAATAAGAAACGGAGCAGATACAATAGGGCCTTCGCACTCTCGGTGCTCGGGCCCTAATTAAAGCTGCAAGCAGCGTTATGAGGGCCCTCGCACCCCGTCACGTCGAGCCATGCCCAACACCTGAAACCAGCACGTCCGATCTGATGTCACATTGATGGAATTCATGCATTCAACCACCAGCTAACATTTCAACTCATTCATTCATGATTAGTTAGTCGTTCCACTAGGTGGCGCTCTAACCATTACTGACAAATGGCATAACAAACATTTCCTAGCTCGAGTCTCATCACGCCTGCGACCTTTGGGAGAGATTGAACATTTTGATTTTGAGTGACAGCAGATTACTGCTTTTTGGTGAGTGATTGAAACTCCACGTGCCGCCATAACCACCCCGTTTCCCTGAATGTACAAAGCTTCGCAATTTAACAACACAAAGGTCTTTAGATTCCACAAACTGCAGATCGGTCCAATCTGATCAAATCCCTTGGAGGAGTTCGTCAAAGTACGGTGCCTGAAAAGAGGGGAAAATGTTGCCAAAATTGCACATTAATTTTAAAATGGTTTACTTCCTGTTGGATTTGGGATATTGCTCCAAGAGACTTTTTTGTACATCTTGATATCTCCTATAAGCTTACCAGGTTTCAGACTCATACATAAAACACAGAGCTGGGGCTAATGATTTGAAATTTTGTAGGGGGCGCTGTGGAGTCATTTCTCGCAATTCAATGAAAATGATCACATGACAACAAAGCCTTCGTCACATTGGAGGTGTGTGCCAAATTTCAAGCCTCTATAAACTTGCCAAGACCCTCAAAAGCCACTTCATCTTTCATGGTGAACAGCGTTGCCACCAGGGTGCGCCGTTCAGTTTAAAGTCACAATTTTTGCACTGAAGCATCACGAGGGACTGATGGTGATATTCACCGCTTTTGAGGTGGCCACGATGAACCTGTGAAAACCAGTACAACAAAATTAAAGCCATGACATTTCCTGTTGCCACTAGGTGGCGCTGTCCGTATTTCCGACAATGGGCACATCAATCTGTTCAGGGCGGGTCTGACATCATGCCTGTAAAGTCTGGTACTGATCAGACTGGATTTCATTGAGTTATACTAATTTGTTTCTTCATGGCGTGACATCAAAGTTCGCCATGCTGCTGGGGTCACACCCTTTCGCGAAAACTCACAGTTTTCACTGTAACCCAAGACCAACTCCTTAAGGCTTTTCTGGAGAAATTTGAGGCTGCAGATGTCACCCATCACTATACTGTACCCCAAAGTGTAAAACATAACATTTCCTGTTCCCACTAGGTGGCGCTGTCCTTGAGGTCAAATATGGCAGTTGAAATATGTTCAGGGGTGGAGCCTTATCATATGTGTTCACTTTGGTCAAGGTCAGAAAATGTATGACAAAATGAGAGGCAATAAGATTTTCATGGCGAGTCATCGAAATTCGCCATGGCGCCACGGCCTCATAGTATTGTGAAAACTCAAAAGCTCCGCAATTTAACATGGCACAAGGGTGTAGTTGACACTGTCCAAATTTGAAGTTTATAGGACCAAATCCCAAGGAGGAGTTCGTTAAAGTACAAGGCATGGAAACGGTAAAATCAGACCCAAAATCTCACCTTCAATCCAAAATGGCGGACTTCCTGTTGGGTTTAGGACATTGCCATAATAGACTTTTTTGTTCGACTCTGAACGTTATATAGGTGTACCGACTTTCAAACTTGTAGGCCATACCCATACCGGGGGCTCGCGTTTTTCATTTTTCTAGGTGGCGCTACTGAGCTAATTTTCCCTGGCCATGTCTGAGAACATTAAAATACGTAAATTTTCACCAGACCTGACGCGTGTGCAAAATTTCATGAGTTTTCGAGCATGTTTAGGCCCTCAAACGGCCAATTCATTTGCCGGAATAATAATAATAATAATAATTAAAGCTGCAAGCAGCGTTATGAGGGCCCTCGCACCCCCGGCACGTCGAGCCACGCCCAACACCTAAAACCAGCACGTCCGATCTGATGTCACATTGATGGAATTCATGCATTTAACCACCAGCTAACATTTCAACTCATTCATTCATGATTAGTTAGTCGTTCCACTAGGTGGCGCTCTAACCATTATGTACAAATGGCATAACAAACACTTCCAATCTCGAGTCTCATCACACCTGAGACGTTTGGGAGAGATTGGACATTGTGTTTTTGAGTGACAGCAGATTACTGCTTTTTGGCGAGTGATTCAAACTCTAAGTGCCGCCATAACCACCCCGTTTCCCTGGACGTAAAAAGCTTCGCAATTTAACAACACAAAGGTCTTTGGATTCCACACACTGAAGAATGCTTCAATATGATGAAATCCCTTGGAGGAGTTCGTCAAAGTATGACGCCTGAAAAGAGGGGAAAATGTCATCAAAATTGCACATTAATTTTAAAATGGCTGACTTCCTGTTGGATTTGGGATATTGCTCCAAGAGACTTTTTTGTACATCTTGATATCTTACACAAGCTTACCAAGTGTCAGACTCATAGATGAAACACAGAGCAGGGGCTGATGTTTTGAAATATTGTAGGGGGCGCTGTGGAGCCATTTTGCGCTATTCAAGGAAAATGGTTACATAACAACAATGCCTTCATCCATTTGGAGGTGTGTGCCAAATTTCAAGCCTCTATAAACTTTCCAAGCCCCTCAAAAGCCACTTCATCTTTCATGATGAACCGCGTTGCCACCAGGGTGCGCCGTTCAGTTTAAAGTCACAATTTTTGCACTGAAGCATCACGAGGGACTGATGGTGATATTCATCGCTTTTGAGGTGGCCACGATCAACCTGTGAAAATCAGTACAACAAAGTTAAAGCCATGACATTTCCTGTTGCCACTAGGTGGCGCTGTCCGTATTTCCGACAATGGGCACATCAATCTGTTCAGGGCGGGTCTGACATCATGCCTGTAAAGTCTGGTACTGATCAGACTGGATTTCATTGAGTTATACTAATTTGTTTCTTCATGGCGTGACATCAAAGTTCGCCATGCTGCTGGGGTCACACCCTTTTGCGAAAACTCACAGTTTTCACTGTAACCCAAGACCAACTCCTTAAGGCTTTCCTGGAGAAATTTGAGGCTGCAGATGTCACCCATCACTATACTGTACCCCAAAGTGTAAAACATGACATTTCCTGTTCCCACTAGGTGGCGCTGTCCTTGATGTCAAATATGGCAGTTGAAATATGTTCAGGGGTGGAGCCTTATCATATGTGTGCTCTTTGGTCCAGATCGGAACATGTATGACAGAATGAGAGGCAATAAGATTTTCATGGCGAGTCATCGAAATTCGCCATGGCGCCACGGCCTCATAGTATTGTGAAAACTCAAAAGCTCCGCAATTTAACATGGCACAAGGGTGTAGTTGACACTGTCCAAATTTGAAGTTTATAGGACCAAATCCCAAGGAGGAGTTCGTTAAAGTACAAGGCATGGAAACGGTAAAATCAGACCCAAAATGTCACCTTCAATCCAAAATGGCGGACTTCCTGTTGGGTTTAGGACATTGCCATATTAGACTTTTTTGTTCGACTCTGAACGTTATATAGGTGTACCGACTTTCAAATGTGTAGGTCATACCCATACCGGGGGCTCGCGTTTTTCATTTTTCTAGGTGGCGCTACTGAGCTAATTTTCCCTGGCCATGTCTGGGAACATTAAAATACGTAAATTTTCACCAGACCTGACGCGTGTACAAAATTTCATGAGTTTTCGAGCATGTTTAGGCCCTCAAAAGGCCAATTCATTTGCCGGAATAATAATAATAATAATAATAATAATAATAATAATAATAATAAACAGAGCAATTACAATAGGGCCTTCGCACTGTCAGTGCTCGGGCCCTAATTAAAGCTGCAAGCAGCGTTATGAGGGCCCTCGCACCCCATCGCGTCGAGCTACGCCCAACACCTACAACCAGCACCTCCGATCTCATGTCACATTGATGGAATTCATGCATTCAACCACCAGCTAACATTTCATCTCATTCAATCATGATTATAGTCGTTCCACTAGGTGGCACTCTAACCATTACTGACAAATGGCATAACAAACATTTCCGAGCTCGAGTCTCATCACGCCTGCGACCTTTGGGACATATTGGACATTTTGATTTTGAGTGACAGCAGATTACTGCTTTTTGGCGAGTGATTGAAACTCCACGTGCCACCATGACAACCCCGTTTCCCTGAACGGGGGGGGGGCAAGTGACACTGTTGAAAAGGTTAGACTGAGACAAAAGATCATTTGAAGTTTTTTGAATGTCCCTCATGATTTCAATAAATACCTGTGCCACTGGTTTGTAAGCCACTTTGCTTTTAGCAAACGAGAAGAGGAGAGCTTTGGATTTTAACATTCTGAGGATTCGAGGACATTATTTTAGACCACTATAACAAACATCACAAGAGATTATTTTTGAAAAACCCTGCCCTTGTGCAATTCTTGGTAAGTTTTATTTGTTGTAAATTGAATTTTATTTTTGGTGTAAAACCACATTTTAAATTTCAGTAACAGAATTTACTTTGTATTTAAGTTATTTTTTTATTGTTTGTGGGAGGGGTACCGGTGAAAAGTCTTTGGTTTGGTTTTCTGTTTTAGTGAATTTGGGCCATTAAGCCATTTTGTGGTCTTTTTTGAAAGACTGAAATCTGTGAAAGCTAGGCCGGGTAATTAGCCACTGATTTCTTATTACAAGTAAAGCACAACATGAATATAATGAAATACATGAAGTGTGGAACATTTTTGGCTGGTTTATGTGTGTTTAGCAGATTTTAAGCAGTTTAGTAACTGCTATTTCAATCATGCTTGTTTCTGCTGTCTTTGGTAGTTTTAGAAATGGTTTATATGACCATTTAGCTAAAATTATAAGGCTTCTGTGGATACTACGTGATATTTGCATGGAGGTTTTTGCATAACTCTTGAGCCACAGTACTGGTGGCTATAGAGCGTAAGAGGATAATTGTAATTTTTCACATAGCTGTGATTTGTTGTGCGTTCAATCCTTTTCTTTAAGCAAATTTGAGCAGCAGACAGCAAGAGTTGGTGAGCATTATCTTAATGTCATACATTGACTAATTTACACCTTCATTCTGGATGTGTAAAGCGCTTTGGGGTCCTTAGGGACTAGTAAAGCGATATAGAAATACAGGCCATTTACCATTTATATATATGTTTTGTGTTTTTTGAATGAATGTAATTGCATTACTGATCATTATTGTGAACTAACTACATGTTTATGTGTAAGTAAAGTCTCTTTGATGCTCTCATGTTTGTATATTGTTTGAATGTTGTGTAAAATGTAACTAATTAACCTCATACTTTATCATAAATAGAGAATGGCATATGCTTCCCCAACGAAGTTTGCTGTGATTAATGATCCTGAAGTTGAATCATTGCGTCAAGAATTTCAACTATCAACTGTAAGTAACAAATATTTCTTAAATTTTATTTATAGTGTAGAAAAATTTGTTTTTACGCTACATTACCTGTTACAGAGCTGGGCAGGATGCTGTGTTTAGTGTTTCTTGTGTTTGTTTGTTTGTTTGTTTGCTCTTTCATATAAGTCACTGTTAACCCTTGTGCCATACTGGGGCCTTTTTGGGTCCCCAGGGTGATCAACGTAAGTTTTTTAAAGGATGGCACAAGGTTAAGCTGAGACTTTTATACAGCTGTTGTTGTGATCTGGCACTACAAACATTACATTGTAGCGGCAGCATAGATTGAAGCGAATAACTGTTTTCTAATTTTGTTATGATCCAAAATATTTTGTAATTTCAGTATGCCTGCTTGGACCCAGGGGTCAGCAGAGAGGATCTATATACAAGGTGCTTGCAACTTCATGCCAAGGCAATGGACCTCTTGGTTCGGCAGGTGCGGCTCAGGCGTGCAGCCGAAAGAAAGATTTCTGTTTTAAAAGAACAGCTGGATGCTGAAAAAGAAATGCTGAATAACACTGCCCAGGAGCTGGATGCATTGCAAGCTTCGATTACATTCGCACGTGATGGTAAGTCTTAATGTATTGTTTGGATGGTATAAACAGTGAATGTTGGCTTCAGTGTCTTATTTTAAGAAATGGGACTTAGAAAAAATACTCTATGAATTACTATTGAACGACTGTCTACATACAAATAAACATGAATGCGAATTATTTATTTTAGTTTATGATAAATCATTTGGAGAAAATATTAAATCCATGATTAGTATCATGTTTTGTTTTCTTCATTTGTGATTTTATAAGGATTAGATATATGCAAATGTCTGTTTTACCCATGTATATTTGTTAAAGTTGTTTATAAATACTAACTGTCAAAAAATATTATTTGTTTTTGTTTTGTTCAGATGTGACAGAGGCCACCACTCAGACAGACGAAGACTTGTGACAGATGTTTTATAATAATGCTAAGTTTTCTTAGATTAATATATTTTTTCACATTTGACCCAAAGTGGCATGTTTTAGGTCACTTTGGGTAATTTTTAATTCAGAAATAGGTGTGGTGAGACAGTTAGTGGTAAAGACTATCAATGGCTGTCTTTTGTTTTCATGTGTGAAGGGGAAGCAAGGGGGGGGGGGCAAACTTGAGGTCACACTGTTGAAATGAATAAGTTGTAAGGTGAGACTGAGTCTCACCTTGGTTTCTTTTGGCAAGGCCATCTTTTGGCAAGGCCAAGGGTGTGGACAACAGCTATGGAAATTAGTGTACTGCTGAATAAAGATTTTAACTACTCAATTCTTTTACAATTGCTTTATAAATACTGTGAATACTCAACTGTGAAAAATATTGTTTTGGTTTGTTTTGTACATATGTGACAGAGGACTCCAGTCAGACAGACAAAGAGTTGTGACAGATGTGTAAATATTTTATAATAAATGTTCCTGTTTTAAATTTTGGTTTTCTTTGACTGTTTATTCATCCTTATGGTATATGTGTTATTAGTTTAAATTCTACAACTCTACAAGTTTAAAAAAAAGAGATGTATGAAGACTAAGAGGAGGATGAAACTTTTTCACATTAAATGTTTAATAATAACAAGTATTGTGAATAGGAAATAAGTTTCTAACATAATTGTTTATGAATCAAGATTTATAAAACACTAGTGGTGTCACTGGTGTCATTTTGGCTTTAAAATAAAAAAAAGCGAACTTATGTTTTATGAACAATTTGATGTTTTGATAATAACTAATAACTCCTTTCAATGTCACTGATAGTTTTAAAGACATTACTATTAAAATGTATAAATTACACTTGAAAGCTGTACACTAGTTGATTGTCAGTGTTTGTAAGTTTTTCAAGCTTTCTCTTTCTTGAAAGCTACTTCCTTTTCCATGTCGAATGGCTATGTTGCAACACAACAGAGAGGAGAAGCTGAAATATATTTTTTCATATTTATGTATTCTTCTCATTCTCTAGTTGTTCTATTAAGATTCCTGTATTTTGTTGATATAAACCTAAACACTATGCTATTGCACTGCCAATGTATTAAACAGAAGCTCAATATGAACAGTAAGGAACAAGACTTGCCGTTAATCCTTAGAGCTATGGAAGATTTGTGTAGATAACTCGTGCTGGTTTTTCACCAGAATGAACTATTCTTCTTTGTTTGTCATTGACATCAATGAAGATGCTAAATAACAGTCTTTTGCTACCAAATTGATTTAACCTTCGTTGTGTCTATTCGTTGTGGGCCTTTCAATGATCTAGCAGTTTGGCAGATTCAGCCTGATTAACTGACAGAAAAACACAGAGACCACACGATAAAATCCACTGCCAATTATTCCAACAGTCTTTCACCATTCTCTGATACTGTACTTCTGAAGGAACTTTGGCTTATGCTGCTTTTTCATTTGACTGTTTTGGTTTTACGATATTTCTGCTAATTTCTTATGATTTGACAGCATCAGGTACTTGCTAAGCTTTCTTACTTTTATATGCTGTCACCCACTGGGACTGTGACCTAAAGTGACCCAAAAGTTTTAGGTCACTTTGAGTAATTGTTAATTCAGAATTAGGTGTGGTGAGACAGTTGGTGGCAGAGACTATCAATGGCTGTCTTTTGTTTTCATGTGTGAAGGGCAAGCAAGGGGGGGGGGGGGCAAGTGACACTGTTGAAAAGGTTAGACTGAGACAAAAGATCATTTGAAGTTTTTTGAATGTCCCTCATGATTTCAATAAATACCTGTGCCACTGGTTTGTAAGCCACTTTGCTTTTAGCAAACGAGAAGAGGAGAGCTTTGGATTTTAACATTCTGAGGATTCGAGGACATTATTTTAGACCACTATAACAAACATCACAAGAGATTATTTTTGAAAAACCCTGCCCTTGTGCAATTCTTGGTAAGTTTTATTTGTTGTAAATTGAATTTTATTTTTGGTGTAAAACCACATTTTAAATTTCAGTAACAGAATTTACTTTGTATTTAAGTTATTTTTTTATTGTTTGTGGGAGGGGTACCGGTGAAAAGTCTTTGGTTTGGTTTTCTGTTTTAGTGAATTTGGGCCATTAAGCCATTTTGTGGTCTTTTTTGAAAGACTGAAATCTGTGAAAGCTAGGCCGGGTAATTAGCCACTGATTTCTTATTACAAGTAAAGCACAACATGAATATAATGAAATACATGAAGTGTGGAACATTTTTGGCTGGTTTATGTGTGTTTAGCAGATTTTAAGCAGTTTAGTAACTGCTATTTCAATCATGCTTGTTTCTGCTGTCTTTGGTAGTTTTAGAAATGGTTTATATGACCATTTAGCTAAAATTATAAGGCTTCTGTGGATACTACGTGATATTTGCATGGAGGTTTTTGCATAACTCTTGAGCCACAGTACTGGTGGCTATAGAGCGTAAGAGGATAATTGTAATTTTTCACATAGCTGTGATTTGTTGTGCGTTCAATCCTTTTCTTTAAGCAAATTTGAGCAGCAGACAGCAAGAGTTGGTGAGCATTATCTTAATGTCATACATTGACTAATTTACACCTTCATTCTGGATGTGTAAAGCGCTTTGGGGTCCTTAGGGACTAGTAAAGCGATATAGAAATACAGGCCATTTACCATTTATATATATGTTTTGTGTTTTTTGAATGAATGTAATTGCATTACTGATCATTATTGTGAACTAACTACATGTTTATGTGTAAGTAAAGTCTCTTTGATGCTCTCATGTTTGTATATTGTTTGAATGTTGTGTAAAATGTAACTAATTAACCTCATACTTTATCATAAATAGAGAATGGCATATGCTTCCCCAACGAAGTTTGCTGTGATTAATGATCCTGAAGTTGAATCATTGCGTCAAGAATTTCAACTATCAACTGTAAGTAACAAATATTTCTTAAATTTTATTTATAGTGTAGAAAAATTTGTTTTTACGCTACATTACCTGTTACAGAGCTGGGCAGGATGCTGTGTTTAGTGTTTCTTGTGTTTGTTTGTTTGTTTGTTTGCTCTTTCATATAAGTCACTGTTAACCCTTGTGCCATACTGGGGCCTTTTTGGGTCCCCAGGGTGATCAACGTAAGTTTTTTAAAGGATGGCACAAGGTTAAGCTGAGACTTTTATACAGCTGTTGTTGTGATCTGGCACTACAAACATTACATTGTAGCGGCAGCATAGATTGAAGCGAATAACTGTTTTCTAATTTTGTTATGATCCAAAATATTTTGTAATTTCAGTATGCCTGCTTGGACCCAGGGGTCAGCAGAGAGGATCTATATACAAGGTGCTTGCAACTTCATGCCAAGGCAATGGACCTCTTGGTTCGGCAGGTGCGGCTCAGGCGTGCAGCCGAAAGAAAGATTTCTGTTTTAAAAGAACAGCTGGATGCTGAAAAAGAAATGCTGAATAACACTGCCCAGGAGCTGGATGCATTGCAAGCTTCGATTACATTCGCACGTGATGGTAAGTCTTAATGTATTGTTTGGATGGTATAAACAGTGAATGTTGGCTTCAGTGTCTTATTTTAAGAAATGGGACTTAGAAAAAATACTCTATGAATTACTATTGAACGACTGTCTACATACAAATAAACATGAATGCGAATTATTTATTTTAGTTTATGATAAATCATTTGGAGAAAATATTAAATCCATGATTAGTATCATGTTTTGTTTTCTTCATTTGTGATTTTATAAGGATTAGATATATGCAAATGTCTGTTTTACCCATGTATATTTGTTAAAGTTGTTTATAAATACTAACTGTCAAAAAATATTATTTGTTTTTGTTTTGTTCAGATGTGACAGAGGCCACCACTCAGACAGACGAAGACTTGTGACAGATGTTTTATAATAATGCTAAGTTTTCTTAGATTAATATATTTTTTCACATTTGACCCAAAGTGGCATGTTTTAGGTCACTTTGGGTAATTTTTAATTCAGAAATAGGTGTGGTGAGACAGTTAGTGGTAAAGACTATCAATGGCTGTCTTTTGTTTTCATGTGTGAAGGGGAAGCAAGGGGGGGGGGGGGGGGGGGGCAAACTTGAGGTCACACTGTTGAAATGAATAAGTTGTAAGGTGAGACTGAGTCTCACCTTGGTTTCTTTTGGCAAGGCCATCTTTTGGCAAGGCCAAGGGTGTGGACAACAGCTATGGAAATTAGTGTACTGCTGAATAAAGATTTTAACTACTCAATTCTTTTACAATTGCTTTATAAATACTGTGAATACTCAACTGTGAAAAATATTGTTTTGGTTTGTTTTGTACATATGTGACAGAGGACTCCAGTCAGACAGACAAAGAGTTGTGACAGATGTGTAAATATTTTATAATAAATGTTCCTGTTTTAAATTTTGGTTTTCTTTGACTGTTTATTCATCCTTATGGTATATGTGTTATTAGTTTAAATTCTACAACTCTACAAGTTTAAAAAAAAGAGATGTATGAAGACTAAGAGGAGGATGAAACTTTTTCACATTAAATGTTTAATAATAACAAGTATTGTGAATAGGAAATAAGTTTCTAACATAATTGTTTATGAATCAAGATTTATAAAACACTAGTGGTGTCACTGGTGTCATTTTGGCTTTAAAATAAAAAAAAGCGAACTTATGTTTTATGAACAATTTGATGTTTTGATAATAACTAATAACTCCTTTCAATGTCACTGATAGTTTTAAAGACATTACTATTAAAATGTATAAATTACACTTGAAAGCTGTACACTAGTTGATTGTCAGTGTTTGTAAGTTTTTCAAGCTTTCTCTTTCTTGAAAGCTACTTCCTTTTCCATGTCGAATGGCTATGTTGCAACACAACAGAGAGGAGAAGCTGAAATATATTTTTTCATATTTATGTATTCTTCTCATTCTCTAGTTGTTCTATTAAGATTCCTGTATTTTGTTGATATAAACCTAAACACTATGCTATTGCACTGCCAATGTATTAAACAGAAGCTCAATATGAACAGTAAGGAACAAGACTTGCCGTTAATCCTTAGAGCTATGGAAGATTTGTGTAGATAACTCGTGCTGGTTTTTCACCAGAATGAACTATTCTTCTTTGTTTGTCATTGACATCAATGAAGATGCTAAATAACAGTCTTTTGCTACCAAATTGATTTAACCTTCGTTGTGTCTATTCGTTGTGGGCCTTTCAATGATCTAGCAGTTTGGCAGATTCAGCCTGATTAACTGACAGAAAAACACAGAGACCACACGATAAAATCCACTGCCAATTATTCCAACAGTCTTTCACCATTCTCTGATACTGTACTTCTGAAGGAACTTTGGCTTATGCTGCTTTTTCATTTGACTGTTTTGGTTTTACGATATTTCTGCTAATTTCTTATGATTTGACAGCATCAGGTACTTGCTAAGCTTTCTTACTTTTATATGCTGTCACCCACTGGGACTGTGACCTAAAGTGACCCAAAAGTTTTAGGTCACTTTGAGTAATTGTTAATTCAGAATTAGGTGTGGTGAGACAGTTGGTGGCAGAGACTATCAATGGCTGTCTTTTGTTTTCATGTGTGAAGGGCAAGCAAGGGGGGGCAAGTGACACTGTTGAAAAGGTTAGACTGAGACAAAAGATTGAATTGTGTCTTTTGGCAAAGCCAAGGGTGTGGACAACAGCTATGAAAATTAGTGTACTGCTGAATAAAGGTTTTAACTACTCAAGGGAAAAAAGGTGTTGAGTACTGTTTATTGCATTGTAACTTCACTGGTTACTTTGTGACAGTCCCTCCCCTGTTGGCTTCTGTGATTGGATCATTTGAAGTTTTTTGAATGTCCCTCATGATTTCAATAAATACCTGTGCCACTGGTTTGTAAGCCACTTTGCTTTTAGCAAACGAGAAGAGGAGAGCTTTGGATTTTAACATTCTGAGGATTCGAGGACATTATTTTAGACCACTATAACAAACATCACAAGAGATTATTTTTGAAAAACCCTGCCCTTGTGCAATTCTTGGTAAGTTTTATTTGTTGTAAATTGAATTTTATTTTTGGTGTAAAACCACATTTTAAATTTCAGTAACAGAATTTACTTTGTATTTAAGTTATTTTTTTATTGTTTGTGGGAGGGGTACCGGTGAAAAGTCTTTGGTTTGGTTTTCTGTTTTAGTGAATTTGGGCCATTAAGCCATTTTGTGGTCTTTTTTGAAAGACTGAAATCTGTGAAAGCTAGGCCGGGTAATTAGCCACTGATTTCTTATTACAAGTAAAGCACAACATGAATATAATGAAATACATGAAGTGTGGAACATTTTTGGCTGGTTTATGTGTGTTTAGCAGATTTTAAGCAGTTTAGTAACTGCTATTTCAATCATGCTTGTTTCTGCTGTCTTTGGTAGTTTTAGAAATGGTTTATATGACCATTTAGCTAAAATTATAAGGCTTCTGTGGATACTACGTGATATTTGCATGGAGGTTTTTGCATAACTCTTGAGCCACAGTACTGGTGGCTATAGAGCGTAAGAGGATAATTGTAATTTTTCACATAGCTGTGATTTGTTGTGCGTTCATTGTGAGTTGTTAAATTTGCATCATGCTAATTATGCAGGTATTGAGAAAATTTTGTTATTGTCTCACATTTATTTTAGCCTTGTGAATCTGATGTTTAATTATTTTTGGTAGGTGCACAGGTATAGATTTTAACCTGAGCATAACTGGTCATTAAAAAAACCATGCCATTTATGGGTGGGGTTTTGTCTTTGTCACAATTTTAATTGCTAGGGTTAAGGTTTCTTTATTTCTGTTTCAGTCTGAAAATGACCTTTTTCTGATCTTATGTCAATAATGTTTAATTGTACAATATCTTTTTTGTATTAGGAGATCAAACTTCCTAAGGGACATCACGTACAGATACTTCAGAAGGCTTGCTGTGAACTTTCAGCAGAACAGCTGGATTTGGTGTGAACCAAGGTAAGTTATTAAAAATGCTGACTATAGCCTTACATGCTTGAGGTTTTAACAAGGGTTTTTTGACGTTTTTTGATGCTTCCTGTTAAGAGCAAAAAGTGGAAAGAGAAGGTTTAAAAAATGTTCTCCAGTATTGTTCAGTGGGTCGTTAAGTAGTCGTTCAGTGGGCTATTCAGTCGTTTGTTCAGTCAATGGCAGGGGGGGTGAGATTCTAATCTCAATGCACTCACCCCCCCCCCCCCCCCCCACATCACTTGTATAAGTTAATAGTGTGGAGAATCTCATAAAGCCTTTAGGCAATCAAATGTAAATGACAATATTTATGAGTGTCTTAAGTTTTAAAATGGTCAGGTTTGATTTGAACATGACTGGAAGGTCATGTTCCACCCCCTTACTTTAGTGTTCGTAGTCATAATAGAGATTGACAGACCACATGACTTTCATGCATTGCATGCCGGGCACTAGTGGCAAAACAATTAAAGCAATGCATCAAATGCAAGCATTTGCAGCACCGCAAAACGTTCATTCTCCGGTTCTAATACCTTCTTGCTTTTACTTTGCCCCCCAAAAGAGGTATGTACAAAAACGAAGGAGAACAATACCGCTCCGTACAAAGACAAACTTGATGAAAAGTCAAAGAAAAGATACGAGGAAAAAAATCAAAAGAGTGAAAGGGTTAGACCCTTACGAGCACACAGAGTGGACAAAAGAGTTAGCGAGAGCCCAACTTTCACCACGCTCAAATTGATAATCATACGGTTCTTGGAGTGAGTGCATACACTCATGAAGTTTTTAGTAACTTCAGGTCACTTTAACAAGCCCAGGTCTAGTTTACCGACAGATGGGTACAGGACCTTGAAATGCACCGTGTAGAATGAAAGACCATCGTACCTATCATAAGTTTACCAGTCTCACAAATCGTCTTCATAAATACACATTCGTTAACCATTTATTAATAGGACCTTTAAGCTCAACGGTAATTAATTAGTAGTGGAAATATTTTCTGGTTCATTACAGAAATGTAGCAGTGACAATAATATTGTATGCTGTAATCGTACTGGGCAATTAGTGATACAAAAAAAAAGTTTTATCCTGTGAATAAAAGTATATGTTTTTGTTAATGTACCATGGTAATAAAAGAAACGAAACGCAATATTGTGTCAGGACAATTCAGTATTTATGCACAATAAACACAGGCGCATAGCGCGACAATTTCTGTTCAGCGCCAGACTTGCTTGTAACCTATATCAACAATTCTGTTATGAAGAATGACATATTAGCTACTACAAAACACTGACCTTTGTGTAAATGCTTGGAGCAAACTAACATGTGAGCTGGAGTGTGGATGTTTGTTTAATATATTTTTTTTCTCTTTTTATTGTAGATGCCAAGAAAAAAGGGTTTTCGCATGCGGCGCACACCAAGAATCACCTCTGGTAAGTCCAATGCTAACCCAAATGTTTGCATTTGTGCAGAGAAGTTGCAAGCATCCATTGTTGCTGGGACTGCTGTTCAATGTGCACCATCCACTTCAGATGTGAATGCCTTAATTGCCTGCAGTGTTGTGGCTGCAATCAAGCATATGATAGCTCCAGTGTGTACATGGAAACCGGAGGATGTTGATGATATATGTGTAGAGGGGTGCCAATTAGTTAGGTATATAGCTAAGGCAAGACAGGACATTGGCAGCAAGCATAGCGTTTGCAGGCTGATTGGACAGCACACTGTGTTTGGCCAAAAATGGAAAGTTGATATTGGCCCGCCAGTTTACATAGATTTTGGGCTGTCGGAAGGGGAGGGTGTGTTGTATGAAAAGCTGCAGGAACATCTGTTGAGGGATGGCATGTGTCTGTTGGATCTTCACACTGCAGTTAGTGTCATCATTCATCACAAGAATTATTTTGTGGTTGTTGATTGTGGCACACGTAATGCAGCTGGGCTGGCATCTGAGATTGGCACAGCTGTGGCTGTTTTTAACACATGCCTTGACGACCTGATGCTTCACATCAGAAATTTACAGACGTCTTTAGATGCACAATGGTATGCTGTTAGCAGCATTTCTGTGCAGGCAGGTCAAGTTGATGTTGACGTGGAGAGCAGTGCAGTGTTTGTGGACAGGGATGTTGACACGAATCTTACAGCTAAAGTTGATAACACTTCTGTCAACCTTGAAACTGTTAATGCTGTCACAGGAGTTGGAGCAGAGGATAGCTGTTGCATTATAAAGAGTGTGAGAGGATCATTTCACCAGGCTGATGATCAATTTAAATATGGAGGAGTTCAGTGTATGGCTATAGGTCTGGTTAGCCTGGCAAAACATAAAGTTGATAGCGTCTTTTCATGGGAGACAAAAGTTCTTGACAGAGTTGTAGTTTTAGGTGACCTTTTGTACACCAATTTGAGAGACTGCAACATGATAAGCAACTCATCCAGTGTGTTGTGTGTCCCTGATTTGCCTAAAAAGTATTGTATTGATGGGCAAAACTTTGAGTTTGAGTATGGCGATTTTGTCAGTGGGGATATTGATGTGCTTGAAGGGGAACTCATTGAGAGTGGTGTCTACACTACCCTGCAGACTGGGCTGCAAAAGATCTGTGCCATGTATAATACATGTCTTCTGACATTGTGTGGCAGTACATGTGCAGTCATTTCTGAGAATGGACAATATGCACTAGTTGATTCTCATGCACGCAGTGCTGTGGGTTTGGTCAGTGAGCAGGGAAGAAGTGTTGTTTTGTGCTTCAGGTCACTTGAAGATGTGGTCAGACACATCTGCCAGCTGGCAACGGGCCTGAGTCAGAAGCAAAAGCCTTTTGAAGTAGCTGGTGTTTGTGTTAGGTACCTTATGGTGTCTGATAGTGCCACACCCAAAGACAGTTGTGAAAAAACGTGCAAAACCTTTACACCAGAATCAAGTTGTGATTCAATCCAGAATGAACCAAACATCAGAGATGTTATCATCGTGGAGTCTTTAATAGAGGCAGAGAGTTGCAAAATGTCTGGAAAGACCTTGAGTTGTTCTGAGTATAATTTGGGGTTATTATGTAATGATGCAACAAGAAAGCGCAAGATTTCAGTGGGTCACAGTGAAGCTAAGAAGTTAAAACAGTATGATGTGTCTCAGGTGAATTCAGATGTTGAATTTGTTAGTGAAGTGACAAACAACAAGCTGGTGTTTAGTCCCATTTCTGAGTGGGTTTGTCAGGCTTTGTGCACACAGTTAAATGTGGAGTCTGAAAAAATTAGTGTACCAGCGTCTACATGTGTTGGTTTGTTAGGTGTTCCATGCAAAAATGAAAGTATAGTGGCTGATGGGAACTGTTTCTTCAGAGCTATTTCTCAGGTTGTGACTGGCACACAAAAGCACCATCGCAAGATAAGACTTGCCATTGTGAAAGAGTTGGAGAGGAATGCTGCAATATATAGAAATATTTTAAGATCAGAGTATTCAACAGTTGCAGACTACATTCAGAAATCTAAAATGAGAAATGTTAACAGCTGGGCTACAGAAGTTGAAATCCAAGCAACTGCTAATTGTTTAGGAGTTGATGTATTTACATTTCATGATGAGCGTTGGCTAAAATATGGCTGTAATGGCAAGCTTTTGTCAGAAAAGGGAATCTATTTAGAAAATCGTCATGGGAATCATTATGAGACGGTGGTTTGTGTTCTTAAGCCCGAAGAGCAGACCTGTTATGGCTACTGCAAAACCAGTCCATCTGTTATCGGAAGATACAGCACTAGGTCTCACAGTAAGGATAAAAGTACTTTTGAGAAAACACAGGATCACACATTTTGTGCAGATGCAGTAGTACTAGATACAGATGCTGATGTTGAGGTTTTGAATGATGAAGGTCAGAAAAAGATTAGCTTTAGTCCTCTTTCTAATGGAGTTGCACATACTTTATGCTGCAAATTTAATGTTGAATTTGAGAAGCAGGATAAAAATGTTCATTCTGTGTATGGTCCTTTAGGTGTTGTTTGTGAAACAGATAAGGTTGTAAAGGATGGAAATAGTTTCTTCAGGGCTCTGTCTCATATAATCAGTGGTTCTCAGAAGAGTCATAGGAAGATAAGGCTTGCTGTTGTAAAGTATATAGAGAATAATGGTGAAAAGTACATGAAGTTTGTGGGAAAAGATTATGCTTCAATATCAGAGTATGTTTTAAAGTCAAAGATAAAGTATGTTGGACATTCTGCTACTGACACAGAATTTCAGGCTGCAGCAAATGCTTGTGGATTGGACATATTAATATATAATGGTGACAAATGGAAAAAGTACAGCTGCACGACTCCTGTTGTCATAAATGAAGGGATATATTTAACGTGTCAAAATGGTCATTTTGAGCCAGTAATTTGTGTGCAAGATGTTCATAAGGCTGTTTGTTTTGGTTTATGTAGCAAGACTAATTCATCTGCACAACAGAATATGTGTAGAATAAAAACAAAAGAACAAGCAAAGGATAATTCAGATACCTTTAGTTCAAATACTAACTATTGTTTTTCAAAGTATTTAAAAACTAAACGATGTTTACACAGTCAACTGACCTACAATGAACATGTCATGTGTAAAGCAAGATCAAAACAAAAAAGCATTAGTAAATATAAACAAAACATGTTGCATAAAGAAAAGGTCAAACAAATGAGCATTAGTAAATATCAACAAAACATGTCGCATAAAGAAAAGGTAAGGCAAATGAGCATTAGTAAATATCAACAAAACATGTCGCATAAAGAAAAGGTCAAACAAATGAGCATTAGTAAATATCAACAAAACATGTCGCATAAAGAAAAGGTAAGGCAAATGAGCATTAGTAAATATCAACAAAACATGTCGCATAAAGAAAAGGTAAAACAAATGAGCATTAGTAAATATAAACAAAACATGTCGCATAAAGAAAAGGTAAAACAAATGAGCATTAGTAAATATAAACAAAACATGTCGCATAAAGAAAAGGTAAAACAAATGAGCATTAGTAAATATCAACAAAACATGTCGCATAAAGAAAAGGTAAGGCAAATGAGCATTAGTAAATATCAACAAAACATGTCGCATAAAGAAAAGGTCAAACAAATGAGCATTAGTAAATATCAACAAAACATGTCGCATAAAGAAAACGTAAAACAAATGAGCATTAGTAAATATAAACAAAACATGTCACATAAAGAAAAGGTAAGGCAAATGAGCATTAGTAAATATCAACAAAATGTGTCGCATAAAGAAAAGGTAAAACAAATGAGCATTAGTAAATACAGATCAAATGAGTTGCACAGGAAAAAAATAAATGCAATGGCAGCTAGAAAGTATCATGGAAATCCAGAACATAAGATGCGTGTTATTGCTGGTGTCAAATTAAAAAGGCAGCAAATGAAAGAAAAGGCAGAGCAGTTTGATTTTGTGATGGAATTTTTTTTAGATAAAGTAAAAGATGGACCAGATTTTGTTTGCTGTGTCTGCCATAGGTTGTTATTTAGACATCAGGTGTTACATTGTCAAAAAAACTATTATAACAAAACTAAAACTGCAGTACTGATTGCAGAAAAATGTATAACTGAAGACTATTTACACAAATGTAATAAAGATTGTATAAATCCATGTCACTGGTTGGACACGGCTAAAGCTAAACTGTGGATCTGTTATACATGCCATTATAAAATTAATAAAAATGAAGTGCCTCCAGAGTCTGTAAAAAATAATTTAGAAGTGCATCCAATTCCACCTGAATTGGCATGTTTAAATAGCTTAGAACAACATTTAATAGCTTTACATATACCATTTATGAAAATGCTAGCCTTACCTAAGGGTGGACAAAATGGAGTACATGGACCAGTGACATGTGTTCCAGCAAACATTGTAGAAACCACCAATGTCTTACCCCGTTCTAGCATGGAAGGCTCTTTATTACCAGTAAAACTAAAGCGCAAGTTAACTTATAAAGGCCATTATCAATACCAGTTTGTTGACACTATCCACATAAGACAGGCTTTGCAATATTTAAAAGGGTCAAATGTGCATTATAAAGATGTAGAGTTCAATAAAAGTTGGCAAAATCAGTTTTGTATGCAGCAAGAGGAAGCTGTGGAAGAGGAGAGTGATAAAAATGCAGTAAGCGGTGTTGCATCTTCAAATGTTGATGATGAGCTTTTGCATGACAGACAGCAGCACTGTATGTTTCAGGACACATGTCTCATGCCTGTTGATATTGGACAGGAAGCACTAGATCAATATTTTACTAACATATTAAATCTAGCTCCAGCAGAAGGGAATAATCCTGTAAAATTACTTTCAGATCATGCAAATGAAGCCAAATGTTTCCCAGTGTTGTTTCCAAATGGGTTGAATACGTATCATGAAAACAGAGAGAAGCGTTTGACATTGTCCCGTTATTTTAATAACCGGATTTTACATGCTGATGGTAGGTTTGCACAAAATGTCGAATATATCTTTTTTGCTCAGTATATGTCTGAGATTGAACAGGTTATCTCAAATGTTTCAATAGCATTGCGAAAAGGAAAAGGTGATTGTACATATCAGAATGTTAGCCATGAGTTGTTGAAAGATGAAGAGTCTTTGAAGAAGTTGTTGGAGTTTGATGATGGGTACCGTTTTCTTAAGCCTATTAGAGGTACTCCAGCTTTTTGGCAGGCAGCACAGCGTGACCTCTTAGCTTGTGTTCGTCAGCTTGGTATCCCCACTTGGTTTTGTTCATTTTCGTCAGCTGACATGCGATGGACAAATCTTCTTTATAGTATTTTGAATCAGCAAGGTAGAACAGAAACAGTTGAACAGTTAGAGTGGGCAGACAGGTGTGATTTGCTGCGTCGAAATCCTGTGACTGCAGCAAGGATGTTTGACTTTCGGTGGCATTGTTTTCTGAAGGAGGTACTCATGTCTCCATTGCATCCGATTGGTAAGATTAAGGATTACTTTTACAGAGTGGAATTTCAACAGCGAGGTTCACCACATGTGCACTGTCTGTTTTGGATAGAGAATGCTCCGCAGATTGATAAAAATACAGATGAAGAGGTGATTCAGTTTATAGATGAATATGTAACATGTGAATTGCCTTCACAAGATGAGACTTTATTGGACATTGTCTCATCTGTACAACAGCATTCAAAGCGGCATTCTAAAACTTGCAAAAAAAAGAACACAGTTTGCCGGTTTAATTTTCCCAGGCCACCATCTAGTCGAACATTTATATGTCGTAGGAAAAGTGATGTTTCCGAGCAAAAATGCAAGTGTCAAGTCGATAAGAGAGAAGATGATTTACAACAATGTGCCTGTGAAAGTCAGCGTCAGCAAGACTCTATTAAGATGAGAAGAAAGCAGGCAAGTGATATCTTAACAACAATCAAGAAGGCTCTTTCAGATGAGAGTAGGAGTTTTGAAAGTGTGGAGCATTTGTTTCAGAGTTTAGGTATGAATCAGGCAACTTTTGAGGAGGCATACAAATGCTTTAGTCGAAATACACATGTTGTGTTGAAAAGGAAGTTAAACGAGGTTTGGATAAATCAATATAATAAGCCACTGTTGAAATGTTACAATGCTAATTTGGATATTCAATTTGTAATTGATGCTTATGCCTGCTGTGTTTATATAATTTCTTACATGTCAAAATCTGAAAAAGAGATGGGTTTGTTGTTAAGTAATACTCAGAAGGAAGCATATAAAGATGGAAATGTTAGTGCAAGGGAGGCTTTGAAGTCATTAGGCAGTGTATACCTTCATAACAGAGATGTTAGTGCTCAGGAGGCTGTGTATAGATTAACAAATATGCATCTAAAAGAATGTTCTAGGAAAGTTGTGTTTGTGCCAACAGGGGACAATGTAGTTAAAATGAGTTTGCCCTTAAAAGTGTTAAGACAAAAAGCAACATCACAGGATTTAACAGCAGAGGACATGTGGATGACTAGTATTGTAGACCGGTATAAGAATAGACCAAAAAACATTGATTTTAATGATATGTGTATGGCCACATTTGCCTCCGAATATCGTGTTTTGAGTAAAAGTGAAAAATCCACTAAGCCAATACAGTTGAACAATAGATGTGGTTTTGTTACTAAGAGAACACGGTCACAACCTGCAGTTGTTCGTTATGCGCGATTTTCAGAGACTAAAAATGCTGAATTGTTTTATCATAGTATCATGCAGTTGTTTTTGCCATATCGTGTAGATCAGGAACTAAAGCCTTCAAACTATACAACATTTGAACAGTTTTACAAGAATGGCGTTGTGAAGTTTAGCGATGGATTTCTGCATTCAGTGAAATCAGTTGTTGATGCAAATAGACGTAAGTTTGAAATAAACGCAGATAAACTGGATAATGTTCAAAATACAATTGATTTGGATGGTGTAACAGAAGATGCCTGGTGTGAGCTTTGTCCAGAACAGGAGTTGGAGCGTTTAGAGTGTGAGCAGGAATGGAAAGATAAAGAGCAAATAGGGGAAGAAGACAATGAGAATATTCCAGATTTAGCTGTGTGCAGCCAACAGGTTTCACATTTAGAAAAGAGAAATGACATTATGCCCAGAAGAGACGGTTTGGCTTTAATTAGATCTCTAAATGAGACACAGCTTTCAGTCTTTTATCAGATTAGGCAGTGGTGCTTGGATAAGACAGTAGGCAAAAACCCAGATCCATTGCATGTATTTATTACTGGAGGTGCAGGAACAGGGAAAAGCCATTTGATTAAAGCAATTCACTATGAAGCAGCAAGGTTATTGTCACCAATGTGTCGTCATCCTGAAAATGTTTGTGTTTTATTAACTGCGCCTACTGGGATTGCTGCATATAACTTACATGCAACAACAATCCACAACACATTTAGCATTGGTAAAGATGTCCGCTTACCTTACACCCCTCTGGGTGAGGAAAAGTTAAATTGCCTACGTGCTAAATATTGTGATCTGCAGATCCTGATAATTGATGAAATCTCCATGGTTGATCAGAGACTAATGGCTTACATCCATGGTAGATTAAGACAGATTAAACAAATTGGAGATTTTTCGCCTTTTGGAAATGTTAGTGTTATTACTGTTGGAGACTTTTTTCAGTTGCCTCCAGTAAAAGGAAAACCCCTGTATGTTGAGGATGTTGGTATGAACTTGTGGTCTAGTCTATTTAGGGTTGTTGAACTAAATAAAATAGTAAGGCAGAGCGATGTTGGGTTTGCAGAATTATTAAACAGGTTAAGAACTCACATTAAAGGGGCTCCATTATTAGAAAAGGACATTAAAAGCTTGAAGCATTGTGAAACTGGTGAAGTTAGCTCAGCTTTACACATTTTTCCAACAAACAAACAAGTAAATGAGCATAATATGCAGCAGTTGTTTAAGTTGTGTCCTGATTATGTTGAGATACCTGCTCAGGATTTTGTCAATAGTAAGAAAACAGGGAAACTGGAGTTAAAAACTGGACATCATGCCAAAACATATAACACGTGTTTGAATGAAAAGCTTCTCTTGGGGAAAGGTGCCCGTGTAATGTTGTGTAAAAATGTAGATGTAATGGATGGTCTTGTTAATGGTGTATGTGGTACGGTAACACACATAGTTTATGTTACTGAGGACAAGAAGCTTCCCAAAACCATTTATGTAAAATTTGATGACAATCATATAGGTGCACAAAGGAGGAAAAACTGTGTGTATTACCCAGCAGTTGAAATAGGCTCTACAGGTATTGAAGCAGAAGAAGAAAAGGTAACTGAGAAAGGTGGATTGCGACGGCAGTTTCCACTGAAACTTGCATGGGCTTGTACAGTACATAAGGTACAAGGAGTTACTGTTGATGATGCAGTAGTGTCTCTTAAAAATGTGTTTGCTCCAGGACAGGCATATGTTGCCTTAAGTCGTGTTAGGAGTCTGTCAGGTTTAATAATTCAAGATTTCAATGAAAAAGCTATTTACTCTAAAGGTGGTGTAAAGGATGTAATCGAAAGAATGCCCCAATTTTTGTCTGAAAATACAGCATGTACTAAGACACGTGATTTCACAGTAGTGTTAATGAATGTGCAGAATTTAACTCTACATGTAGCTGATCTGGTATTGTGCACACAGCATTTGCAGCCTAACTGTATTGCTGTTACAGAGACATGGATGTCTGCCGATTCTTCATTAGACACTGTAAAAATTGACGGTTATGGGTTTCAGCATAATCCACGAAGTGCATCTTACACTAGAAGTAACCCAACATTTATTGAAATACAAAGCCAACAGCATGGTGGCGTTGGCATGTATACTGCAGACAGTTTGACATCTGAAATTATAGCTATACCAGATGCCAATTTAGAATGTTTACTTTGCAACTATTGTACATTGAACATTTTAATAGCAGTTATTTATCGGCCTCCTTCTTATACCATGGCACTGTTTAAACAAAACCTAGGAAAGTTACTTGATTGGCTAGATAAAAAAAGTAATACAGTAGTAGTAATGGGAGATTTTAATGACAATGTTCTAAAATCTTCAAGTATTTGCAAGTTTGTCACAGACAAAGGATTCATTCAACATGTAACACAGCCCACCACAGAGAAGGGCACATTAATTGATCATGTGTATGTTAAAACAACACATTATAATGTAAAAGCTGTAGTCTTTCCAACATATTTTAGTGACCATGAAGGGATTTTTTGTACGTTTAAATCCAAGACTCCTACATGACAAAAGGGCAGTGAGCAGCAGTGTGTGTGTGTGTGTGTGTAAATTTATGTAAATAATGACCTAAAAGTACAAAAAGCACAGCTAACCATGAGAGAAAAGAAATATTCCGCTCTTCTCCTCTCTTCTCTTCTTCCCTTTTCTGGAACGCAGTGGGGAGGTAGAGCGTACAGCCTAAACCGGCGGGGAGGTGTGGGAAGCCAGACCAGGCGCCCCCCTTCTAGCTCTCCTCTCTGCTCTCTCCTATCTTGTCCCTTTTGTCTTACTTCTCTCTATCACCTATTCTATCCCGTTGAAGAAGTTATCCTCCGTAAATGCTAAAGAGAAAAGAAATATTCCGCTCTTCTCCCCTCTACTCTTCTTCCCTTTTCTGGAACGCAGTGGGGAGGTAGAGCGTACAGCCTAAACCGGCGGGGAGGTGTGGGAAGCCAGACCAGGCGCCCCCCTTCTAGCTCTCCTCTCTGCTCTCTCCTATCTTGTCCCTTTTGTCTTACTTCTCTCTATCACCTATTCTATCCCGTTGAAGAAGTTATCCTCCGTAAATCCTCCGTAAATCATGAAGCAAATGTGAGGAAGCAGTTTAAGAGTCTGAATGCTCGGAAAGCTCCCGGCCCAGACGGTGTGTCTCCTGCCACCCTCAGACACTGTGCAAACGAGCTGGCCCCAGTGTTTTCTGGCATCTTCAACTCCTCACTGCAGGCATGTCATGTGCCTGCCTGCTTCAAGTCCTCTACCATAATCCCTGTCCCCAAGAAACCTAGGATCACTGGACTAAATGACTACAGACCCGTGGCTCTGACATCTGTGGTCATGAAGTCATTTGAGCGCCTAGTTCTCTCCCATCTCAAGACCCTCACGGCCCCCCTCCTGGACCCCCTGCAGTTTGCATATAGAGCCAACAGGTCTGTAGACGACGCCATCAACATGGCCCTACACTTCATCCTGCAGCATCTGGACTCCCCAGGAACCTACGCCAGGATCCTGTTTGTGGACTTCAGCTCTGCCTTCAACACCATCCTTCCAGACCATCTCCGAGACAAGCTTTCCCAGATGAATGTGCCTGATCCCATCTGCCGGTGGATCACTGACTTCCTGACGGACAGGAAGCAGCATGTGAGGCTGGGAAAGAATGTCTCGGACTCCCGGACCATCAGCACCGGCTCCCCTCAGGGCTGTGTTCTTTCTCCTCTGCTCTTCTCCCTGTACACCAACTGCTGCACCTCCACCCACCAGTCTGTCAAGCTAATCAAGTTTGCAGATGACACCACCACCCACCAGTCTGTCAAGCTAATCAAGTTTGCAGATGACACCACCGTTATTGGACTCATCTCGGACGGGGACGAGTCTGCCTACAGGAGGGAGGTTGAACGTCTGGTGTCTTGGTGCAGCCACAACAACCTGGTGCTGAATGCCCAGAAGACAGTGGAGATTATTGTGGACTTCAGGAAGCACACAGCCCCACTCCCCCCCATCATCCTGACTGACACCCCCATCACCTCTGTGGACTCATGGCATCTTCAACTCCTCACTGCAGGCATGTCATGTGCCTGCCTGCTTCAAGTCCTCTACCATAATCCCTGTCCCCAAGAAACCTAGGATCACTGGACTAAATGACTACAGACCCGTGGCTCTGACATCTGTGGTCATGAAGTCATTTGAGCGCCTAGTTCTCTCCCATCTCAAGACCCTCACGGCCCCCCTCCTGGACCCCCTGCAGTTTGCATATAGAGCCAACAGGTCTGTAGACGACGCCATCAACATGGCCCTACACTTCATCCTGCAGCATCTGGACTCCCCAGGAACCTACGCCAGGATCCTGTTTGTGGACTTCAGCTCTGCCTTCAACACCATCCTTCCAGACCATCTCCGAGACAAGCTTTCCCAGATGAATGTGCCTGATCCCATCTGCCGGTGGATCACTGACTTCCTGACGGACAGGAAGCAGCATGTGAGGCTGGGAAAGAATGTCTCGGACTCCCGGACCATCAGCACCGGCTCCCCTCAGGGCTGTGTTCTTTCTCCTCTGCTCTTCTCCCTGTACACCAACTGCTGCACCTCCACCCACCAGTCTGTCAAGCTAATCAAGTTTGCAGATGACACCACCACCCACCAGTCTGTCAAGCTAATCAAGTTTGCAGATGACACCACCGTTATTGGACTCATCTCGGACGGGGACGAGTCTGCCTACAGGAGGGAGGTTGAACGTCTGGTGTCTTGGTGCAGCCACAACAACCTGGTGCTGAATGCCCAGAAGACAGTGGAGATTATTGTGGACTTCAGGAAGCACACAGCCCCACTCCCCCCCATCATCCTGACTGACACCCCCATCACCTCTGTGGACTCATGGCATCTTCAACTCCTCACTGCAGGCATGTCATGTGCCTGCCTGCTTCAAGTCCTCTACCATAATCCCTGTCCCCAAGAAACCTAGGATCACTGGACTAAATGACTACAGACCCGTGGCTCTGACATCTGTGGTCATGAAGTCATTTGAGCGCCTAGTTCTCTCCCATCTCAAGACCCTCACGGCCCCTCTCCTGGACCCCCTGCAGTTTGCATATAGAGCCAACAGGTCTGTAGACGACGCCATCAACATGGCCCTACACTTCATCCTGCAGCATCTGGACTCCCCAGGAACCTACGCCAGGATCCTGTTTGTGGACTTCAGCTCTGCCTTCAACACCATCCTTCCAGACCATCTCCGAGACAAGCTTTCCCAGATGAATGTGCCTGATCCCATCTGCCGGTGGATCACTGACTTCCTGACGGACAGGAAGCAGCATGTGAGGCTGGGAAAGAATGTCTCGGACTCCCGGACCATCAGCACCGGCTCCCCTCAGGGCTGTGTTCTTTCTCCTCTGCTCTTCTCCCTGTACACCAACTGCTGCACCTCCACCCACCAGTCTGTCAAGCTAATCAAGTTTGCAGATGACACCACCACCCACCAGTCTGTCAAGCTAATCAAGTTTGCAGATGACACCACCGTTATTGGACTCATCTCGGACGGGGACGAGTCTGCCTACAGGAGGGAGGTTGAACGTCTGGTGTCTTGGTGCAGCCACAACAACCTGGTGCTGAATGCCCAGAAGACAGTGGAGATTATTGTGGACTTCAGGAAGCACACAGCCCCACTCCCCCCCATCATCCTGACTGACACCCCCATCACCTCTGTGGACTCATGGCATCTTCAACTCCTCACTGCAGGCATGTCATGTGCCTGCCTGCTTCAAGTCCTCTACCATAATCCCTGTCCCCAAGAAACCTAGGATCACTGGACTAAATGACTACAGACCCGTGGCTCTGACATCTGTGGTCATGAAGTCATTTGAGCGCCTAGTTCTCTCCCATCTCAAGACCCTCACGGCCCCCCTCCTGGACCCCCTGCAGTTTGCATATAGAGCCAACAGGTCTGTAGACGACGCCATCAACATGGCCCTACACTTCATCCTGCAGCATCTGGACTCCCCAGGAACCTACGCCAGGATCCTGTTTGTGGACTTCAGCTCTGCCTTCAACACCATCCTTCCAGACCATCTCCGAGACAAGCTTTCCCAGATGAATGTGCCTGATCCCATCTGCCGGTGGATCACTGACTTCCTGACAGACAGGAAGCAGCATGTGAGGCTGGGAAAGAATGTCTCGGACTCCCGGACCATCAGCACCGGCTCCCCTCAGGGCTGTGTTCTTTCTCCTCTGCTCTTCTCCCTGTACACCAACTGCTGCACCTCCACCCACCAGTCTGTCAAGCTAATCAAGTTTGCAGATGACACCACCACCCACCAGTCTGTCAAGCTAATCAAGTTTGCAGATGACACCACCGTTATTGGACTCATCTCGGACGGGGACGAGTCTGCCTACAGGAGGGAGGTTGAACGTCTGGTGTCTTGGTGCAGCCCCCCTTCTAGCTCTCCTCTCTGCTCTCTCCTATCCTAAAGCAATGCATTATCAGGGACTGTAATATCTAGTCCTTTAACTGAATCACAATGGCTGAGTAAGGAAGGGAAGTGGAAAGGTTACACCTCACTTCTAGCTATGCTTTATATGTTAGTCAGCCCAATTCTGTGCACACTCATTCTTAATGACTAACCTCAGCCAATTGCTATTACAGTGGTTTTTTTTTCCTGCATTAAGTGACTTTACCATTAATTAATAAACGCAATATTTTAAAGTTTTTTGTAGATATCTTTGGGTATTTCACAATAATTTACTGGGTTCTTGTGCACATGAGGAAATTCTGTCCATAGACTTCTAAATAACTGTAACTGTTTTTTCATTCATCTTTCAGATACAATGTATGCATCACACATAGAAAAATAAAATGTACAATTTGCTAAAGATAGCAGTAAATATTCACTTTTAAATAGCACATAGTACAGTTGTGCTATCAAACAGAGTAGTCATGCTCACATGTTGTTAATGCAGGTTTTGCTTTATCCACTTAGCCTTAAAAAGCAAAAAGACACTGGTAATGTTACTCCTGGTTTACTGGGATAGGGTTCGACTCCCTGTGGTGTCCTTGCTTATGGCTATAACGGACTAATACATGCTATTGACCATTACATTTACATTAAAGTAATAAACAACCATGTCGATCCAGTTACATCTATATCGAGGGTGCTTCTGATTGATGATTAGTGCTTCGAGTTTGGTTTGTAGCTTGTAATTAGCTTTCTGGTCTGGGCAAATAAAGTCTAATAGCAAAGTGTAAAGTAGGGTTAAGTGATATGTAAAAATTTGCCAACCAACAATTTTAAGTCCAACAATCAACAATATAAGATATATATACATGCATGTGCATACTTTTTGATGGGCGGGGCAATGTAATCATGCACAGACTGATTTGAACGTTTACAACAAAGAAGTCCAAACTAATTGCCATAAAAAATAAAGTCACCAATTTAGGATTTTATTTGACTACCAAAACAGTGTGCTACTTGTGCAGATGTATAATGCAAGCAAAGGAATCAAACACGACTAACTTGCATGAGCATGTATGTGTCCACCATCCAAACATTTTTTCTAACATAGGCTCGTGCCTTTCTTTGTGTCTGTTTTGAATTTCAGTAATTGAATCGCTGCACACTCTGAGGAGAGTGCAAAAAAGGTGGTGTTCAAACAGTGCTGTAATTTCTATCCTGTTAACTGCTTCTATTAGCTCCATCATTATTAGCAAACTTACTTATGGGCAAATAAATAAATCGCCCATATCATCAAATTGCGAAACCTTAGCAGACAGATGGAGAGGAATGACGTAAGAATGCACCAGCAGAACTTTATTCCTTTTGAGGCAGTGAACACAATATACAGCTGAACACTAATATTTCACCCAAAACGGGCTCTTGAGAAACTCTACAGTAACTTTTCTTTTTGTCACTCTCTGTAAACTTTAACTGCAAACTCTCACTCGCTAATGTGCAAACACCACACAAAGAGAGGTTGTCCTTGTCTTCTCTACCACATTGAATCTGTGGCACAGATTATATTATGTTTCAAGGCTATTAATTAATTTGTTTTTATTTGTTTTTTATTTGTTTTTATGTTTTTCACCCAATTCTTGTAGAAGCCACAGCTGAAAGGGAAAGGAACTCCATGTGACTCGCAGACCTCTGCAATGAGTACAAAAGTATACAACCTGGAAATTGCAAAAATGTGTCATAATGACCAAAAAAATTCCAAATGGAACACTAAATTCTGGTTGAGGGCATATTTCTAACACAATTTTGTGTGTGTTACGATGTTACATGAGGGAAATTACAAGGCCTAAAATGTGAAACAGAATGCTGAAAGAATCACATTTTAAAGTCAAAAACATGCAAAAATGTTTGCATTGATCCCTGACATTAACCATAAAAGATGAATAAAATAGGAAAACAGATCATTTGTATGGCAATATATCAAAACTCACTGTGGCACCATGGCCAAACCACTAGCTAACATTTAATCTCATTCAACAATCATTATTTTTGTCCCACTAGGTGGCGCTCTAACATTACTGGCAAATGGCATATCAAATATTTCTGAGCTTGACTCTCGACTCATGCCTGCGATGTTTGGGAGAGATAGGACATTGTGTTTTGGAGTGACAGCAGATTTCTGCTTTTTGGCGAGTGATTGAAACTCTACGTGCCGCCATGACCACCCCGTTTCCCTGAACGTAAAAAGCTTCGCAATTTAACATCACAAAGGTCTTTAGATTCCACAAACTTCAGATCGGTCCAATCTGATGAAATCCCTTGGAGGAGTTCGTCAAAGTACGGTGCTTGAAAAGAGGGGGAAATGTCGCCAAAATTGCACATTAATTTTAAAATGGCTGGCTTCCTGTTGGATTTGGGATATTGCTCCAAGAGACTTTTTTGTACATCTTGATATCTCCTATAAGCTTACCAGGTTTCAGACTCCTACATAAAACACAGAGCTGGGGCTGATATTTTGAAAGTTTGTAGGGGGCGCTGTGGAGCCATTTCTCGCTATTCAATGAAAATGATCACATGACATCAAAGCCTTCATCCATTTGGAGGGGTGTGCCAAATTTCAAGCCTCTATAAACTTGCCAAGACCCTCAAAAGCCACTTCATCTTTCATGGTGGACGGCGTTGCCACCAGGGTGCGCCGTTCAGTTTAAAGTCACAATTTTTGCACTGAAGCATCACGAGGGACTGATGGTGATATTCACCGCTTTTGAGGTGGCCACAATGAACCTGTGAAAATCAGTACAACAAAATTAAAGCCATGACATTTCCTGTTGCCACTAGGTGGCGCTGTCCGTATTTCCGACAATGGGCACATCAATCTGTTCAGGGCGGGTCTGACATCATGCCTGTAAAGTCTGGTACTGATCAGACTGGATTTCATTGAGTTATACTAATTTGTTTCTTCATGGCGTGACATCAAAGTTCGCCATGCTGCTGGGGTCACACCCTTTCGCGAAAACTCACAGTTTTCACTGTAACCCAAGACCAACTCCTTAAGGCTTTCCTGGAGAAATTTGAGGCTGCAGATGTCACCCATCACTATACTGTACCCCAAAGTGTAAAACATGACATTTCCTGTTCCCACTAGGTGGCGCTGTCCTTGATGTCAAATATGGCAGTTGAAATATGTTCAGGGGTGGAGCCTTATCATATGTGTGCTGTTTGGTCCAGATCGGAACATGTATGACAGAATGAGAGGCAATAAGATTTTCATGGCGAGTCATCGAAATTCGCCATGGCGTCACGGCCTCATAGTATTGTGAAAACTCAAAAGCTCCGCAATTTAACATGGCACAAGGGTGTAGTTGACACTGTCCAAATTTGAAGTTTATAGGACCAAATCCCAAGGAGGAGTTCGTTAAAGTACAAGGCATGGAAACGGTAAAATCAGAGCCAAAATGTCACCTTCAATCCAAAATGGTGGACTTCCTGTTGGGTTTAGGACATTGCCATAATAGACTTTTTTGTTCGACTCTGAACGTTATATAGGTGTACCGACTTTCAAACATGTAGGTCATACCCATACCGGGGGCTCGCGTTTTTCATTTTTCTAGGTGGCGCTACTGAGCTAATTTTCCCTGGCCATGTCTGAGAACATTAAAATACGTAAATTTTCACCAGACCTGACGCGTGTGCAAAATTTCATGAGTTTTCGAGCATGTTTAGGCCCTCAAACGGCCAATTCATTTGCCGGAATAATAATAATAATAATAATAATAATAATAATAATAATAATAAACAGAGCAATTACAATAGGGCCTTCGCACTGTCAGTGCTCGGGCCCTAATAATAATAATAATAATAATAATAATAAACAGAGCAATTACAATAGGGCCTTCGCACTGTCAGTGCTCGGGCCCTAATAATTAAAGCTGCAAGCAGCGTTATGAGGGCCCTCGCACCCCATCGCGTCGAGCCACGCCCAACACCTACAACCAGCACCTCCGATCTGATGTCACATTGATGGAATTCATGCATTTAACCACCAGCTAACATTTCATCTCATTCAATCATCATTATAGTCGTCCCACTAGGTGGCGCTCTAACCATTACTGACAAATGGCATAACAAACATTTCCTAGCTCGTGTCTCATCACGCCTGCGACCTTTGGGAGAGTTTGGACATTTTGATTTTGAGTGACAGCAGATTACTGCCTTTTGGCGAGTGATTGAAACTCCACGTGCCGCCATGACAACCCCGTTTCCCTGAACGTAAAAAGCTTCGCAATTTAACATCACAAAGGTCTTTAGATTCCACACACTGGAGATTGGTTCAATATGATGAAATCCCTTGGAGGAGTTCGTCAAAGAACGGCGCCTGGAAAGAGGGGAAAATGTTGCCAAAATTGCACATTAATTTTAAAATGGCTGACTTCCTGTTGTATTTGGGATATTGCTCCAAGAGACTTTTTTGTACATCTTGATATCTCCTATAAGCTTACCAGGTTTCAGACTCATACATAAAACACAGAGCTGGGGCTGTGGTTTTGAAATTTTGTAGGGGGCGCTGTGGAGCCATTTTGGGATATTCAATGAAAATGATCACATAACAACAAAGCCTTAAGCACATTGGAGGTGTGGGCCAAATTTCAAGACTTTTTCAACTTTCCAAGCCCCTCAAAAACCACTTCATTTTTCATGGTGAACAGCGTTGCCACCAGGGTGCACCGTTCAGTATAAAGTCACAATTTTCGCACTGCAGCATCATGAAGGACTGACGGTGACATTCACCGCTTTTGAGGTATCCACAATGAACCTGTGAAAATCAGTACAACAAAGTGTAAGACGTGACATTTCCTGTTCCCACTAGGTGGCGCTCTTCATATTCCTGACAATGGGCACATCAATTTGTTCAGGGCGGGTCTGATATCATGCCTGTAAAGTCTGGTACTAATTAGAGATGGCACGATACCACTTTTTTATGTCCGATACCGATACCGATATCATAAATTTGGATATCTGCCGATACCGATATGAATCCGATATAGTGTTTTTTAATCAACAAAACTGTTTTTTAAAATATCTTGCTGCATTTTGCAAGTCTGCAAGTTCATACTCAAGTTTAAAACAACAACTACACTAAAGCTATTCTGTTATACCTGTATACAAAAAAAATATTTCATAGTTCAGCAATACTGATCAATCTAATAAACTTAGACCTACACCATCCTCCCTATTCTGGTATTTTAAAGAGTACTTAGCGTAAATATTAAGCAACCTAACTAATAGGGTTCCAACTCCCAGCAACAACAAAAATAAATAAATAAAAAATAGGGAACCACCCCTCACGCTCCACCTCATGATGCTTAATCGACGTAATCAACCTTAATTTGATGCAGTGTGAAAAAAGAATGCACAGAAATCAATTCTTTTTCAAGAAATATTAAATAGATTCAACATCTTTCTTCAACAAAATTGCAGACTGCACAGATGGTACCTTCCCAAAGTAAAAAGTACTGTAGCTTACTAGGGTATATATATTAGACTTAATAGTCACTATATACAGTAATTGACTTCTATTCATTTTACATCAAATTAAAACTTTGGGTGTCAGATAATTATTTATTAAAAGCTCGACATTTTAAATGAGAATAAGAAAGAAAAGTATGTCTTTGTGCCCCCTTTTCCCTGTTAATGCCCTATCGGCCTCCCTGGCTAAACTTTGCTAGATCCGCCCCTGCTCAGTTACCAGCCGTCAGCTACGTAGAAAAAGATCCTGGTGTAGAAAGTAAGATTAAATACATTCTAACAACAGCTGATCAAGCTTAAACGTGCTGCTGTTGTTCAGCCGCTGGTTTCCTCTTTCTGGTGCAAAGTGGACCAAAAACAAACTAGAGACACGGACTCGCGACAGAAAAGCCGATCAGCTGATCATTTAAGCAGTTTCATGATTGAAGTAGCAGCCGGAGAGCGAGAGGCAGTCGCTCGTTAAGCTTAACGTGGGAATGCTTTACAAACATTCAGAGATGGACTTACACACGTGCTTTACTTCTCTCGGGGATAACTTTGTCGGAGATGAAATGCCAGGTTGCTAGCGAAGCTCCAAATGCTATCCAGACCACCGACAGGTCCCGCATGCCACAGCCGCTCTATCACGTGACGCATACTGCTCCGACTGCTAACGTTCTGAGGTGAGTTACGGTGTGTTGCAAGTTTTGTGAGGTGCTTTCGTGATATTTAATGGATCGGATTACATTTTTTTATTTTTCTCCGATATCCGATCCAGTAATTTAGGTCAGTATCGGACCGATACCGATACGTAATATCGGATCGGTCCATCTCTAGTACTAATCAGACTGGATTTCATGGAGTTATACTAATTTGTTTCTTCATGGCGAGATATCAAAGTTCGCCATGCTGCTGAGGTCACACCCTTTCGTGAAAAGTCACAGTTTTCACTGTACCCCAAGACCAACTCCTTACGCCTTTCCTGGAGAAATTTGAGGCTGCAGATGTCACCCATCACAATACTGTACCCCAAAGTGTAAAACATGACATTTCCTGTTCCCACTAGGTGGCGCTGTCGCTGACGTCAAATATGGCAGTTGAAATATGTTCAGGGCTGGAGCCTTATCATATGTGTGCTCTTTGGTCCAGATCGGACAATGTATGACAGAATGAGAGGCAATAAGATTTTCATGGCGAGTCATCAAAATTCGCCGTGGCGCCACGGCCTCATGGTATTGTGAAAACTCAAAAGCTCCGCAATTTAACATGGCACAAGGGTGTAGTTGGCACTGACCAAATATGAAGCTTATACGACCAATTTCCAAGGAGGAGTTCGTTAAAGTTCGAGGCATGGAAACGACAAAATTAGAGCCAAAATGTCACCTTCACTTCTAAATTGCGGACTTCCTGTTGGGTTTGCATCAATGGGCCCACTGACTTTTTTGTTCGGCTCGTCATGATACACATGTGTGCCAAATTTCATACATGTAGCTCAAACTATGTGGTCGTAGGGCTGCATTTAACAAGGCATAGGTGGCGCTCTAGAGCCATTTCCCAGTGCTCATAAGTAAAACCATTAAAATACAAAATTTTTCACCAGACCTGGCATGTCTGCAAAATTTCATGAGTTTTTGAGCATGTTTAGGCCCTCAAAAAGGCCCTTGTTTGGGGTGAATAATAATAATAATTAAAGCTGCAAGCAGCGTTATGAGGGCCCTCGCACCCCCGGCGTGTCGAGCCATGCCCAACACCTGAAACCAGCACGTCCGATCTGATGTCACATTGATGGAATTCATGCATTTAACCACCAGCTAACATTTCAACTCATTCATTCATGATTAGTTAGTCGTTCCACTAGGTGGCGCTCTAACCATTATAGACAAAGGGCATAACAAACATTTCCGAGCTCGAGTCTCATCACGCCTGCGACCTTTGGGAGAGATTGGACTTTGTGTCTTTGAGTGACAGCAGATTACTGCTTTTTGGCGAGTGATTGAAACTCCACGTGCCGCCATGACCACCCCGTTTCCTTGAACGTAAAAAGCTTCGCAATTTAACATCACAAAGGTCTTTAGATTCCACACACTGGAGAATGGTTCAATATGATGAAATCCCTTGGAGGAGTTCGTCAAAGTATGAAGCCTGAAAAGAGGGGAAAATGTCGCCAAAATTGCACATTAATTTTAAAATGGCTGACTTCCTGTTGGATTTGGGATATTGCTCCAAGAGACTTTTTTGTACATCTTGATATCTCCTATAAGCTTACCAGGTTTCAGACTCATACATAAAACACAGAGCTGGGGCTGATGTTTTGAAATTTTGTAGGGGGCGCTGTGGAGCAATTTCGCGCTATTCAATGAAAATGATCACATGACAACAAAGCCTACATCCATTTGGAGGTGTGTGCCAAATTTCAAGCCTCTATAAACTTTCCAAGCCCCTCAAAAGCCACTTCATCTTTCATGGTGAACAGCGTTGCCACCAGGGTGCGCCGTTCAGTTTAAAGTCACAATTTTTGCACTGAAGCATCACGAGGGACTGATATTGATATTCATCGCTTTTGAGGTGGCCACGATGAACCTGTGAAAATCAGTACAACAAAATTAAAGCCATGACATTTCCTGTGGCCACTAGGTGGCGCTGTCCGTATTTCCGACAATGGGCACATCAATCTGTTCAGGGCGGGTCTGACATCATGCCTGTAAAGTCTGGTACTGATCAGACTGGATTTCATTGAGTTATACTAATTTGTTTCTTCATGGCGTGACATCAAAGTTCGCCATGCTGCTGGGGTCACACCCTTTTGCGAAAACTCACAGTTTTCACTGTACCCCAAGACCAACTCCTTAAGGCTTTCCTGGAGAAATTTGAGGCTGCAGATGTCACCCATCACTATACTGTACCCCAAAGTGTAAAACATGACATTTCCTGTTCCCACTAGGTGGCGCTGTCCTTGATGTCAAATATGGCAGTTGAAATATGTTCAGGGGTGGAGCCTTATCATATGTGTGCTCTTTGGTCCAGATCGGAACATGTATGACAGAATGAGAGGCAATAAGATTTTCATGGCGAGTCATCGAAATTCGCCATGGCGCCACGGCCTCATAGTATTGTGAAAACTCAAAAGCTCCGCAATTTAACATGGCACAAGGGTGTAGTTGACACTGTCCAAATTTGAAGTTTATAGGACCAAATCCCAAGGAGGAGTTCGTTAAAGTACAAGGCATGGAAACGGTAAAATCAGACCCAAAATGTCACCTTCAATCCAAAATGGCGGACTTCCTGTTGGGTTTAGGACATTGCCATAATAGACTTTTTTGTTCGACTCTGAACGTTATATAGGTGTACCGACTTTCAAACGTGTAGGTCATACCCATACCGGGGGCTCGCGTTTTTCATTTTTCTAGGTGGCGCTACTGAGCTAATTTTCCCTGGCCATGTCTGGGAACATTAAAATACGTAAATTTTCACCAGACCTGACGCGTGTGCAAAATTTCATGAGTTTTCGAGCATGTTTAGGCCCTCAAACGGCCAATTCATTTGCCGGAATAATAATAATAATAATAATAATAAACAGAGCAATTACAATAGGGCCTTCGCACTGTCAGTGCTCGGGCCCTAATAAGAAACGGAGCAGATACAATAGGGCCTTCGCACAGTCAGTGCTCGGGCCCTAATAAGAAACGGAGCAGATACAATAGGGCCTTCGCACTCTCAGTGCTCGGGCCCTAATTAAAGCTGCAAGCAGCGTTATGAGGGCCCTCGCACCCCCGGCGCGTCGAGCCACGCCCAACACCTAAAACCAGCACCTCCGATCTGATGTCACATTGATGGAATTCATGCATTTAACCACCAGCTATCATTTCATCTCATTCAATCATGATTATAGTCGTCCCACTAGGTGGCTCTCTAACCATTACTGACAAATGGCATAACAAACATTTCCTAGCTCGAGTCTCATCACGCCTGCGACCTTTGGGAGAGATTGAACATTTTGATTTTGAGTGACAGCAGATTACTGCTTTTTGGCGAGTGATTGAAACTCCACGTGCCGCCATGACCACCCCATTTCCCTGAATGTAAAAAGGTTCGCAATTTAACATCACAAAGGTCTTTAGATTCCACACACAGGAGATTGCATCAATCTGATGAAATCCCTTGGAGGAGTACGTCAAAGCACGGTGCCTGAAAAGAGGAGAAAATGTCGCCAAAATTGCACATTAATTTTAAAATGGCTGACTTCCTGTTGGATTTGGGATATTGCTCCAAGAGACTTTTTTGTACATCTTGATATCTCCTATAAGCCTACCAGGTTTCAGATTCATACATAAAACACAGAGCAGGGGCTGTGGTTTTGAAATTTTGTAGGGGGCGCTGTGGATCCATTTTGGGATATTCAATGAAAATGATCACATGACAACAAAGCCTTCGTCACATTGGAGGTGTGGGCCAAATTTCAAGCCTCTATACACTTGCCAAGACCCTCAAAAGCCACTTCATCTTTCATGGTGAACAGCGTTGCCACCAGGGTGCGCCGTTCAGTTTAAAGTCACAATTTTTGCACTGAAGCATCACGAGGGACTGATGGTGATATTCACCGCTTTTGAGGTGGCCACGATGAACCTGTGAAAATCAGTACAACAAAATTAAAGCCATGACATTTCCTGTTGCCACTAGGTGGCGCTGTCCGTATTTCCGACAATGGGCACATCAATCTGTTCAGGGCAGGTCTGACATCATGCCTGTAAAGTCTGGTACTGAACAGACTGGATTTCATTGAGTTATACTAATTTGTTTCTTCATGGCGTGACATCAAAGTTCGCCATGCTGCTGGGGTCACACCCTTTCGCGAAAACTCACAGTTTTCACTGTAACCCAAGACCAACTCCTTAAGGCTTTCCTGGAGAAATTTGAGGCTGCAGATGTCACCCATCACAATACTGTACCCCAAAGTGTAAAACATGACATTTCCTGTTCCCACTAGGTGGCGCTGTCCTTGATGTCAAATATGGCAGTTGAAATATGTTCAGGGGTGGAGCCTTATCATATGTGTGCTCTTTGGTCCAGATCGGACAATGTATGACAGAATGAGCGGCAATAAGATTTTCATGGCGAGTAATCGAAATTCGCCATGGCGCCACGGCCTCATAGTATTGTGAAAACTCAAAAGCTCCACAATTCAACATGGCCCAAGGGTGTAGTTGACACTGTCCAAATTTGAAGCTTTTACGACCAAATCCCAAGGAGGAGTTCGAAAAAGTTCGAGGCATGAAAATGGCAAAATTAGAGCCAAAATGTCACCTTCACTTCTAAATTGCGGACTTCCTGTTGGGTTTGCATCAATGGGCCCATTGACTTTTTTGTTCGACTCGGCATGATACACATGTGTGCCAAATTTCATACATGTAGCTCAAACTATGTGGTCGTAGGGCTGCATTTAACAAGGCATAGGTGGCGCTCTAGAGCCATTTCCCAGTGCTCATATGTAAAACCATTAAAATACAAAATTTTTCACCAAACCTGGCATGTGTGCAAAATTTCATGAGTTTTTGAGCATGTTTAGGCCCTCAAAAAGGCCCTTGTTTGGGGTGAATAATAATAAGAAACGGAGCAGATACAATAGGGCCTTCGCACTCTTGGTGCTTGGGCCCTAATAAGAAACGGAGTAGATACAATAGGGCCTTCGCACTCTCGGTGCTCGGGCCCTAATTAAGGTTAAAAATGAAATAACTGTACAACACAAATTAGAATGAAGGGTAAATTTAACTGGGAAAGAATAAGATAAAATATATAAATTAAAGTTGAAAATAAAATAACTGTACAACAAAATACACAATACACAGTATATGTTGAGGAAGGAGAGTACAAACAACCATGGTCCAAGAGCTTGGTCAAACAATTGATTTTAATGAAATACACGCGTGGGAAAACCAGCTCCGTTCGCAGACAGGGCTGATCTCCGACTTAATCAAAGCATAAACAGATATTTTATACCATCGGGGCTTAAATTTAATGACGCCCCCTCAACGTCAGATCCATTTCATACGTAGGTCAGATCAAAACCACAATGACTTTTAACACAGTTTAAAAGAACATTGTCTTCGTCTTCATAGCAGATGTTTCCTGTCAACCTTTCTGATTAGCGCTTCTTCAAAACCGCAGACAATGATTGTGCAGTGAGCGAGCACTTCTGCAAGCCCACAATTACAAGCAAACATGAGATGTCACGACCTTACGTGGCACTCTGTGTCACCTCTCACCTACTAACGCTCACAGTCAAACAGAGGCCACTGTCAACAATTTTCTAAAACTATAGATGTAATATAAATTGAATAAATGTTTTAACCAACTGATACTACTTAAAACTCAATACAAGAATATGAACATATAAAAGATATTAAAAATGACCTGATATACAGTGGGGCAAAAAAAGTATTTAGTCAGCCACCGATTGTGCAAGTTCCCCCACCTAAAATGATGACAGAGGTCAGTAATTTGCACCAGAGGTACACTTCAACTGTGAGAGACAGAATGTGAAAAAAAAATCCATGAATCCACATGGTAGGATTTGTAAAGAATTTATTGGTAAATCAGGGTGGAAAATAAGTATTTGGTCAATAACAAAAATACAACTCAATACTTTGTAACATAACCTTTGTTGGCAATAACAGAGGTCAAACGTTTACTATAGGTCTTTACCAGGTTTGCACACACAGTAGCTGGTATTTTGGCCCATTCCTCCATGCAGATCTTCTCGAGAGCAGTGATGTTTTGGGGCTGTCGCCGAGCAACACGGACTTTCAACTCCCGCCACAGATTTTCTATGGGGTTGAGGTCTGGAGACTGGCTAGGCCACTCCAGGACTTTCAAATGCTTCTTACGGAGCCACTCCTTTGTTGCCCGGGCGGTGTGTTTTGGATCATTGTCATGTTGGAAGACCCAGCCTCGTTTCATCTTCAAAGTTCTCACTGATGGAAGGAGGTTTTGGCTCAAAATCTCACGATACATGGCCCCATTCATTCTGTCCTTAACACGGATCAGTCGTCCTGTCCCCTTGGCAGAAAAACAGCCCCATAGCATGATGTTTCCACCCCCATGCTTCACAGTAGGTATGGTGTTCTTGGGATGCAACTCAGTATTCTTCTTCCTCCAAACACGACGAGTTGAGTTTATACCAAAAAGTTCTACTTTGGTTTCATCTGACCACATGACATTCTCCCAATCCTCTGCTGTATCATCCATGTGCTCTCTGGCAAACTTCAGACGGGCCTGGACATGCACTGGCTTCAGCAGCGGAACACGTCTGGCACTGCGGGATTTGATTCCCTGCCGTTGTAGTGTGTTACTGATGGTGACCTTTGTTACTTTGGTCCCAGCTCTCTGCAGGTCATTCACCAGGTCCCCCCGTGTGGTTCTGGGATCTTTGCTCACCGTTCTCATGATCATTTTGACCCCACGGGATGAGATCTTGCGTGGAGCCCCAGATCGAGGGAGATTATCAGTGGTCTTGTATGTCTTCCATTTTCTGATGATTGCTCCCACAGTTGATTTTTTCACACCAAGCTGCTTGCCTATTGTAGATTCACTCTTCCCAGTCTGGTGCAGGTCTACAATACTTTTCCTGGTGTCCTTCGAAAGCTCTTTGGTCTTGGCCATGGCGGAGTTTGGAGTCTGACTGTTTGAGGCTGTGGACAGGTGTCTTTTATACAGATGATGAGTTCAAACAGGTGCCATTCATACAGGTAACGAGTGGGGGACAGAAAAGCGTCTTACAGAAGACGTTACAGGTCTGTGAGGGCCAGAGATTTTCCTTGTTTGAGGTGACCAAATACTTATTTTCCACCCTGATTTACGAATAAATTCTTTACAAATCCTACCATGTGGATTCATGGATTTTTTTTTCACATTCTGTCTCTCACAGTTGAAGTGTACCTCTGGTGCAAATTACTGACCTCTGTCATCATTTTAAGTGGGGGAACTTGCATAATCGGTGGCTGACTAAATACTTTTTTGCCCCACTGTAAGTGTTTTGTAAGCATGTATTGCAATTCCTTCTATGTTCTCAGGATTATATATTATTATTATTAATGAACCGAACATCAACTCAAAATAAGCACAGATATGCAATGTGTATAAAATAGTTATAACTGCATCTGGAATACAAGGTTAATATGATAACAGTATGCATAAACATCTTAAGGCCATCTTAAAGCTATCTGTTACATTGTTAAAGCAATGATAATACTGCAGATTATATTGTGCTGGTAAAATACTTTTGTCCATCCCCACACTAACTACTCCTGACATGTTGGAGATGTTTGCTCTTTATACAGTAAAGTTACAGCGGGATACAAATAACATCAGGCTGATCCTGACACGATTTGTTCCCCCGGTTCAAATCACAGACAAACAGGATCCCACAGCTGTTTATGTTTTTGAACACATTTTGCACAGAGAGAAAAATGTATTGACAGCAATGTTGAACATTATTACACAGGAAAAAACAACTACATGTAAAATAATCACATCGTGACGCCTCTGCCTTTGTAAATAGAGGGACAGTAACTGCGTGTGTGTATGTAAGTGTGTAAAACCTGCAGATAGTCAGATTAACAGTATTTTGTCTTTATCTGCCATTCTGCAATTCATCTCATGTAAACAATAACGTGGCCACAGCGTGACGTGAAAAAAGTTACATACCTTTGATGTTGCGTGACGAACTCTGTATTCCTCGTCCACACGTAAACGCAAAAAAGGAGTTTTAAAAAAATCTTTTAAACGAACGATTCGGGGGGGGAACATTTTCTTGAAAACAAAGGGGGGCCCAGCAAAAAAAGTTTGGGAAGCACCGGTCTAGGGTGTGGCCCTTACATGTTGGCCCAGACACAAATTGTGTGAAGTTTAAGCAATCAATTACATTTAACAAATCTTTGACCAGGGGTTTATCCTCACAAAACAATGAATATTAAAGTCCCCCACTATAAGAATCCTTTCATAGTGAGCGATAAAACATGTCAAGAAGACTGAAAATTCCGAAATAAACAAGCCATTATATTTAGATGGACGATAGATAACTATAATTAGAACCACAGGACAGCTTAAAGTCAGGAGTTGGGACTCAAATGAGGTAAAAACACCAGGACTTTGTATCTGTTTTCATTTAAAACAGTCTTTGATGATAGAGGCTACCTCCCAGACAACCTGGGTGAGCTGAAGAAGCTGGCATTGGAGGGGCAAAGTTCCAGCAAGGGTCCCACTTCACCAACGCGCAGCCATGTCTCAGTTAGGAACATGACATCCAGCATATGAGTATCAAAAAAGTCCCGAAGAACATGAGTTTTATTTGATACAGATCTTGCGTTTAAGAGAGCTAATTTAACTCTCTGTCCATCCGTAGTAGCAGGCAGTGATTGTAGGTTGTTTAAATTTGCTCCACCTCCCCTCATATCCTGTCGGCATGGCGACCAATAAAGCACCGTCGGGTGAGCGCGCTCCGATGACATCGGGTAAACAGGAAGAAGGCAGTGCTGTTTGAGGCCAAAATAAAGTCCTAAACTGCCAGGGTCGCCGATGGTAAGGACCCGCCGCATGCGAGTTCTGACCCAAACATGCTTCCCAGAGTGCGTTCTGTGCACACGTCCACTTCTCCAGCGCTTCCGTTTCGAAGGATTCCAGGGGGGTCATGGCGTTGCAGTTCCTCCGGTACCAACGCCAGAGGCGGCGGCAGTCCTCCACATCGCTCGCTAACGCTGGGAAGCTTCAGCAGTGAGTCACGGATATTAAGCAGCGTCTGTTGCTCATACGCCAACAAAGAGTGGGTTTTTAAAACTAGCAGGGACACCACTAAGAACACAAAACATAAATATTGCAGAACCGACAGACGGCGTGCCATGACACCCGGCGCCATCTTCACATTTTGCAGCAAATGTGAGCACAAAGCCTCACTTTGTACAAGCCTGCTATTAAAGTTCTCCTTTATGCAGACAACGTTCCTGTTTTCAAGGCACAACTTGGATCTGCTGTACAAATCTTATGGATACACGCTAAATGAAACAGTAGTGTGCACAACTTCAGATTTTGATCCCTCATCCTAATATGGTCCCAAAAGGCTCACAAAAACCCACATACCGATAGCAATAAAGCAAATGTTGTGGCTTCAAAATACAAAGTCCATAAACCAATGGCCGACATGGGTTTTATCATAAGGGTGATAAATATACAACATATGTTCTTAAGACTAAAAGTATAATACGGATTTTAGTCTGAGAGATTCGATGTTCATTTACCTGCAGATGGCCTATATGTGCTGCTCTGTGGTTTTCCACAACATTTTGCACATCACTACTTAATACAGGTGAACTAAAACAAGTCATCTTTCTTTGTGAGAGGACCATATTAATGAAACAAACCTCAATGACATCATAGAGATCCCTAAAGATGCTCCTGCTGCTTCTCTTCCTCCTCATCCTAAGCTTCCATCTCCTTGTCCTCAACTTCCATCCAATTGTAATTCAATCTAATTGTGTTTCTCCCCCTCCTCTTCCTCATTTTGTTGGAGTTGTGAACAGAATTAGTGTGAATATGAATTAATTTGTGCAAACAAGAAAAATCTACAGCTCTTTGGTCAGAGATGGTCTTGTGATTTAAGCCGGGTAGGGTAGATTTATGTTTTGATGCCGCCTGCTTCAGCTCTACCAAATGACCGGAGCATAACTTGTCAGCTAGTCCGAAAATAAGTTATGCAGGAACAGTCAAAGACACACCTTCTTATGTTTCACATTTCTATTCATTCAAAACACTTATCCCAGCCTTGCCGTATTGGTCCATTTGATTGACCTTTGTTTTTATTGTTTATTTTATTTTATTTTATTTTAACTTGCTAAATACGGGACAGACTTGACTGGGGGAAAGAAAAGGAAGAAAGAAAGAGGGAAAGAAAAACAGCGGGAAAGAGGGACAGTGATAAAGGGCAACAAACAAAAACCAACAAAACAAAGACAAAAAATACATATATCAATCACCTGGATCACCTGTTGAGAAAGGAAAAAGAGAAAACAAGCAACAAAAAGAGAGCAATATAATAAACAACATCATGGCGATGATCTATGTGAATATAACAGTAAATACTAAATATTGAATATTATTGTGCAGCACGTAAGATCGACAGCGCGCAGTGTGCTTTGAGGTAGGAGCCAAAAAGGGTGTAGTTTGTGTGTGTGTACACCTGTGAGCATGGACGCACTTGTATTTAAAAGGTTCCTTCATGTAATGATCTGCTAGAGGGTGTGGGGGGGCCACAGCCCCGTCCTCCAGGGCATGAAGCAGGTATGGAGGAGATCCAGGCTCCAGACATCCAGAGACCCTCAGAGGAAGGAAGGAAGACCAATGGAGGGGCAACTGTGCCACTCTCCCGGAAAGAACTGAGGAGAACCCCAGATGAGGGGTCACTCAGCAGCCACGGAGCAGAAGCCAGGGGGATTGCAGTGACTTGCCCGTGAGCTCCGCCGGCAGCCAGCTGTGCCTGAGCCCCAGGCCCAGAGGCCGAGGGCACCCCACCCCCGAAGGGGCCCGAGCGAGCCCCAGGCTCCAGGCCCCGACAAGCAGCCACCAAGGAGTGAGCCGGTGTGTACCCGGACGCCCATCCCCGGACACAAAGAACCACCAATGCACCGATGTCTGAGGGCGTCTGCCACCGGCAGGGGAAGTGGTGGGGGGAGATAGGCCTCCATACCTTGGAGGGCCTGAGATGTCCCCAGAGAGGTGGCGTCTGATACCCGACCTGACATATAGACACAGATACAAACATCCATTAAATAAAGCCTGCAGACGAGCATTGAGCGGTAGCTAACATTCTTTAATCAAACACACAAAGAACAGACAACCAAGCTTGATGAAGTGCCTGCATGATCGTGGGGCAGATGATCAGCCGAGTCTCCCTGAGTCTAACATGGCTCTCAGTTAAATACCTTCTCCAGGAACAAAAGGCAGTACACAGCTGTTTCACACCTTAAGGTTCACCCTCCCTTGCTACCTCCCAGAGTCCTCAAAGAGACAAAAGACTCTTCCTGAGGAGTTGTCTGCTTCCCCCCAACTTCCTTACTAGACCCCCACCATTGGTCTTACTGTATGAGTGTGAGACATGTTAAAATCCAGTGGCACCAAGGCTGTACGGTTTTTACTAAGCTAACTACCTTTAATTTAGCAAACTGATGAAACAGTGTCGTACTCAGGCTCGGACATCTGATTGCTGCCTTTTATAAGCTTTATTTCACAAGCATAAGCTAACACCAGTACAGTAACCGTGCCTTTACAGAAGCCAGGTAATCAACTGAAAGACACAAAATAAACACCCATACATCATTAACAAAGCAACACTATTAATGACAGTACAGTTTAGTAATAGTCATATTCATATCTTTTCCTCCCCATCCCCGGCTACCTCTCTCTTCCCGCTCCACCACACCCACCCACACAGGTAGGGCCTTGGGGTGCGGGTGTGTCACCAGGGTGCAGGGGAGACATCCCCCCCCCCCCCCCCCCCGTCCTCTTCTGGCCACCTGTGCCTCAATTTTATCTCACAACTTAAACATCCACATTACTTACACTCTCATAACACACACATACATATAGGGCCTTGAGGGTGGGCACGTTAACGGTGTCCAGTGGACGGTTTGTGTATTCAAACCTACCTCTGGCGCCGGTGCCCACCTCTCAATTTTAAATCCATGTAGACATTGAGGGTTCTTGGGAGGGGCCGTGCTAACACCTGCTGCTCTCTGGCAGCAGCACCATGCTCTCCCGTGTCTTAAATGCACTTTAGAACAACACGCAGCAACACTACACATGAGCGGGAGGAGGGAGGTATGGGGTCTTCACACACCCCTGTTCTCTACTAGCCATCGGGGCGGGGGGGCTGGGAGGAGATGTTGGCTGTCCGATTGGCCTCCCTGCTGCTGCAGAGCCTGGGACGGTCTACTTGCCTCCACCCCGGGGGGGAGGGTAACATCTCTTGGGTCTGGCTGCCGTTTCCCCCTCTGGGGGCGAGGGTACCTGGACCTGGGGTATAGAGTATGTTTGGGGAGTGTGATTGTGTGTACATGTCCATTTATGTCAATCCTTACGTTGGGTGAGTGTTGAGTTTTTGTATATGTGTGCATGAGGGTGGGAATGCATGTTTGTGTCTGTGTGTGCCTGTTGGTCTGTGTCTATATGTCAGGTCGGGTCTTACACTCCACCTCTCTGGGAACTCCCAGGCCCTCCAAAGTGTGGAGGCCTATCTCCCCTCACCACACTCCCTGCCGGTGACTGATGCCCTCAGGGGTCGGTGCATTGGTGGTTCTTGGTGTCCGGGGCTGGGTGCTCAGGTATGTACCAGCTCACTCCCGGTGGCTACTTGGTGGGGCCTGGCGCCTGTTGCTCGGTCAGGCCTCTTCCGGGGCGCGGGTGCGGCTCGGTCCACTCTGGCACAGCCGACTGCTGGCAGAGCCGGCGGGTGCGCCGGTGCAGGCCCCCTCTAGCTTCTGCTCGGTGGCTACTGGGTGACCCCTCGTCTGGGGATCCTCAGCCCTTCCCATGAGGGTGGCACGGATGCCCCTCCGGTGGTCCTCCTTGGGCTCTCGCACTCTGGGGCCTCTGGAAGTCTGGGGCCTGGATCTCCTCCATGCCTGCTGCATGCCCTGGGGGACAGGGCTATGGGTCTCTACATCCTCTTGCGGACCATTACATGGGGAAACCTTTTGAATACAAGCGCGCTGATCCACACTGGTGTTCACTGTTCGTAGACTTAAATCACACCTTTCTTGGCTGCTACTTCAAAGCACATTGTGCGCTGTCTGTCCTGCGTGCTGCACAACAATATTCCATATTTAGTATTTACTGCTGTTTACACTTAGCTAGATTAATGCGATGGTGTTGTGTTTAGTATGTTGCTTTGTTTTTTTTTTTGCTTGTTTTCTATTCTTTTTCTCTCAACAGGTGATCCAGGAGATTTTTTGTTCTTTTTTTCCCCCTTTCTCACTGTCCCTCTCCCCTTCTGTTTTTCTTTTCCTTCCTCTTTCTTTCTCCCTTTCCTATCCCTCACTCTGTCGGTCTGTCCCGTCTATAACGATTGAAAATAAAATAAAATAAATAATAAAAACAAAGGTCGATCAAATTGACCAATACGGCAATGCCATGATGATCCATTTGGCAAAACAAATCCATTGGGTATCCTTGTTGGTCTTCAGACAACAATTCTGACGGCTAAAGAACCAAATGGGACAGGCAAAAAAAAAAAAAAAAAGAATAGTCATATTTATAGCTTTAACATGTTATTTAGTCAACACAGGAACTCACCAGTTCAGCTTCATCAGTCATAACAGCAATATCAATGAAAAGAAGATCCAGCAGGTAGGATCTATGAGTGGCTGTTAACACGTATCATCCCAGACTTACATAAATCACTCCGTCTTAAATAAATTTGTCATTTAAATCAAATATGGGTCTGGCTGATAATAAATCACAACAAAATAAATCGACATGTTAAAAATATGGGAAAAAAACCACACACCTCCCACTTGGGCTACGTGTCAGACTAAGTAGGCTACAATAACCAATAGCAGTAAACACTAATATAGAAAACAAAAAACTCTTATAACCATGTTTTAAACAGGTTGGGCCTGGTCCCCACACCAAAGAGTCCCCAATCCGCAAGTATTTCTCGGATACTCAGGGGGATGAACCACGTCCCTCTTGCTCCTCTACTGGCAGTAACACCACCAACCTCCTTACGTCCCTGTGGAGAATGGTCGAATGACATGGTTCCCTGTCCTTCCTTGCCTGAGACCAGTTGATGGGACGACCACAACAAATCCTTAATTTGACGTCCCGAACAACACCCCGGTGATCTGGATCTGCCTCCTCCACGCGGCCCAGCTTGAAATGGCCCCTAAGTGCGTTCTGATCTGCCACCCAGACAAGGTCCCCAACAGAGACATTTCTCTGGAGCCAGTTTGTTCGGCAAAAATGGCATGCCCCGGCCAACTGGCTCCAGCGTCTCCAAAACTTGCCACTTCCACCTGGACTGCACGTAGACGATTGAATGGGTAGGCAGGGATCTCAAAACCCATGTTGTCAAAACATCTACAATTTCTTCCTGAACTTGAGCTCTGGCCCTGATTGGCCTCTCATTGGTGAGGTTGGCCGCCAAATAGAGGAGGGTTTGGAATTCCAGAGCAGTCAAGCTTCCCTCCTCACCAACGTTACTCAACGCCCTTTTCAACACGCGAACAGCTGCCTCTGCTGCTCCATTCCAGTGTGGGGAGTCCGCTGGACTAAACTCCTACATCCAGTCAGACCCAACTACGGCTGCCTTTCTTTGGATCTCTTCTTTGTCGATACTCGCAAGGAAATTGTAGAGCTCCTTCAATGCAGGTTCAGCTCCCACAAAATTGGTCCCCTGGTCAGACCAGAGTTTCTTGGGGTGACCCCTCAGGGCAGTAAACTGCTGGTATGCCTTCAAAAAGCCCTCAGTTGACAGATCTTCAACTATGTCTGCATGAACTGCTCTTGAGGCCACACAGCTAAAAACCACGCCCCAGACTTTCTTCTTCACTCGTCGCCTTACTGAGTCTCTGACAAAATACGGACCAAACAAGTCCAAAGTAGTGCACTCGAAAGGGGCTGCTGGCGTAGTGCGTACGGGAGGAAGATCACTCATCACCTGAGTGCATAGCTTGGCCCTGCACTTTCTGCAATGTATGCATGAATCAATCACCTTCCGTACGATCCTGGAAGCTTGAACTACCAGGCCCCTCTTCCTCATCCGAAGAAGGGTGGCAGAAACACCTTCATGGTTGACACGATGGGCGTCCTCAGCGAGGAGAGAGCTTAACCGACACCTGTAGGGGATTAATGGGACCCCGGACCTCTCCTCCTTAACAGATTGAATCCGGCCATAGCACATCAAGAGCCCCGTTGTTTTATCATTGCACACAACCAGGCGGTTGAGCGTTGTCGTACGGAAAGTCACACCTTCTTGGGCGGCGAGGCACAAGTCCTGAAACGCCTCCCACTTTAATCCTACAGCAGTTTGACCCCTGCCAGATAAGCAAAAGCGCAAGGCCCTGTGGACATAAGCTAAGACCCCACAGAGCTTGGCTAGAGAATTGAACCGTGAAAGATCTACTTGATTTATCAAGTCTGAACCCCATTACTCCTTGATCCTGCAGACATTTGAAACAACAGAAGGAGACCCCTTAGCCTCAAAAGATGTAACCTTGTTGCTGAATGGTAAAAGCTCTGGACTTACTCAGCCGTCGACCACAGCTTTAACGCTATCAGGAGTAGTCTGCACCCTTTTCTGCGACCTTGTTAAGATGGCAGAAAAAGCCTTTCTTTGGAGTCGACTTACAACTTCTCTAGTCCCAGAGGCCACCTCTGCAGCCGACTTTATGGGCCATTCCTCTACAGGCTTGGTTAGGAACATGGGACTGGTCTGTCATGAAGAGTCCTCACCAAGCTGCTCAAGGGAACATCCTCTTGTGACCAGGTCAGCCACGTTGAACTGGCCAGGAAGCCACCACCAGTCGGTCACAGGCCCGGCCTTCTGTATCTCTCCCACTCGATTGGCAAAGGTCTGGAACCTGTAACTTTCCCATTGGATGGCACCTAACACAGTCTGACTGTCCAGAAAATGGTACCAACGATCTATTTCCAACCGACTGTACTTCAGAAAGTAACCTTTCAGGCGAGTGGCAAAAACAGCCCCACAAATCTCTGCCTTGACAGCATCTCCCTTTTGTTCGATTGGAGTCAATTTGGCCTTGGACTCCACGAGCCGAGTCTTTCCCAGCGCAGGTAGAGGACCGCTCCGTATGAGTCACAACTCCCATCAGAGAACGTGATCCCCCAGGGCTTACCCACCCAGCCGGATGGCGTAATACTCCTGGGAAAGGTGATGGTACTCAGCCGCGTGTACTCCTCAAAGAGCTTGATCGCTCTCCCATGTAGTTCATTAGACAGCGGCTTATCCCATGTATCCTTAGTCAGTATCTCGGCCTCCTGAAAGGGTCTTCTGACAAGAATAACAGCTTTCTGCTTCAGGGGCGTCGCCAGACCAAGGATGTCGTAGAGCCCTGCTACCTGACTCAGAAGCATACGACGGGTGAGGGGATTCGGCGTCTTCTCCTCTCTGTTCTCCTCAGTGAGGTCTACTTGAGTACGCATCTTTTTCATTCTTGTGGAGAAGTTAATAGCCACCATGAGGAAGAGCTTGTCTTCTTCCACGAGATAACCCACACCCAAGGCCTTGTTGTCCTCGGTGCGCAGCTGGCTGGGCAACATGATGGTTTCTGGTTCGGCAGGAACAGCACCTTGCTTCCCACTAAAGCCAAGGCTTGAGGTAAAACCCCCCATGCTTGAGAATGGTTTCAACCCCTTCAAGGATCTCGCTCAGTCTCTTAGGGTCATTGTGGGACACACGGATGTCGTCCACGTAAGTATCCTCTTCAGTGGCACGTCTTTCTTCCACCCTGTTGACAAACTGTGGCAGGAGGGCAGTCTCTCGCATGGCAACCTGAGCGATACAACCTGTAGGCTTGTCACCCATGTTCACACGCACTACAGCATAATCCTTGATGTCCTCCTCCAGGGAATGCCTCCACAAGAAGCGGTGAACATGCACCTCTTGATCCTCCAGCCATACAGAGTTATACATTTTGGAGACATCCCCTATTGCCGCATGCTCTCCCACCCGGAAATGGAGCAGCACTGCCCTAATGGGATTCAGAACATCTGGGCCTTTCATCAAGATGCTGTTCAAACTAACACCTCTGTACACCTGGCTGCTGTCCCAAACGAGCCTCACCGACGCGGTGTTGGAGTGTGGGTTGGGCGCCATCAAATGGTTTATCCACAACACGACTCCTTTCCACTCGTCCAACGCTGTTTGGGAAAGCTGGATAGCGGCCTCCCTAGCCAGCATGTCACGCACCTGCTTAGCATAAGCTGCCTTCCATAGCGGATCTTTCTCGAGGCGCTTTTCTGACTTCAGGAAATTCACCTCCACAGCGTTGCGGTTGTTAGGCAGGGTCGCATGGTCCTCCTTCCAGTGATATTTAGCATCCCAATGGGGCTTGTCACTATGATTGTCACTCAGCTTGAAGGTTAGACCTCCTCTGATGATCTCCAACTCTCTTTCATCAGCAAGTGACATTTCCTTCCCTCCAGGGGCGCACTTCCCGCAGCGGCACCCGCCACACATGGGATCACAGGCGGCACCAATACTGTCCCACTGCAGCCCTTTAATGATCTCAGTGTTGGATGTAGCCGTGGTACCGACCTCTACGCTGTTCTTTGGTTTTGGGCAGCAGTTACGGAGGACCATTACTCTCTGAGACTCCGCCCTCATGGAGCACGCAAAATGGGTCGATGAGAGTCGTGCAGTCACCTCCACATCTTCAAACAGATCTCGGTGTGCGCTACTGATGGTTTTCCCTAACAGACCATCCCACAGAACCAAGTCACCGCACCTCATCATTCTCTGGGGGGGCTAGACGACCCTCCCGGGTGCTGATGAGTAGCTCAATCTTTTCCGGGCTGATCAGTTCCCCCAGTTCGACGGAGACTTGGAAGAACTTCTCCAGGCGCTCCGAGTCCACGATGTGACCCACATTGGCAATATCTTCTAATCTACAACAAACCATCTCATAGAGTCGCCATGTCCCCTTCTTTGTGGCTACTTTTATGCTCACCAGGTATCTCTTTGTCTCTACTTTTGCCTCCATGTCACCAATACCATGAACAACTAAGGTGATTGGTTCATCAGGCAGACCAAGCCTCTCCGCTGCCTGGTGGGTGATGTAATTCGTGTCAGAGGCTAAATCAATGAGTGCTCCAATCCAGTCTCCCCTCTTGGTGGTGACATCCAACAACATCATGAGGACCAGGAGCTCCTTCAGACAACTTTCATCTTCCGAGCCTCTTCCAGCCCACAACTTTGAAGACCCTTTGTTTGTGCAAGCCTTTCGAACAGCCTCCAGCTGCTCCAGGGACAGACGTAGGCCAGCAAACACAGCCTCTTGCTCTTCCATCGGGCCTCGGGGTTCTCTCCTTTTTTCCCTTTTGGTCCCTTGCCTAGCTGCATCTTTCCTAGTTGGGGTTTTAAGACACAGGAAGAAATGGTGATCTGATGAGGCATCACCCCTTCTGCATCCCACATTGTGACACAGAAAGTTTTTACTACACGGGTCATCCCTCCCATGGGAGTCCAGACACCTGGGACATACTTCTGTCTTTTTCACGTAAGCTCTCCGCTCTGACGGGTTGGCCTTTTTAAACGTCTTACAGCGGTTTAAACGCCCTGTATGACCTTCTTCGCCACACAAACAGCAAGGATTCTGTGACAGCTAACCTCTCGTCTTGCTCGCTATAGCCTTGGTGAACGAACGTCTCTCTATCCTCCGATCTGGTCTCTCTTTTGGTTTCAAGCTGCCCTGGTAGCATTAGACTGTCTGATGGATTGCAACTGCTCCAGTTGCACCAGAACTGTCTTCTGATCTTTCAAGAACTGCCATAGCTTATCAAACCGGTTCTGTTGACTGACATCGTTGACAGGATCACATCGGTACAAAAGCGACCTTTCTTTCATACTGTCCGGTAGCTTACTCTCAAGTGACCGGATCACTAACTGATTTTTTATGGCATCTTCACAACCTAGGTCTATTAGGTCCAACAGCGCCCTCTCTACAGCTTGGATCAACTGTAAAACCTCTCTGGGTTTGTTGGTGCGCATGCCTGGTAACTCCTGTAGTTCAAGTACAATGTCATCTGCTATCTGTGATATGTCACCATAACAATCCTCTAAAACCCGGAAAACCTCGCTCGCAGTACGGCAGTATGACAGCCTAAGTTCACATTTTACTGGATCAGAAATACTGTCCATCAGGTGGAATAGCCTGCACTCTGGGGAACCTGTGGGTTCCGCTAACGCTTGGAGGCTCCCCCAGTTACTCTTCCATTACCAGTAGCTCCTCCTGTCCCCAAAGAACTTTGGTAGGCTCAGGGGTGTGAGTGCGATCCTCGTTCCGAGTGATCCTTGGTAGACGTGCTCTGTCCTGCCCCAGCGCCATCGGGTCTCACACCATGCATTCCTCAAAGCTGCTGTGGCGTGCTTGAGAGGCCAGGGTTGAACACAGGACTAACAAGTCCCTGGGATAGTGGTCCCTGTGGTGGCGCTTGAAGGGTTGCAATGGAAGGACTTGCAGCTCATGCTCCATCGGGGCCACCTTCATCAATGACCTGGTTACTACTGCCCACATCATCTCCACTGGTCGCAGCGGGCCCACTAGGCTTGCTACTGCTGGTCGTCACTCCACCGTCAGCGCCACCTTCATCACTGCCTTCACCTTCACTGCTAGGCCGGCTTCTAAGGTCGCTACGGTTAGGTTTTTGTATTGTTGATTGTCATTTATGCTTAGAAATATTTACTCATATATGCTTAGAATCATTTGTAGATTGAAAGAATGTCTCATCCTAGGAGGTCTGTAACAACTCTGTGTAGCATGAAGAGGGGAGTGCGTTCACTCCTCTACAGAGTGTTCTGGCATAGATCACACACCTCCTAGGAGAGGTCGTATCTTCTCTTGCTGATATATGGTATAGCAAACACACGTATATCTGTTTAAGTATAAGAGCCTTTTGTTCAGATGGACCCGCTGGACTCCTGGCACCAGCTTTGGGGAGTCTTCACAGGGTCACATCTTGACCTCACACACACACACACACACACACACACACACACACACAAAGGCAAGGTACTCTTTGTGTGTATGTAGACGTCATATGTTAATGAACCTATGCATATTCATGTAACCTCAATAAAAGAGCAGTGTTACGGGAGAACGGACGAGAGCAACTGGGTTCAAGCGAAGGAACGGCGTTTGTCCGGTTCTCTCCCATGCACGAGAAACATGAAGAACCTTGCCTACTTCGTGTCTTGCTTGCTGTGTAATTATATTGTCTTCAACGTTCCAGCGAATAGGTTCAAGCTACAAACCTATCAGCTACACCCAGATCTCCTTCTTCCATCTAGGGTGGTAGCCAGCACAACCATAGCTACTCTCCTCGTTTCCTTGAGCTCTTTGAGACAAGCGCGCAATGATCCCACGTATGCACAAACTCACTTAGAGGTTCCTCTCTGCCTTCCACAGCAGCGAGCATTGAATCAAACTGATCCTGTTTTATTTGACCTGTTTTTAGTGCCTCCACCTGGCTAATCGCATCTTTTAGGTCAACTCTTAGACTGTCAAACTGACCTGATGCACAGGTAGTGTTACTCTCTTCCCTGGGGTGGAGAGAAGCAGACCGCCCGCAGCAGCAGGGAGGCCCCACATTCCAGACCCCAATCGGACAGCCAACTCCTCCTCCTAGCCCCCCCGCCCCAACAGGCTGCAGAGAACGGGGGTGTGTGAAGACTCCAAACCTCCTTCCACCTGCTCATATGTAGTGTTGATGCATGTGTGTTCTAAGGTGTATTTAAAACCCAGGAGGGCATGGAGCTACCTGCCAGAGAGTAGCAGGTAAGCGCATAGCCCCTCCCAATAGCCCCCAATGTGTACGTGTATTTAAAATTGAGAGTTAGGCAACGACGCCAGGGGTGAAGTTGTACACCCTGATGGTCATCTGGATGCCGTGTAGCGTGCCCACCCCCAACTTAGACATTCACATTACTCACACTCTCATAACACATACATATAGGACTATGTGTTATGAGAGTGTGAGTAATGTGAATGTCTAAGTTGTGGGATAAAATTGAGGCACAGGCAGCCAGAAGGGGAATTGGGGGGTGGGGGATGTCTCCCCTGGACCCTGGTGACACACCTTCACCCCAAGGTGCTGCATGCATGGGTGATTGTGGTGGAGAGAGAGGGAGACAGCTGGGGATGGGGAGGGAAGGAAGGGGCAAGTGGCCCCTCTGTGAGTTGATCCCACCAGTTGAAGAGCCCCTCAGGTGGCTCAATGCACTGGCAGCACCCTGCGCCAGGGCTGAGCCCCCATACACCCACCCACCCACAACCCCGGTGACACACCAACCAGGACCCAAGACCCCAAGGCCCAGCTAGGGCCCCAGCCAGGAGACAGAGCACCCCAAGAACCCCACACCCGACCTGCACCCACCCAGGGGCAGCCAGGCTACCAGGTCAGTAACCCACGTCCGTCAGCACAGACCCTCCCCTAGCCCCGCTGCACGCAGCCACGAGGAAACCATCACCTAAGAGCCAACAGAGCCCTTAATAGGCCATGACCGCAACCCCGGGTTGAGCCCTCCAAGGAAAATGCTCCTGGGGAATCCCCCGATGCCGTAAGCCTGTCCCTACCCCCACACAACAGCGAAGGTGGGACCAAACTATGACACCCTCACTAGGTGATGGTGCTGATCAAAGGAGCCCAGAGCAATTGATCTGATGTGGTGGCAGAGGCTGTATCAAGACTAATGTAATCTATTAGATAATTTCTATATTGGTTAAAATTAAGATTATTTTTATTTTTCCAGTTCATGAGGATTGTTTTCTTGGCTATGCATAGGGCTGTGAAAACCATATGGGCTATATTCTTATCTGTAGTGACAGCTGCCCAACAAACACATTCTGGATTACCCCAGAAATTAAAACCGTCCTCAAGCAGAAGAGGAGGGCCTTCAAATCCAGAGACAAAGAGGAGTTGAAAAGGGTGCAGAGAGAGCTGAGGGGACTGATAAGGAATGGGAAGGACAGCTACAGGCAGAAGATGGAGAACCAGCTTCAACAAAACAACGTTGGCGAAGTCTGAAGAGGCCTCAGAACCATCTCAGGCCACAAACAGCAGAACTCTCTGCCTGGGAGGGATGTGAGGTGGGCAAACGAACTGAATCATTTCTTCAACAGATTTGATTCAGCCATGAGGCAGTCTGCAACATCGGCTGCAGACTCACCCACCCCCACTGCTGCTGTTCCACCTCAGACACTTCACACCTCCTCTATTCACCCTGCTCACTCCTCCCCACCCCCAACTGCAGCATCCAATACACACTCAACACAAGGCTCCAGCCTGTCTCTCTCAACCACCCAGGTTAGGAGGGAACTGAGGAGGATTAATGGCAAGAAGGCAGCGGGTCCAGATGGCATCAGCTCGAGGGTCGTCAGGTCCTGCGCGGACCAACTGTGTGGGGTGATGGAGCACCTCTTCAACCTGAGCCTGAGGTTGGGAAGAGTCCCACAGCTCTGGAAAACCTCCTGTGTTGTACCAGTGCCAAAGACTTCACGCCCCAAGGACCTCAACAGCTACAGGCCGGTGGCTCTGACATCCCACCTGATGAAGACCCTGGAGCGGTTGGTCCTGGCTCAGCTTCGGCGCCTAATAAGCTCATCACTGGACCCACTTCAGTTTGCCTACCAGCCTGGCATTGGAGCGGATGATGCCATCATTCACCTCCTACATCGTTCCCTCGCTCACCTGGAGACCGCTGGAAGCACTGTGAGAATCATGTTCTTTGATTTCTCCAGTGCCTTCAACACTATTCTTCCCTCGGTTCTAAAGGACAAGCTGGTGAACTCTGGAGTGGACCATCACCTCACTACCTGGATCCTGGACTACCTCACCGACCGACCACAGTATGTGAGGACTCAGGGCTGTGTGTCGGACAGGGTCGTCTGCAGTACGGGGGCCCCACAGGGAACGGTTCTGGCTCCGTTCCTCTTCACCATCTACACTGCAGACTTCTCCCACAATTCCACCCAGTGCTTCCTGCAGAAGTTCTCTGATGACTCTGCAATAGTCGGCCTCATCACTGATGGGGACGACAAGGAGTACAGAGGTCTGACCCAAGACTTTGTGGACTGGTGCCAGCTGAACTACCTCCAGATCAACGCCAGTAAAACCAAGGAACTGGTGGTAGACTTCCGCAGGCACAAGCATTCTCCACTGCAACCACTGAACATCCAAGGTATGGACATTGAGGCTGTGGACAGCTACAGGTACCTTGGTGTTCATCTGAACAATAGACTGGACTGGACTCATAACTCAGACGCCCTCTACAAGAAAGGGCAGAGCAGGCTGTACCTGCTGCGGAGACTCAGGTCGTTTGGAGTGGAGGGCCCACTCCTGAAGACCTTCTATGACTCTGTTGTGGCTTCTGCTATCTTTTATGGCGTGGTCTGCTGGGGCGGCAGCATCTCTGCTGGGGACAGGAAGAAACTGAACAGGGTGATCCGAAGGGCCAGCTCTGTTCTAGGATGCCCTCTGGACCCAGTGGAGGTGGTGAGTGACAGGAGAACGGCGGCTAAGCTGTCATCCCTGATGAACAACATCTCCCACCCCATGCAGCAGACTGTGACAGCACTGAGCAGCTCCTTCAGTGGGAGACTGCGGCACCCACGGTGTGGGACGGAGAGATTTCGCAGGTCTTTCTTCCCCACTGCTGTCAGACTTCATAATAAAGACTTTAACTGATCAAGCACACACATCCATACATATGCAATAATACTAAGTGCAATAATCCTTTCTGTCATCGTTGTATTTTTACTCAGTTGTATATAGTATTTGTATTTGTATTCTATTTTTATCTTATTGTATATTTATTTTATTTTATTCTACTGTATATAGTATTTTATTTTATTCTATTCTGTACAGTTGTGTACTGTATTTATTCTTATTGTATTCTAATTTTTGCCTCATAACTTTTGCACTGTCCACTCCTGCTGTGACAAAACAAATTTCCCACGTGTGGGACTAATAAAGGTTATCTTATCTTATCTTATCTTAACTACACACCAGATAAGAATCCGCTGCACCCTTTCCCCATCCACTCACACTAACTTGCATTAACATCTGTTTAACTTACTAGTATCAAATCGCATCTTAAGTGTGATATCATAGCAGAATTAACACCGTCACTCTCTGTCAGTGGTTTTTTTTCCGGGTTTTTTTTTTCTTCTCGTTTTTCTCTCTTTTTCCGCCTCTTGTTTTTATGCTGCTCACCCTTGTCCTTGGTTTCTTTCTTTATTTCTTTCACTACTTTGATCACCTGCTTCCACACTCATCCACAAACAACATCCTTTATTTCGACACATAGGCACAGCATGATCACGCACAGTCATGCGCTCAACGGCAGCACATTTACATCAGTCAGACAGCGCACACAGACCTATAGGATACACACACTTAAGCCAAGCCTACTCATATTAGTAAATATGCAAACACATAGTCAGACTCAGGGAGCATCTCACCACACATTTTTTCTCTCTCTCCTTCTCTTTATTTATGAACAAGTGATGTATTCTCTCCACCTGGCTAAGCGACGCACACAGCATACATCCCTAGTTATACACAAACATCTATGGGTGCACTAAGGTTTGTTACATGGAATATAAATGGAGCTGGCTCCAGAGAAAAGAGGTTAAAAATATTTAACCAACTCAAAAAACTACAGGCAGATGTTGTCCTTTTACAAGAGATCCACAGACCTCTTAGAGGTTCGAATGAACTTAAAACACCTGAGTTTCCTAATGTGTTCTCAGCTTGTTATAATTCTAGACAAAGGGGAGTAGCAATTTTAATACATAAAAATATTAATTTCATGGTACTCGATACAGTTATCGATCCAGAGGGCAGATTCTTAATCATTAAACTTGTCATGGTCTGTGGAATGCGTGATGCTCGGGTAGCCACACCCCCGGGCTGGGCCATCACTAGCACACCTGCTCTCCATCCCGGTGATTACACGGAGATCCACTTAATCCGGCGCTGACGGATGCTCCACGCCAGTCCGTAGTCATCCCCACAGTGGTAACCAGACTTCCACGAAAAGTGTGCATTCTCTTCTGCTTGGAACTTTGTTTAACCTGCCTACTTCTGTCCAGATTTCTACTCGGCGTCTGCTACCTGCCTGTCCTCCGGCTCAACTGGATCTCGCGGCGCTCACCTGGCCCACTCGCCATTCCACGGACTTCCTGCCCCCACGGACTGTCACACTTCCCTCCCGAGCTCCCACGGTTCCGTTCTATCGTAAGCCCCTACTCTAACTCAGTCCTGATATGTTCTCCCCGCTTCCTGGCTCCCTAGTAATCATCTCCCCTTTCTATTGCAGCCCCCCGCCGTCCCGATCCCGGCTTCCTCGTGTCATTGTTTCCCCGGATTTTTAGTTTCTGTTTTGCTCTCTACTTTCCCCGGGTCGCCTTTCGTTGTTTTAATAAAGTGTCTTTTTGTTAGCTCGGAGTCTGCGCCTGGATCCTTTCGTGCCCGCGCACCACGGCGCATGACAAAACTATCTATACTTGATAAAAAGCTATGTATTGCAAGTGTATATGGTCCAAATGTTGATGATCCCTCATTCTTTCACGGTTTTTTCAGTGCACTCTCTGAACACTTAGATGGCACACTTGTTCTTGGAGGCGACCTCAACCTTGGACTAAATGAAGACATGGATAGGCTCAATACAGCAGGAACTCAGCGTAATTGGCAATCCACAAATATAATCAAACAGTATATGAGCGACTTTGGTCTTTGCGATGCATGGCGCTCCCTTCACCCCACCAGTAAGGAATATACTTTTTTCTCACATGTCCATCGCTCCTACTCTCGTCTGGATTATTTTTTGGTCAGCAGCTCACTGCTGAACGACATTTCAGACACTGAGATTCACCCTATAGCTGTCAGCGATCATGCTCCTGTATCTTTAACACTAATGCACAAGAATAATACTACGCCAAGTAAAAACTGGAGATTTAATATATCACTACTTAAAGATGAAGACTTTATTAAATATTTAAAAAAGAGTGGACTTCATATTTGGACTATAATGACACTCCCGAAACATCAGCTTCTGTTCTATGGGAAGCAGGGAAAGCTGTGATGAGAGGTAAAATAATTCTCATCACATAAAAAGAAAAAAGAAAACAAAAATATTCAGGAATTAGAAAAAACCATCAAATCACTAGAAGAAGCCTACGCGTCCCACCAAGATCAGGAAACATTGAACAAAATACGCAAAGCAAAACTAGAATTAAATGAGATAATTGATAAAAAAACAAAATTCTTAGTACAAAGACTACGCCTAAAAATTATGAACATGGTAATAAATCAGGTCAATTTCTAGCAAACAAGCTAAAAATAAATAAAGAAAAAACAACTATATGTGCTGTTCAAGATTAATCTGGGAACACAATATATGATCCGATACAAATAAACAACATTTTCAGGGATTTCTATAAAACATTGTATTCACCACAAATAAACCCATCTAAAAAGGAAATTGATCAGTTTTTAGACAACATAACTCTCCCAAAATTATTAGACTCTCAAGCAATGGCACTGGATTCACCACTGACATCAGGTGAACTCCAGGAAGCCCTGATAAGTATGCCCAATAATAAGGCTCCAGGTCCAGACGGCTTTCCTGCAGAATTCTACAAAGAATTCTGGACGATTCTAGCACCAGTTTTCTACAGAACGTTGTTGGAAATTAAAGAAAAGGGCAGACTTCCATCAAATATGAATTCTGCAAACATTAATCTCCTGCTAAAACCAAGCAAAGACCCTGTATATCCCTCAAGCTATCGTCCAATATCCCTTATAAATGTAGACCTTAAAATAATCTCCAAAGCTCTCTCGAAGAGACTGGAGAAAATAACCCCCCTCTTAATTCATCCTGACCAAACTGGTTTCATAAAAGGTAGGCACTCTTCAACAAATACACGTAGATTAGTTAATTTAATAGACTACTCATACAGTAAAAACATTGAAACTACAATATTTTCTTTAGATACAGAAAAAGCATTTGACAGAGTTAACTGGAAATTTCTATTTGCAACTTTACACAAATTTGGTTTTGGATCCTCTTTCATAAACTGGTTAAAAATATTATATAATTCCCCAACAGCTTGTGTCAGAACAAATGACCAGACATCCTCCGTGTCTGTGAGCAGGAAGTCCGTGGGGATAGCGAATGGGCCAGATGATGCACCGAGTGATCCAGTTGAGCCGGAGGACAGGCAGGTGGCAGACGCCGAGTCGAAACCACTGTGGGGTGACTAACGGACTGGCGTGGAGCATCCGTCAGCGCCGGGTTAAGTAGATCTTCATGTAATCACCGCGATGGAGAGCAGGGCCCGATTTCAGGAAGCCGGTTTAGAAAACTCAGAGTGAAAAACGATACTCAGGGTTGAGTAACCCCGAACTGTCCAACTTGGAATATGGAATTTGAATGAAAACAACAGAATTTGAATGAAAACAACGGAATTTGAATGAAAACAACGGAATGTGAATGAAGACAACAGAATTTCAATGAAAACAATGGAATTTGAATGAAAACAACAGAATTTGAATGAAAACAACGGAATGTGAATGAAGACAACAGAATTTGAATCAAAACAATGGAATGTGAATGAAGACAACAGAATTTGAATCAAAACAATGGAATTTGAATGAAAACAACAGAATTTGAATGAAAACAACAGAATTTGAATGAAAACAACGGAATGTGAATGAAGACAACAGAATTTCAATGAAAACAATGGAATCTGAATGAAAACAGAATTCTAAAACAAACATTAGAATTTGAAAAAAAAAAAGAGTAGAATTAGAATGAAAACAACAGCATTTGAATGAAAACAACGGAATTTGAGAACAAACAATGGAATTTGAATAAAAAGAGTAGAATAAGAATGAAAACAAAAGTATTTGAATAAAAACAACGGAATTTCAATGAAAAGAATGGAATCAGAATGAAATGAATAGAATTTGAATGAAAACAACGGAATTAGAATGAACAGGGGCCCGTTCTTTGTACCTCGCTAAGTAAGTTAGCTGGATTAGATTGTTGACGATTTCGCGTGATCTTGGATCGTTCGGTTCCCCGAAGCTCATCCGGGACTTGCTGCCATAGCAACAGAGCCGTAAGCGTAAACCTGCTCGGGAGCAGGTTTACTTTATGTAAACAGGATTAGATCGCGGCCACTCAGGTATGTCCGCTTCATTTATACGAAAGCAACAGCGATATTTTTCCACTGTTTCACCATAAATAAATAACATCAATGTAACTAAAGATAATGCAGCACCTGATCCATTTATTGATGTCACACAGATACATACAGGTCATTTCCTAAAAAAGGGAAATGTACTATTAACATTCTATTACATGTATGTGATTATTATAGATGTAAGTCATATTTCAGAGTAGTAATAGTAAATTACTTCGTGTAATCAAGATGAGAGACCACGGCTATAAAAGCGAAGGTGGATTTGGGAAGTCTGTCGCAGCCATGTCCTGTCCGTATACGCGAGCAGCCCATTGTGGAAGGTGCAAGATTGATAAGGAGAGTCCTCAGAATTCAGCGTATATTGCGGGACAGACAGGATCCTTTAGCTCAGCGCGACAGTGTGCTCATAGAGAGATATCGATTTTCCCGTGAGGGTATTATTTACTTAACCAACTTGTTGACGAGGGGGTGCAGGACCACCACCTGTCTTTTTTTGCTGTGCCCTTTTCTTGGTTGCTGTTATGAACAAACAAACAGATTATTTCAGGGTCTCTTTCCAAGAGACGAAAAGCAATATAAGTGATAAATATTACCATTCTGTAGAATATTCTTATATTTCACTTTTACCTGTTCCCATGTTCTAGTGGGTGCTGTTGTGGCTCTAATGTGTAAGGGGATATAATATAACATAATATAATATAATGTAATATAATATTGGATAATATAGTGTAATATAATAAATCTACCCTACCGCCTACTGGTGTTGGCCAGAGGGGCCGATGGCGCGATATGGCAGCCTCGCTTCTGTCAGTCTGCCCCAGGGCAGCTGTGGCTACAACCGTGGCTGCTTCCACCAGTGTGTGAATGTGAGAGTGACTGAATAGTGGTATTGTGAAGCGCTTTGGGTGCCTTGAAAAGTGCTATATAAATCCAATCCATTATTATTGTTATTATTAAATCACTTACGAGTTTAATTTGTCAGCAACTTTCTGCCAGCCCTCTCTCCTTGCTTTTGCAGCCTTTGCAGTGTTCCCTTGCGTTTTAATTAAACTCTGAAACTCCTGAAATCCCTCAATCAAGAGTTCTTGCTCTGCTGCCGAAAAATACTGAGCGCTCTCCTTCGACATTTTCGCCGACCAATCAGAGGGTTGCCGATCAATGTTTCTACTATCGATGTGTAGCCCCTTTTATGACACCCAGTGATCTCACATTACTTCATCCAGCTGTACTAATCGTCAACAGCAGGTGTGTTCGGAGAACCGTGATAGGTTTTGTATTGTTGATTGTCATTTATGCTTAGAAACATTTACTCATATATGCTTAGAAGTATATAATCATTTGTAGGTTGAAAGAATGTCTCATCCTAGGAGGTCTGTAACGGCTCTGTGTAGCATGAACGGGGAGTGCGTTCACTCCCTCTACAGAGTGTTCTGGCGTAGATCACACCTCCTAGGAGAGGTCGTATCTTCTCTTGCTGATATATGGTATAGCAAACACACGTATATCTGTTTAAGTATAAGAGCCCTTTGTTCGGATAGATCTGCTAGACGCCTGGCACCAGCTAGCACCAGAGTCTTCACAGGGTCACACCTTGACCTCACACACACACACACACACACACACACACACACACACACACAGTATTCTTTGTTCACATGTATACCTATGTAGACGTCATATGTTAATGAACCTATGCATATTCATGTAACCTCAACAAAAGAAAACAATGGAATTTGAATGAAAACAACAGAATTTGAATGAAAACAACAGAATTAGAATGGAAAAACCGGAATTTGAATGAAAACAACATTATTAGAATGTACAGAAAGGAGTTTGAATGAAAACAACGGAATTTGAATGAAATGAACAGAATTTGAATCAAAACAATGGAATTTGAATGAAAACAACAGAATTTACCTGTCTTGGGGCCCATTCTTCGTACCGCGCTAAGTGAGTTAGCTGGATGAGATTGTTGACGATTTCGCGTGATCCTGGATCGTTCGGTTCCCCGAAGCCCATCCGGGACTTGGTGTCATAGCAACAGAGCCGTAAGCGTAAACCTGCTCGGGAGCAGGTTTACTTTATGTAAACAGGATTAGATCGCGGCCACGCAGGTATGTCCGCGTCATTCATACGAAAGCAACAGCGATATTCCACCACTGTTTCACCATAAATAAATAACATCAATGTAACTAAAGATAATGCAGCACTTGATCCTTTTATTGATGTCACACAGATACATACAGGTCAGTCCCTAAAAAAGGGAAATGTACTATTAACATTCTATTACATGTATGTGATTATTACAGATGTAATTCATATTTCAGAGTAGTAATTGTAAATTACTTCGTGTAATCAAGATGAGAGACCACGGCTATAAAAGCGAAGGTGGATTTGGGAAGCCTGTCGCAGCCATGTCCTGTCCGTATACGCGACCAACCCATTGCGGAAGGTGCAAGATTGATAAGGAGAGTCCTCAGAATCCAGCGTATATTGCGGGACAGACAGGATCCTTTAGCTCAGCGCGACAGTGTGCTCATAGAGAGATATCGATATTCCCGTGAGGGTATTATTTACTTAACCAACTTGTTGACGAGGGGGTGCAGGACCACCACCTGTCTTTTTTTGCTGTGCCCTTTTCTTGGTTGCTGTGATGAACAAACTAACAGAGTATTACAGGCCAGTATTACCTTGCCAAGAGACGAAAAGCAACCTAAGAGATAAATATTACCATTCTGTAGAATACTCCTGTATTCCACTTTTACTTGTTCCCATGTTCTTGTGGGTCCTGTTGTGGCTCTAATGTGAAAGGGGATATAATATAACGTATTATAATGTAATGTAATGCCATATAATATTGGATAATATCGTGTCATATGATAGATCTACCCTACCGCCTACTGGTGTTGGCCAGAGGGGCCGATGGCGCGATATGGCAGCCTGGCTACAACCGTAGCTGCCTCCACCAGTGTGTGAATGTGAGAGTGAATGAATAGTGGTATCGTAAAGCGCTTTGGGTGCCTTGGAAAGCGCTATATAAACCCAATCCATTATTATTATTATTATTATTAAATTACCTACGAGTCTGATTTGTCAGCAACTTTCTGCCAGCCCTCTCTCCTTGCTTTTGCAGCCTTTGCAGTGTTCTCTTGCGTTTTAATTAAACTCTGAAACTCCTGACATCCCTCACTCATGAGTTCTTGCTCTGCTGCCGGAAAATACCGAGCACGCCCCTTCGACATTTTCGCCGACCAATCAGAGGGTTGCCGATCACTGTTTCTGCTATCGATGCGTATCCCCTTTTACGACACCCAGTGATCGCACATTACTTCATCCAGCTATACTAATCGTCAACAACAGGTGTGTTCGGGGAACCGGAATAGCGAGCTCAGAGTTAGCGCGATGATTTGGTCTTGGATGTTTCATTTGATCTTGGATGTAGTAAGCGACGTACGAAGCACAGGGCCCGGTTCTCATGTTGTTGCTAAGGATTGTCTCATTGCACTGAAGTCACACTGGGTTAAATATTTACACTTGGGTTTTAAGGGGTAATTTTTTTTTTTTATGGGTTGTATGGAAGCCCCAAACGCAATTTCATTGTTCTTTGACAATGACAATAAATAAATACTTGACTTGACTTGACTTGATAGTTGAATTTGAATGAAAACAATGGAAATTTAAAACAATCAACAGAATTAGAATGAAAACAACAGAATTAGAATGGAAAAACCGGAATTTGAATGAAAACAACATTATTAGAATGTACAGAAAGGAGTTTGAATGAAAACAACGGAATTTGAATGAAATGAACAGAATTTGAATCAAAACAATGGAATTTGAATGAACAGAACAGAATTTTAATCAAAACAATGGAATTTGAATGAAAACAACAGAATTTGAATGAAAACAATGGAGGTTTAAAACAAACAACAGAATTAGAATGAAAACAACGGAATTAACATGAAAACAATGGAAGTTGAATAAAAAGAGTAGAATTAGAATGAAAAAAGCGGAAATTGAATGAAAAAACGAAATTAGAATGTACAGAACAGAGTTTGAATGAAAACAACGGAATTAGAATGTATAGAACAGAATTTGAATGAAAGCAACAGAATTCTGAAACAAACATTAGAATCTGAATAAAAAGAGTAGAATTAGAATGAAAACAACGGAATTTGATTGAACAGAACAGAATTTGAATGAAAACAATGGAATTTGAATGAAAACAAAAGAATTTGAATGAAAACAATGGAAGTTTAAAACAAACAACAGAATTAGAATGAAAACAACGGAATTTGAATGAAAACAACGGAATCAGAATGTACAGAACAGAGTTTGAATGAAAACAACGGAATTAGAATGAACAGAACAGAATTGGAATCAAAACAATGGAATTTGAATGAACAGGGGTCCGTTCTTCATACCTCGCTAAGTAAGTTAGCTGGATTTGATTGTTGACGATTTCGCGTGATCCTGGATCGTTCGGTTATCCGAAGCTCATCTGGGACTTGCTGTCATAGCAACAGATCCGTAAGCGTAAACCTGCTTGGGAGCAGGCTTACTTTATGTAAACAGGATTAGATCGCGACCACTCAGGTATGTCCGCTTCATCTATACGAAAGCAACAGCGATATTTTTCCATAAATAAATATTATCAATGTAACTAAAGATAATGCAGTATTTGATTCTTTTATTGATTTCATACAGATACATACAGGTCATTTCCTAAAAAAAGGGAAATGTACTATTAATCATTCTATTTCATGTATTTGATTATTTCAGATGTAATTCATATTTTAGAGTAGTAATAGTAAATTACTTCGTGTAATCAAGATGAGAGACCACGGCTATAAAAGCGAAGGTGGATTTGGGAAGCCTGTCGCAGCCATGTCCTGTCTGTATACGCGAGCAACCCATTGCAGAAGGTGCAAGATTGATAAGGAATGTTTGAATGAAAGCAACAGAATTCTAAAACAAACAATAGAACCTGAATAAAAAGAGTAGAATCAGAATGAAAACAAAAGCATTTGAATGAAAACAACGGAATTTCAATGAAAAGAACAGAATTTGAGAACAAACAATGGAATTTGAATGAAAACAACAGAATTTGAACGAAAACAACGGAATTTGAATGAAAACAACGAAATTAGAATGTACAGAACAGAGTTTGAATTAAAACAATGGAATTAGAATATATAGAACGGAGTTTGAATGAAAGCAACAGAATTCTAAAACAAACAATAGAATTTGAATAAACAGAGTAGAATTAGAATGAAAACAATGGAATTTGATTGAAAAGAACAGAATTTCAATCAAAACAATGGAATTTGAATGAAAACAATGGAAGTTTAAAACAAACAACAGAATTAGAATGAAAACAACGGAATTGGAATGAAAACAACGGAATTAAAATGAAAATGATGGAATTTGAATGAAAACAACAGAATTTGAGAACAAACAACAGAATATGAACGAAAACAACGGAATTTGAATGAAAACAAGAGGATTATAATGTATAGAACAGAGTTTGAATGAAAGCAACAGAATTCTAAAACAAACAATAGAATTTGAATAAAAAGAGTAGAATTTGAATGAAAAAACAGGGTAAGTGACAGAGGAGGACGGTAAGTGACGAGTAAGGCAAGCGACCCATGTTGTAGGTGACGTCAGACGCCGGAGAATTGGCAGAAAAAAAGCAAATGGTAGCATAGACTTTAACAAAGGTTTTTCAAGCTTCAGTATTACCAAATATACTAATCAATTGTCATATAACTAACAACATCTGTTTTATCATCTCTAACACCCTGGAGGACAACGGGGAGAGTTTAGACGCTCTCCAAGATTACATCGACCGCTGTTTTCAAGATTTAGTAATGAAGAAGGCCCAGAGTGCATCCTCCGCGGCCAAAATTGAGACGCCATCATCGAAGAGATGTCGCCCGGCAGACTCCCCCGGTACAACATCGCCTGCCGGCAAAGACATCGCAGACATCCTGGAGTCAATCAACAAGCGATTGTCCAGTTTCGATGCGAGGCTGTCCCTGGTGGAGATTTTACACCGGGAATTTAAATCTCTGAGAGAATCCCTGGAATTCAGCCAGCAGCAGGTGGAAACGCTTGCCGCTGAAAATGCCACGCTACGGGAGTCGGTCAAATCTCTCACCGATAACGTGACCCAGCTAAACATTGAAAATAAACAAATAAAAGAGTCCGTTATCGATCTACAAGCCCGTATCATGAGATAATCTTGAGGCAACGGTGAAAAGCTTCATCAAAATCCACCTGAAGCTGCCGGAGGACACCGTAAAGAACATCGACTTCGATAGAGTACATTGCTTGGGGGGCGTGAGGTAGCGGACCGGGAGACCACGGCCTATTGTGGCCAAATTCGGTCAATTCAAACAGAAGAAACAGGTGAAGAGTCACGGCAGAGAGCTGAAAGGAACTGTCATGGATCGGCTGTGTGGCAGGCGGGAGGAGGACCCAATCGCAAGATTCACAAACACGGGGATGAACTCAAAAGCAGCTTTATTGCTGACAGGCAGAACATAGGAAATACAGAACTCAACTAAACTGGGAATCAATAAACTAACACTCGTAGGGAGACACAGGGAATCCACACAGCAATGAGGGAGAACGCGACGCCGAACAGAGGGAGACGCAGACAGAAATACACAAAGGGTTAACGAGGAAAGTGGGAACACATGGGGAACACAGCTGACACAGATAACCATAACGAGACAGGGCGGGGTGAACATAACACTGACGGGAGACGGGCAGAGTCAAACAGGAAGTACAGAGGTTCAGACAGGAGGAGAGAGAGCACGGGGAGAACTTAGACATAACGGGCAGGGGAAACATGGAATAAAACATAAGGAGAGACGAGGGCTCACAGATACACAGAGGGGCACACAGGGGGTAAAAGCCACGAAGGGAAAACACTTAGGGAACAACACAACAGGGCAACTCAGGAAACATGGCCTAAATAGGGAACAAAATACAAACATACAAGAAAACTAAGAATACTGGGCCAACATGGCCCAGGACCATGACAGGAACGGACTTCAGCATGAACGACCAGCTCCCCAAAGAGATCCTGGAACGACGCAAGGTCCTGTTCCCAGTTCGACATAGCTTCATCCAGAAAGGCTCCCGTGCTGTCATCGCCGTGGACCGGCTCTACGTGGACGGACAGCTCTACCGCGACCCCAGCACCACACCGTGGTTATATTGACTGCACTCCAGATAAGAACCCGCTACACTCTTTTCTTATTCATTCACACTTTCTCCTTTAACATGGGTTTAACCTAGTAATATCAATATGATGTCATAGCAGATATAACACCGTCACCCTCCGTCATTACTTTAATTGGAACGTTTCCGTTTCGTTTCTTTTTTTTTGTTGTTGCTCACAGTTCATGTGGTTTCTTTCTTTCTCTTGTCTTTCACTGCTGTGATCACCTACTTTCCCACTCACCTACAAACAACACCCTCTATTTCTCCATATTTTCACACCACGATCACGCAAACACATCCGCTCAACGGCAGCACATTCACAACAGCCTCACAGCACGCACAGACTTGCAGGACACATAACACAAGCCACGCTTGTTCATATTAGTGAATATTCACACACATAGTCAGACTTATGGAGCCTCTCACCACACTTTTTTTTCTCTCTCTCTTTCTATTTACAAACAAGGGATGTTTCCATATTCTTTCCACCTGTCTAAACGAAACACCCAGCATACATCATTAAACATACACACACAATTATGGGCATGCTGAGGTTTGTCACATGGAATGTAAATGGAGCTGGCACCAGAGGAAAGAGGTTAAAGATATTTAACCAGCTTAAAAAACTACAGGCAGATGTTGTTTTATTACAAGAAACTCACAGACCTGTCACAGGTTTAAACGAACTTAAAACACCTGAGTTTCCTAACGTGTTTGCAGCCTGTTATAATTCTAGACAACGGGGAGTAGCAATTTTAATACATAAAAATGTTAATTTTACAGTACTCGATACAGTTATAGATCCAGAGGGTAGATTTCTAATTACTAAACTATCAATATTGAACAAAAAACTATGTATTGTAAGTATATATGGTCCAAATGTTGATGAACCCTCATTCTTCCACGGATTTTTTAGTGCACTCTCTGAACACCTTGATTGCACACTCATTCTTGGCGGTGACCTCAACCTTGGACTAAATGAAGACATGGATAGGCTCAACACAACAAGAACTCAGCGCAATTGGCAGTCCACAAATATAATCAAACAGTATATGAGCGACTTTGGCCTTCGCGATGCATGGCGCTCCCTTCACCCCACCAGTAAGGAATATACTTTTTTCTCGCATGTTCATCACTCTTACTCTCGTCTGGATTATTTTTTGGTCAGCAGCTCACTGCTGAACGACATTTCAGACACTGGGTGTCATGGTCCTGGGCCATGTGGGCCCAGTATTCTTAGTTTTCATGTATTTTTGTATTTTGTTCTTTATTTAGGCCATGCTTCCTGGGTTGATCTGTTACGTTGTTCCTTATGTGTTTTCCCTTCGTGACTCTTACCCCCTGTGTGCCCCTCTGTGTATTTATGAGCCCTCGTCTCTCTTTGTGCTTTATTCTATGTTTTCCCCAGCCCGTTATGTCTGCGTTCTCCCCGTGCTCTCTCTCCTCCTGTTTGAACCTCTGTGTACTTCCTGCTTTACTTTGCCCATCTCCCATCAGTGTTACGTTCACTCCTGCCGTGTCTTGTTATGATTATCAGTGTCACCTGTGTTCCCCGTGTGCATCCACTTCCCCTGATCATCCCTCATGTGTATTTAGTCTCTGTGTTTCGTACAGTCTGTGTCGCGTCGTCTGTGTTCTCACCTCCATGTTTTCACGGTCAGTCCTTGCAGTGATCATCATAGTCAGAGTTTTCTTAGTTTGTCGCAGTATTAGTTTTCCCAGTTTAGTTATAGTCTAGTCACGCCATCCCTGCTTTGTTTGTGCACTTTGTCTTCAGCCATAATAAAGGCTCGCTTTCTGTTAAGTCCACTCCCGTCTACTCACTTGTGTATGCACCTGGGCCCATCACACACACCACCGCACGGCCTGTCTCTGCAGACCGTGACACTGAGATTCACCCTATAGCTGTCAGCGATCATGCTCCTGTATCTTTAACACTAATGCACAAGAATAATACTACGCCAAGTAAAAACTGGAGATTTAATACATCATAGCTTAAAGATGAAGACTTTATTAAATATTTTAAAAAGGAATGGACTTCATATTTAGACTTTAATGACACTCCCGGAATATCTGCTTCTGTTCTATGGGAGGCAGGGAAAGCTGTGATGAGAGGTAAAATAATTTCTTTCTCATCACACAAAAAGAAAGAAGAAAACAAAAATATTCAGGAATTAGAAAAAAACCATCAAATCACTAGAAGAAGCCTACGCGTGCGACCAAGATCAGGAAACATTGAACACAATACGCAAGACAAAACTAGAATTAAATGAAACTATTAATAAAAAAACACAATTCCTTATACAAAGACTTCGCTTTGCAGAATTTTGAACACAGTAACAAATCAGGTCGATTTCTAGCTAACCAGTTAAAAATAAATAAAGAAAAAACAACTATATGTGCTGCTAAAGATTTATCGGGGAACACAATATATGACCCTGGAAGAATAAACAACATTTTTAGGGATTTCTATGAAACTTTATACTCACCATAAATAAACCCATCTAAAAATGAAATTGATCTGTTTCTTGACAACGTAATTCTTCCAAAATTTCTGGACAGTCAAGCAATGGCACTGGATTCGCCACTGACGCCAAGTGAACTCCAGGAAGCCCTGATAAGTATGCCCAATAATAAGGCTCCAGGTCCAGACGGCTTCCCTGCAGAATTCTACAAAGAATTCTGGAAAATTCTGGCACCAGTATTCCACAGAATGTTGCAGGAAATCGAGGAAGATGGCAGACTACCACCAAATATGAATTCTGCCAACATTAGTCTCCTGCTAAAACCAGGCAAAGACCCTTTATTTCCCTCAAGCTATCGTCCAATTTCTCTTTTAAATGTAGACCTTAAAATAATCTGCAAAGCTCTCTCAAAGAGATTAGAGAAAATAACCCCCCTCTTAATTCATCCTGACCAAACTGGTTTCATAAAAGGTCGGCACTCCTCAACAAACACTCGTAGATTACTTAATTTAATAGACTACTCATACAATAAAAACATCGAAACCATAATATTATCTCTAGATGCAGAAAAAGCCTTTGACAGAGTTAACTGGAAATTTTTATTTGCAACTTTACACAAATTTGGTTTTGGAAACTCTTTCATAAACTGGATAAGAATATTATACAATTCCCCAACAGCTCGTATCAGAACAAATGACCAGAGATCCTCCAGCTTCTGTCTCCTGAGGGGCACCAGACAGGGATGCCCACTCTCCCCTTCACTGTTTGCAATTTTTATCGAACCTCTAGCAGCAGCATTTAGACAGGCTACAACAATTAAGGGCATAAAATGTAAGAACATAGAACATAAAATCAGTCTCTATGCGGATGATGTGTTGCTTTTTCTGCAAAACACACAAACCAACCTCTCTGAGGTAATTACTCTAATAAACTGGTTTTCAAGAGTTTCAGATTATTCAATTAACTGGCCAAAATCTACAGTTCTCCCCATTAACTGCTCCTTCCATAATTCTTCCTCTGCCCCACTGCAATCCGGAAATATTAAATATTTAGGTATTAATGTTTCTCCTAAGCTTTCAGACTTAACTAAATTAAACCACATCCCACTTCTAAAGATAGTAGAAGGCAATCTGACTAGATGGAAATCTTTACCCATATCACTCATGGGAAGGGTCGCCACTATAAAAATGATGATCTTGCCAAAAATAAATTACTTATTTTTGATGATCCCTAACAAACCATCACAAGATTGGTTCAGATCTCTGGATTCATATATTTCCAAATTCCTTTGGAAAGATAAACCCCCGCGTATCAGCTTAAAAACGCTACAAAGAACCAAGGATAGAGGAGGATTAGATCTGCCTAATTTTCACCAATACTTCTTAGCCAACAGGCTATTCATCACAGAATGGTCAAAACATACCTTCTTAGATGAGCCCTGGCTAGATGTTGAACAGGCACTATGCAAGGATCTAGAGATTTCAGACCTACCATTTATTAGCTCAAACATCAAAAGACATGAATGCTTTAAAAGTATCAACATCAGCTTCTCTCTGACAGCATGGTGGGAGTTTCTAAAAATAACGGAGTCTTCATTAATCCCATGCAAACGTACACCTATCTGGAATAACCCTGACATATTACAAAACAATAATATGATTAATTTCCCAGAATGGAGTTGTAAAGGAATTAAATACTTAGAACATATATTAGAGGGAACAGAATTTATTCCATTTGATAGACTAGTTGCACAATATGGGATCAACAAGAAAAGATTTTTAGAATATCAACAAATTAAATCCATAGTAAAAAAGAAATTTAACAAGTTGAATTACAAACACCACCAAGTGCGGCACATTTCCTTACTCTTAAATCCCCCAAATTATTATCTAAAATATACAGAACACTTTCTAAATTAGATGAATCAATACCCCTTCCTATTGCAAAGTGGGAAGCAGATTTATCAGTCAGCTTAGACCAAAACTTCTGGTCTCAGGTATGCTTAAAAACCTTTAAATTGATTAAAAATCCCAGTCTGCAATTAATACAATACAAAATACTGCATAGAGCGCACTATACAGGTCATCGGATGTTCAAGATGGGCTTTACATCTTCCAACAACTGCTCACACTGTCAAGGCAATACACCAGACAATTACATTCACGCTCTTTGGTTCTGTCCACCAGTGCAGAAGTTTTGGCGCGAGATATGTGAAGACTTATCAAAGTGTCTGAAATGTAACATTCCAACTTCCCCCTTAGTGTTGGAATGGGGGCCCATCCCTGGAGCAGGGTGCCGCCGGTGCGTCGAGCCACCTGGGGGGCTCTTCAACTGGTGGGGGAGATTGTCACATCTTGCAGGAGCTTTCCTCTCCTCAGGAACTCTCTGCAGGAGGGGGAGATACAGGAGAGGTGGAGGAAGATCTCAGCCTGGGCGTCTATTGTCTCATGTAGTCTGGAAGATGAGTGGATGGTGGGGTGGGTGCAGTTTTCTTTGTGGTGGGGTTGGGTAGACTGTCCCGGGCTCTGTGGGGCCGGGTGGCGCTGCTGCGTTTGGCCCCGGTCTGGATGGGCCTGGGCCCCCTTTCCCTGGCGGGTCACGGAGTATGGGAGTGCCTACTGGGGTCAGCGGGGGAGCTGGCCCCAGGGAGGGGTCACCTGCCCCTCCCTTCCTTCCCTCCCCATCTCCAGCTGCCTCCCTCTTCCCGCTCCACCACAACCACCCACACATGCAGGGCCTTGGAGTAGGGGTATGTCACCAGGGTGCAGAGAAGGCTACCCCCCCCCCCCCCCCCTCTGTCCCCTTCTGGCTGCCTCTGCCTCAATTTTATCCCACAACTTAGACATTCACATTACTCACACTCTCATTACACATACATATAGGATCTTGGGGGTGGGCACGATTACCTGCTGCTCTCTGGCAGGTAGCTCCATGCCCTCCTGGGTTTTAATTGCACCTTAGAACACACATGCATCAACACTACAATGAGCGGGTGGAGGGAGGTTTGGAGTCTTCTCCCCCGTTCTCTGCGGCCTGCTGGAGCGGGGGGGCTAGGAGGAGTTGGCCGTCCGACTGCGGTCTGGAGTGTAGGGCCTCCCTGCTGCTGCGGAGTCGGGGCGGTCTGCCTCTCCCCACCGCAGGGAAAAGGGTAACACCACCGGGGTCTGGGTGCAGTTCTCCCCTCCAGGGGCAAGGGTACCTAGACCCGGTTCGTAGAGTATGCTTGGGGAGTGTGATCGTGTGTACAGCGTCTCTTTATGTCTGTCTCCACGTCGGTTGAGTGTGGAGTAAGTGCATATGAGAGCATGAGGGTGGGAATGGATGTCTGTGTCTGTGTGTGCCTGTATGTCTGTGTTTATATGTCAGGTTGGGTATCAGACGCCACCTCTCTGGGGACATCTCAGGCCCTCCAAGGTTTGGAGGCCTATCTCCACACACCACCACTTCCCCTGCCAGTGGCGGACTCCCTCAGGTGTCGGTGCGTTGGTGGTTCTTTGTGTCTGGGGGTGGGCGTCCGGGTACACTCCTTGGCGGCCGCTTATCGGGGCCTGGAGCCTGGGGCTCGCTCGGGCCACTTCGGAGGTGGGGTGCCCCCAGCCTCTCGGCCTGGGGCTCGGTCAATCAGGCACAGCTGGCTGCCGGCGGAGCTCACGGGCGCGTCACTGCAACTCCCCCTGGCTTCTGCTCCGCGGCTGCTGAGTGAGCCCTCATCTGGGACTCTCCTCAGCTCTTACTGGAACAGTGGCGCGGCTGCCCCTCTGTTGGTCTTCCTTGGTCTCTTGTGTTCTGGGGGCCTCTGGATGTCTGGAGTTTTGATCTCCTCCATACCTGCTTCATACCCTGAAGGACAGCGCTGTGGCTCCCCACACTCCCTAGCAGATCGTTACATGGAGAAACCTTTGGAATGCAAGCATGCTGATCCACACAGGTATGCACACATGGGTATTCACAGACGCGGACTACAGCTTTCTTGGCTGCTGCCTCAAAGCACATTGTGCGCTGTCTATCTTGCGTGCTGCACAATATCGTTTATTATTTAGTATCTGCTGATATCTACTGGTAGCTAGTTTATTGTGATGGTGCTGTTTTTTTTATTATGTTGCTCTTTGTTGTTTGCTTTCTCTTCTGGTTTTTTCTCCATACAGGTGACCCAGGTGTTTTGTTTTTTTTGTTTGTTTTTTCTTTTCTCTTTCTTCCCCCCCTTCTTACCGTCTCTTCTCCCCTTTGGTTTTCTTTCTCTCCCTCTTTCTTTTATTCTTTCTCCCTGTCCTATCCCTAAAGAAAAAATCAAAAAAAAAAATCAAAAAAAAAAAAAAGCATTTGAATGAAAACAACGGAATTAAAATGAAAATGATGGAGTATGATTGGGCAGCACGGTGGCGCGGTGGTTAGCACTGTTGCCTCACAGCAAGAAGGTCCTGAGTTCCATTCCACCATCAGGCCGGGGTCTTTCTGTGTGGAGTTTGCATGTTCTCCCCGTGGTGCGTGGGTTCTCTCCGGGTACTCCGGCTTCCTCCCACCGTCCAAAGACATGCAGCTTGTGGGGATAGGTTAATTGGATAATCCAAATTGCCACTAGGTGTGAATGTGCGAGTGAATGTGAGTGTGAATGGTTGTCTGTCCCTATGTGTTAGCCCTGCGACAGACTGGCGACCTGTCCAGGGTGTACCCCGCCTTTCGCCCTATGACAGCTGGGATAGGCTCCAGCGCCCCCCGCGACCCTGAAAAGGATAAGTGGAAGCGAATGGATGGATGGATGGATGATGGAGTATGAATGAAAACAACAGAATTTGAGAACAAACAATGGAATTTGAATGAAAACAACAGAATTTGATCAAAAACCAAAGAATTTGAATGAAAACAACAGAATTTGAGAACAGACAATGGAATATGAATGAAAACAACAGAATTTGAATGAAAAGAACAGAATTTGATCAAAAACAAAAGAACTTGGAATGAAAACAACAGAATTTGAACGAAAACAACGGAATTTGAATGAAAACAACGAAATTAGAATGTACAGAACAGAGTTTGAATTAAAACAATTAAATTAGAATATATAGAACAGAGTTTGAATGAAAGCAACAGAATTCTAAAACAAACAATAGAATTTGAATAAAAAGAGTAGAATTAGAATGAAAACAACGGAATTTGAAAAAACAGAACAGTATTTGAATAAAAACAATGGAATTTGAATGAAAAAAACGGAATTAAAATGAAAACGAAGGAATTTGAATGAAAACAACAGAATTTGAGAACAAACAATGTAATTTGAATGAAAACAACAGAATTGGAATGAAAACAACGAAATTAGAATGTACAGAACAGAGTTTGAATTAAAACAATTGAATTAAAATGTACAGGACAGAGGAATTTGAATGAAAACAACGGAAGTAGAATGTATAGAACAGAGTTTGCATGAAAACAACAGAATTCTAAAACAAACAAAAGAATTTGAATAAAAAGAGTAGAATTAGAATGAAAACAAAAGCATTTGAATGAAAACAATGGAATTTCAATGAAAAGAACAGAATTTGAGAACAAACAATGGAATTTTAATGAAAACAACAGAATTTGAACGAAAACAACGGAATTTGAATGAAAACAACAGAATTTGAGAACAAACACAGGAATTTGAATTAAAACAATGGAATTTGAATGAAAAAGACAGAATTTGAGAACTGGGCCCTGTTTCAGGAAGCCGGTTTAGAAAACTCAGAGTTAAAAATGATACGCAGGGTTGAGTAACTCCGAACTGTCCAACTCAGAATATTCGGTTTCAGAAAGGCTGATAACAATTAGTTCAATCAACGCGGAGTTGCTTTAACCCCAAGTGAAGCGCGCGGACGAGGATACATAAAGCCCTGATAAGCGGAGCACAGATTAAGCGAGTCACCATGGAGACGGAGGGAAAGAAGGCGCGGTCAATGTATTTCACAGCGCTTGAGGCCGAAATTCTGATGCCGATAACATGCAGATTTCTCAGAAAAAACGTAACACAGCCTCAGCTGCAAAACAAAGGGAGCATGCATGGCAAAACATAGCCGACAGAGTCAATGCGTGAGTGTTAATATAAACATTGATCTAGGGATTTCCACCCATTTAACACGTTATTTTATCATATGTTATTTTATTTGTTATTTTATACATTTTATTTTGTGATGTGATGTGAGCGCAGGTGCAACCCAACAGGCCCCAAACGTTCCTGGCAGCAAGTAAAAATGAAATATAAAAATATAGTCCAAACAGGTAAGGTGTAATTGTATTATGAGCCACAGTGCTTGGTCTGTTTGTCCTATGTAAATCAATTGCAGTTAGAGGCTACATTAATTTTCTTTCTGTAAGCACTTATTGAAATTATCTGAGCACATTACAAGTACATATTTGCTTACTCTGTATGCTCAAATGTGGCCCGTTATAGCCAACAGAAAAAAAGCGGAGGCCCGAAAAACAGGTGGGGGTCCTCCACCACCACCACTCACAGAGGCTGAGCAGTTGGCCCTCAGCCAAAACAGTGGGCGCCCTGTGGCCGAAGGCATCTCTGCGGGGACATCCTCTGAGTCAATAACCCCGCAAGACACAAGTGCCTACATAGGGGGTAAATTCAAAATAATACATGATGTGCATACATCCTTTCTTCACAGTCACCTTTGCAGTGCTACTCATTCATTTGATAAACTCTTTACCATAATGGATTATTTTGTAGTGAAGTTATTTTCCTACTGATTTTGCCTTCCCTCAGTCTTGGTTGTCTTTGAGAGCATAATGACAATGAAGTGTAAGGTGATTGGTATGTTTGTTAATTGCCATTTGGTCCCTTGTAAGTTTAAGTGACCTGTATAAACCTCATATTCTATCAGTTGATGGTGATGGTGTACTGCATCTGGTGCAGCCTCCTGTTGAGCCAGACCAACATGCAGTTGTGAGTAATACTCCACAGATTATATGAGTTTACAGTAGAACAGCAATGTTGTTAACTTCTTTACTACAGGAAAATAATGAAGAAACATTGACAGCTGTTACAGAGGAGGAAGCAACAGAGACACTTTATGAGGTTTACATCTTTTAATACTTTGTGTACAGGAAACACAGGCGACCAATAAAGCCAGTTGAACAAAAAATCTGTTTATTCTTCTTTCAACATGTTGAGGTGATGGGTCAAAGGAAATGATTGTGACATATGGTGTCTCTGACTGCGCTTCCATCTTGTATGTCCATGGGAGGGTCAGGATGTTCATGGTTTGGATCACTGCTGATGTTTGGTTCAGAAGGACAGTGTTCTCCTCTAATTGTGGCAATGTTGTGAAGAATCACACATGCCACAATAATGTCACATGCCCTTTCTGGGGTGACCCTGAGTCTTTGCAGGCACTGGAACCGGGCCTTAAGCATTCCGATAGTCATTTCAACTCTGGCTCTTGTCCTGCAATTAGCCAGATTATATCGCTGCTGTGGGCCCGGTTCAGGGTCAGGGTAAGGGGTAAGCAAATAGGGTAAACATGGATACCCCCTATCACCAAGCAAGTAGCCAGTGAACTCTCCTAAGACAGAAGGATACACTTCAGTTCAAATGTCCCTGAAGCAATTGGTCTTTATATATTTTAAAGTATTCTCAACTCACCATGTCCAAATTTTGTGCTCAGTGTACATTCACGGAATATTTGTGAGTCATGGACAGAGCCTGGCCGCTTGGCTTCCACATTTGTGATAATGTTGGCAGCATCACATATGATCTTCACAGTGCAGAGAACACAAATTAGCATCCATTACTATAATGAAATAATTTGTTAGTTTGAAATGCTACAGGGAACTATGTACCTGTACATTAATGCTGTGGAAAGACTTCCTGTTCACATAGTCTCCTTCATTTACTGAAGGAGCAATGATTGGAATGTGAGTACCATCTATACAGCCAATCACGCCTGGGAACCGTGAAAATAAATGTAAAATTTAAGTAGTAGTCCAAGTATCACCACATCATAAATTAAGTTTTGGTCATCCTGATACCTGCAATTTTGTGGCATCCCTCTTTGATAAATCTTGTGGGTCTATGACCGGGGAACACAAACGAGTACAGGAGACGTTTCAGTGCAACTGTAACATTCCTGACTGCCCGACAGACGGTAGCCTTGGAAACGTGCTCAGCGTCACCAATATTATACAGAAAGCTCCCGTTTGCAAAAAACCGAAGTGCAATACAAATAATATGTACAGAACTGAGAGGATGTCCACGATGTGTCACATGCGTAATATATGGCCTGAGGATGTTATCCAAATAACTTATAGATTGTGCTGAGAAACGGTAACGTTCACACAGAAAATCATCAGGAAATGATAAAATGTCCAAACGCGCTCTGATCACTCTCTCCCGGCGGAGAGCTCTGCGGAGAATTTGGGCTTCACGATCTACTGGCTCTTCAAGGAAGGGGCACGCCATGTCCGACACTTCCTACTGTCAGGTTTCCGACAAAGGGGCGGAGACAGTCAGGGTTAGTTGTAGTAAACCTGCTAGGGGGCAGGTTAGCTTCACGGAGTGTGTCGTCATAGTGACTCACTGAGGCTTCATCTGAACTCGCTTTGTGAAACCGAAAACCCAGAGTTTTCGTTAACTCAGGGTATACTTACTCAGTTTTTCCACTAAACCGGCTTCCTGAAACAGGGCCCAGACAATGGAATATGAATGAAAACAACAGAATTTGAATGAAAAGAACAGAATTTGATTAAAAACCAAAGAACTTTGAATGAAAACAACAAAATTTGAACGAAAACAACGGGATTTGAATGAAAACAATTAAATTAGAATGTACAAAACAGAGTTTGAATTAAAACAATTAAATTAGAATATATAGAACATAGTTTGAATGAAAGCAACAGAATTCTAAAACAAACAATCGAATTTGAATAAAAAGAGTAGAATTAGAATGAAAACAACGGAATTTGAAAAAACAGAACAAAATTTGAATCAAAACAATGGAATTTGAATGAAAACAACAGAATTGGAATGAAAACAATGAAATTAGAATGTACAGAACAGAGTTTGAATTAAAACAATTGAATTAGAATGTACAGAACAGAGTTTGAATGAAAACAACGGAAGTAGAATGTATAGAACAGAGTTTGAATGAAAACAACAGAATTCTAAAACAAACAATAGAATTTGAATAAAAAGAGTAGAATTAGAATGAAAACAAACGCATTTGAATGAAAACAATGGAATTTGAATGAAAACAACAGAATTTGAATGAAAACAACGGAATTTGAATGAAAATAAACAAAATTAGAATGTACAGAACAGTTTGAATGAAAACTACGGAATTACAATGTATAGAACAGAGTTTGAATGAAAGCAAGATTGCCTCAGTTGTATCGTGAGTGTAATTTCAAATAAAATAAAATAAAACTCAGAAGCGTGTATTCTTCTTCTTCTTCTTCTTCTTCTTAATAAACAATGGGATTTGAATGAAAACAACAGAATTTGAGAACAAACACAGGAATTTGAATTAAAACAATGAAATTTGAATGAAAACAACAGAATTGGAATTAAAAGAACAGAATGTGATCAAAAGCCAAAGAATTTGCATGAAAACAACAGAATTTGAACGAAAACAACGGAATTTGATTGAAAACAACAGGATTATAATGTATAGAACAGAGTTTGAATGATAGCAACAGAATTCTAAAACAAACAATAGATTTTGAATAAAAAGAGTAGAATTAGAATGAAAACAAAAGCATTTGAATGAAAACAACGGAATTTGAATGAACAGAACAGAATTTGAATGAAAACTATTGAATTTGAATGAAAACAACGAAATTAGAATGTATAGAACAGAGTTTGAATGAAAACAACGAAATTAGAATGTATAGAACAGAGTTTGAATGAAAAAAATGGAATTAGAATGTATAGAACAGAGTTTGAATGAAAGCAGCAGAATTCTAAAACAAACAATAGAATCTGAATAAAAAGAGTAGAATTAGAATGAAAACAAAAGCATTTGAATGAAAACAATGGAATTTCAATGAAAACAACGGAATTTGACAACAAACAATAGAATCTGAATAAAAAGAGTAGAATTAGAATGAAAACAAAAGCATTTGAATGAAATCAAAAGAATTTGAATGAAAACAACAGAATTTGCATGAAAACAACGAAATTAGAATGTACAGAACAGAGTTTGAATTAAAACAATTGAATTAGAATGTACAGAACAGAGTTTGAATGAAAACAATGGAAGTAGAATGTATAGAACAGAGTTTGAATGAAAACAACGGAATTAGAATGTATAGAACAGAATTTGAATGAAAGCAACAGAATTCTAAAACAAACAATAGAATCTGAATAAAAAGAGTAGAATTAGAATGAAAACAAAAGCATTTGAATGAAAACAACGGAATTTCAATGAAAAGAACAGAATTTGAGAACATACAATGGAATCTGAATGAAAACAACAGAGTTTGAACGAAAACAACGGAATTTGAATGAAAACAACGAAATTAGAATGTACAGAACAGAGTTTGAATTAAAACAATGGAATTAGAATATATAGAACGGAGTTTGAATGAAAGCAACAGAATTCTAAATCAAACAATAGAATCTGAATAAAAATAGTAGAATTAGAATGAAAACAAAAGCATTTGAATGAAAACAACGGAATTTCAATGAAAAGAACAGAATTTGAGAACAAACAATGGAATCTGAATGAAAACAACAGAATTTGAACGAAAACAACGGCATTTGAATGAAATCAAAAGAATTTGAATGAAAACAACAGAATTTGAATGAAAACAACGAAATTAGAATGTACAGAACAGAGTTTGAATGAAAACAATTGAATTAGAATGTACAGAACAGAGTTTGAATGAAAACAATGGAAGTAGAATGTATAGAACAGAGTTTAAATGAAAACAACGGAATTAGAATGTATAGAACAGAGTTTGAATGAAAGCAACAGAATTCTAAAACAAACAATAGAATTTGAATAAAAAGAGTAGAATTAGAATGAAAACAAAAGCATTTGAATGAAAAGAACGGAATTTGAATGAACAGAACAGAATTTGAATGAAAACAATTGAATTTGAATCAAAACAACGAAATTAGAATGTATAGAACAGAGTTTGAATGAAAACAATGGAATTAGAATGTATAGAACAGAGTTTGAATGAAAGCAACAGAATTCTAAAACAAACAATAGAATCTGAATAAAAAGAGTAGAATTAGAATGTATAGAACAGAGTTTGAATGAAAGCAACAGAATTCTAAAACAAACAATAGAATCTGAATAAAAAGAGTAGAATTAGAATGAAAACAAAAGCATTTGAATGAAATCAAAAGAATTTGAATGAAAACAACAGAATTTGAATGAAAACAACGAAATTAGAATGTACAGAACAGAGTTTGAATGAAAACAATGGAAGTAGAATGTATAGAACAGAGTTTGAATGAAAACAACGGAATTAGAATGTATAGAACAGAGTTTGAATGAAAGCAACAGAATTCTAAAACAAACAATAGAATTTGAATAAACAGAGTAGAATTAGAATGAAAACAAAAGCATTTGAATGAAAACAACGGAATTTGAATGAACAGAACAGAATTCACTTCCTGTTTGCCATTCATGTCACTTCCTGTTTGCCATTTGTTTGAAAGTTGTGTTTTTATCGTGTCCTGTGGATTTTTGAAATTTGGCCATCAATTTCTGGAGCAAAGACTACTCAAATTGTTGGAACTTTTTGTACAACCCTGTCTGGATTACGACTTTGATACATGATATTGGACTGGACTAACGGAGTTAACGAGGTAATTGCAGGCTAGCCAACACGTTACCAGGCTAACAGCTGACTGAGGAATCAGCTGACTGAACCTGCTACCAGGGTAACCAGATAAAATGGGGCCGAAGAGGACACCGACAGCTGAGGAAGTCGAGGACATTAAAAAGTCTCTTGACTTCATAATGGAGGAAATTTCTACTATCAGACTGCAGCAGAAAAATATCATTGAAATTGTGGAGGAGGTAAAGCTCCTCCGCATCCAAAATGCCGAAAAAGATAAAATAATTGCATACCTGGAAAGTAAGGTCGCTGAGAACAAACAATAGAATTTGAATAAAAACAACAGAATTTGAGAACAAACAATGGAATTTGAATGAAAACAACAGAATTTGATCAAAAACCAAAGAATTTGAATGAAAACAACAGAATTTGAATGAAAACAACGAAAGAAGAATGTATAGAACAGAGTTTGAATGAAAGCAACAGAATTCTAAAACAAATAATAGAATTTGAATAAAAAGAACAGGGCCCTGTTTCAGGAAGCCGGTTTAGTGGAAAAACTGAGTAAGTATACCCTGAGTTAACGAAAACTCTGGGTTTTCGTTAACTCAGGGTAATTCACAACGGAAAACAACGGAATTTGAATGAAAACAACGAAATTAGAATGTACAGAACAGAGTTTGAATTAAAACAATTAAATTAGAATATATAGAACAGAGTTTGAATGAAAGCAACAGAATTCTAAAACAAACAATAGAATTTGAATAAAAAGAGTAGAATTAGAATGAAAACAACGGAATTTGAAAAAACAGAACAGTATTTGAATCAAAACAATGGAATTTGAATGAAAAAAACGGAATTAAAATGAAAACGAAGGAATTTGAATGAAAACAACAGAATTTGAGAACAAACAATGTAATTTGAATGAAAACAACAGAATTTGAGAACAAACATAGGAATTTGAATTAAAACAATGAAATTTGAATGAAAACAACAGAATTGGAATGAAAACAACGAAATTAGAATGTACAGAACAGAGTTTGAATTAAAACAATTGAATTAAAATGTACAGGACAGAGGAATTTGAATGAAAACAACGGAAGTAGAATGTATAGAACAGAGTTTGCATGAAAACAACAGAATTCTAAAACAAACAATAGAATGTGAATAAAAAGAGTAGAATTAGAATGAAAACAAAAGCATTTGAATGAAAACAATGGAATTTCAATGAAAAGAACAGAATTTGAGAACAAACAATGGAATTTTAATGAAAACAACAGAATTTGAACGAAAACAACGGAATTTGAATGAAAACAACAGAATTTGAGAACAAACACAGGAATTTGAATTAAAACAATGGAATTTGAATGAAAACAACAGAATGTGAGAACAGGGCCCTGTTTCAGGAAGCCGGTTTAGTGGAAAAACTGAGTAAGTATACCCTGAGTTAACGAAAACTCTGGGTTTTCGGTTTCACAAAGCGAGTTCAGATGAAGCCTCAGTGAGTCACTATGACGACACACGCCGTGAAGCTAACCTGCCCCCTAGCAGGTTTACTACAACTAACCCTGACTGTCTCCGCCCCTTTGTTGGAAACCTGACAGTAGGAAGTGTCGGACATGGCGTGCCCCTTCCTTGAAGAGCCAGTAGATCGTGAAGCCCAAATTCTCCGCAGAGCTCTCCGCCGGGAGAGAGTGATCAGAGCGCATTTGGACATTTTATCATTTCCTGATGATTTCCTGTGTGAACGTTACCGTTTCTCAGCACAATCTATAATTTATTTGAATAACATCCTCAGGCCATATATTACGCATGTGACACATCGCGGACATGCTCTCAGTTCTGTACATATTATTTGTATTGCACTTCGTTTTTTTGCAAACGGGAGCTTTCTGTATAATATTGGTGACGCTGAGCACGTTTCCAAGGCTACCGTCTGTCGGGCAGTCAGGAATGTTACAGTTGCACTGAAACGTCTCCTGTACTCGTTTGTGTTCCCCGGTCATAGACCCACAAGATTCATCAAAGAGGGATGCCACAAAATTGCAGGTATCAGGATGACCAAAACTTAATTTATGATGTGGTGATACTTGAACTACTACTTAAATTTTACATTTATTCTCACGGTTCCCAGGCGTGATTGGCTGAATAGATGGCACTCACATTCCAATCATTGCTCCTTCAGTAAATGAAGGAGACTATGTGAACAGGAAGTCTTTCCACAGCATTAATGTACAGGTACATAGTTCCCTGTAGCATTTCAAACTAACAAATTATTTCATCATAGTAATGGATGCTAATTTGTGTTCTCTGCACTGTGAAGATCATATGTGATGCTGCCAACATTATCACAAATGTGGAGGCCAAGTGGCCAGGCTCTGTCCATGACTCACAAATATTCCGTGAATGTACACTGAGCACAAAATTTGGACATGGTGAGTTGAAAATACTTTAAAATATATAAAGACCAATTGCTTCAGGGACATTTGAACTGAAGTGTATCCTTCTGTCTTAGGAGAGTTCACTGGCTACTTGCTTGGTGATAGGGGGTATCCATGTTTACCCTATTTGCTTACCCCTTACTCTGACCCTGAACCGGGCCCACAGCAGCGATATAATCTGGCTAATTGCAGGACAAGAGCCAGAGTTGAAATGACTATCGGAATGCTTAAGGCCCGGTTCCAGTGCCTGCAAAGACTCAGGGTCACCCCAGAAAGGGCATGTGACATTATTGTGGCATGTGTGATTCTTCACAACATTGCCACAATTAGAGGAGAACACTGTCCTTCTGAACCAAACAGCAGTGATCCAAACCATGAACATCCTGACCCTCCCACGGACATACAAGATGGAAGAGCAGTCAGAGACACCATATGTCACAATCATTTCTTTTGACCCATCAGCTCAACATGTTGAAAGAAGAATAAACAGATTTTTTGTTCAACTGGCTTTATTGGTCACCTGTATTTCCTGTACACAAAGTATTAAAAGATGTAAACCTCATAAAGTGTCTCTGTTGCTTCCTCCTCTGTAACAGCTGTCAATGTTTCTTCATTATTTTCCTGTAGTAAAGAAATAAACAACATTGCTGTTCTACTGTAAACTCATATAATCTGTGGAGTATTACTCACAACTGCATGTTGGTCTGGCTCAACAGGAGGCTGCACCAGATGCAGTACACCATCACCATCAACTGATAGAATATGAGGTTTATACAGGTCACTTATAACTTACAAGGGACCAAATGGCAATTAACAAACATACCAATCACCTTACACTTCATTGTCATTATGCTCTCAAAGACAACCAAGACTGAGGGAAGGCAAAATCAGTAGGAAAATAACTTCACTACAAAATAATCCATTATGGTAAAGAGTTTATCAAATGAATGAGTAGCACTGCAAAGGTGACTGTGAAGAAAGGATGTATGCACATCATGTATTATTTTGAATTTACCCCCTATGTAGGCACTTGTGTCTTGCGGGGTTATTGACTCAGAGGATGTCCCCGCAGAGATGCCTTCGGCCACAGGGCGCCCACTGTTTTGGCTGAGGGCCAACTGCTCAGCCTCTGTGAGTGGTGGTGGTGGAGGACCCCCACCTGTCTTTCGGGCCTCCGCTTTTTTTCTGTTGGCTATAACGGGTCACATTTGAGCATACAGAGTAAGCAAATATGTACTTGTAATGTGCTCAGATAATTTCAATAAGTGCTTACAGAAAGAAAATTAATGTAGCCTCTAACTGCAATTGATTTACATAGGACAAACAGACCAAGCACTATGGCTCATAATACAATTACACCTTACCTGTTTGGACTATATTTTTATATTTCATTTTTACTTGCTGCCAGGAACGTTTGGGGCCTGTTGGGTTGCACCTGCGCTCACATCACGTCACAAAATAAAATGTATAAAATAACAAATAAAATAACATATGATAAAATAACGTGTTAAATGGGTGGAAATCCCTAGATCAATGTTTAAATTAACACTCACGCATTGACTCTGTCGGCTATGTTTTGCCATGCATGCTCACTTTCTTTTGCAGCTGTCGCTGTGTTACTTTTTTCGGCGGGATTTGCATGTTATCGGCATATGCTGCCATCAGAATTTCGGCCTCAAGCGCTGTAAAATACATTGACTGCGCCTTCTTTCCCTCCGTCTCCATGGTGACTCGCTTAATCTGTGCTCCACTGTTCAGGGCTTTATGTATCCTCGTCCGCGCGCTTAACTTGGGGTTAAAGCAACTCCGCGTTGACTGAACTACTTGTTATCAGCCTTTCTGAAACCGAATATTCCAAGTTGGACAGTTCGGGATTACTCAACCCTGCGTATCGTTTTTCACTCTGAGTTTTCTAAACCGGCTTCCTGAAACAGGGCCCAGACAATGGAATATGAATGAAAACAACAGAATTTGAATGAAAACAACAGAATTTGATCAAAAACCAAAGAACTTTGAATGAAAACAACAGAATTTGAACGAAAACAACGGAATTTGAATGAAAACAATTAAATTAGAATGTACAGAACAGAGTTTGAATGAAAACAATTAAATTAGAATATATAAAACAGAGTTTGAATGAAAGCAACAGAATTCTAAAACAAACAATCGAATTTGAATAAAAAGAGTAGAATTAGAATGAAAACAACGGAATTTGAAAAAACAGAACAGAATGTCATGGTCCCTGTGCCCTGCTGGTCAATCCTCTATTGGGCAATATGTTTGTGGTTTGTTTGCTCTCTCGCCCTCTCTCTCTCTCACTCTCTCTCTCTCGCCACGGCGATGCTCACTGCGGGCTCCCGCTGCTGGCCCACACACCTGCTCATCACCACACCGGCCGCTGATCCCAGCTGATTACTGCACTACTTAGATGGCGAGTCTGCACTAGTCTTCGCTGGATCGTTGAACTATCAGCATCGTTTTTGGAACCGGATTCTGAGAGGAGTGACTGAGGAGGAGCTTTTGTACAGAAAGTGTGGAGCACCTTTTCCCCTAACCCTGTTTCCCACGGACCCTGGCGACCCGGACCCGTTTCCCCTGCACATTGTACATAGCCACTTGGTGATTGTGTTCACTGTGAATAAACGCACTGTTCTTCGCTTAAAGGGAAACCCTGGCCTGCGCCTGAGTCTCTTTCGGAACCCCTAACAGAACGATCCAGCCATTATGGACTCAGCAGGACAGGACCCCGTGGGCCGGGCTCTGGCCGCCCAGGAAGCCGCGCTGGCCCGCCATGAACAAATGCTCGGGCAGCTACGGCAGGATGTCGCCGCATTGACCCTGGCAGTGGCGCAGTTAATACCGCTGGAGGGAAATGCGCAACCAGGGAATCCCCAGCCGCCCAGCCCGGCTCCCCAGGCGGCACCGCCCGCCGTAGCGTCAGGTAGCTCACCGCGGGTCGGTACGCCGTCTGACGGACCTTTACCCACACCGGAACCATTCTCGGGTGAGTCTGACAAATGCGCCGGATTTTTGGCTCAGGTGTCTCTGACGTTTCGCGAGCTGCAGCGTTTTCATGGCAACGATGGGGCGAAGATCACTTATTTCGTTCAACTTCTGAGGGGCCGTGCACTAAAGTGGGCCCAGGTTGTGTTAAACTCTGATCCTGTCATCACCTACGCTGACTTTCTCTCCAAGTTTAAGAATGTGTTTAACCCAGGCACCGGGGCAGAGGCCGCTGCTCTCCGTCTCCTCAACTTCAAACAAGGTAGGAGAAGCATGTCTGATTACGCTATCGACTTCTGGATTCTGGCAGAAGAGGCAGGGTGGAATCAGGAGGCGCTACGGAGCACGTTGCTGAACAATGTCAGAGAAGAATTAAGGGACGAGCTAATCATGCGTGATCTCCCTGCCTCCTTTAATGAGCTAATGTCCCTGTGCATTAAGGTGGATGAGCGGTTACGGGCTCGCCGGTCGCAGCGGAACTACAACTTCCATGAGGCTGCGGGAATCTCTGGCACCGGCGCCATGGCGGATGCCGGCCCCTCCCGGACTCACGAGAGCGGGGACGGAGAGGAACCCATGCAGCTGGGCGGCTCCCATCTCACCGCGGCGGAGCGTCAGCGCCGGATTACCGCCGGTGAGTGCCTCTATTGTGGTCACAGGGGACATGTTGTGGCTACCTGCCCTTCGCGGGCAAAAGGGCGCGCCCGCCAGTGATGGTAGGAGTACTGGTGGGCGAGCTGAGCCAGGAAGAAGCTCCTCCCCGTTTAACACTACCGGCCACGCTTTCCATTCACTCTAAGAGCCGCTCCCTATCGGTGTTAATCGACTCTGGGGCGGAACAAAACTTTATTGACTGTCAGTTAGCCCGGCAACTTGGGTTACTATTGGAGCCCCTGCCTCATGCATTACGTGTTACGGCATTGTCAGGTCAACGCCTTCCAGACATCACTCTGGTGACGGAGCCTGTCGAGCTCACCCTCTCTGGCAATCATTCTGAAGAAATCTGTTTTTTGGTGTTTAAAGCAACTCGCACTCCACTAGTTCTCGGCCATCCTTGGCTACAACAGCACAACCCTCACATAGATTGGCTGAAGGGGCGTGTCACTGGGTGGGGGGAGGACTGCCACATGACCTGCCTTAAAGCAGCCTCGCCTCCAAGCGTTGAAACGCCCTCTTCTGGGGTATTGGAATCAGCTGATTTAACTAATGTGCCCTCTGTTTATCACGACCTAGCTGAGGTGTTTCAAAAGGCCCGCGCCCAGTCACTCCCTCCGCATAGACCCTATGACTGTGCTATCGAACTGCTCCCGGGAGCTCCTTTACCCACCAGTCGGCTATATAGCATCTCACTTCCAGAACGAGACGCTATGGACAAGTACATCACGGAATCCCTGGCTGCCGGCCTCATTCGGGCCTCCACCTCTCCAGTCGCGGCAGGCTTCTTCTTTGTCGAAAAGAAGGATAAAACCCTCCGGCCATGCATTGACTATCGCGGATTAAACAACATCACAGTAAAAAATAAATACCCTCTGCCGCTCCTCAGTTCTGCCTTCGAGCTCCTCCAGGGGGTTACTGTTTTCACCAAACTGGATTTGCGAAACGCATACCATCTGGTTCGCATCCGTGAGGGCGATGAGTGGAAGACCGCCTTCAACACCCACCTCGGCCACTTCGAGTACCTTGTCATGCCCTTTGGTCTCACTAACGCCCCTGCGGTGTTCCAAGCCCTGGTGAACGACGTGCTCAGAGACTTCATTAACCGTTTTGTTTTTGTCTATCTAGATGACATCCTGATCTTTTCCAGAAACCAATCCGAGCACGAGACCCATGTCAGACAGGTCCTGCAACGACTCCTCGAAAACCGATTGTTCGTCAAAGGAGAAAAGTGTGAGTTCCACGTCTCCACCGTTGCATTCCTGGGGTACATAATCGACCAAGGAAACCTCCGCCCGGACCCTGTGAAGGTAAAAGCCGTTGTTGAGTGGCCGGAACCTCCTAATAGGCACCAACTGCAACGTTTCCTTGGATTTGCCAACTTCTACCGGCGGTTCATTCGGGACTTCAGCCAAGTTGCCTTGCCGCTGACCCAGCTAACCTCTCCCAAGCTTCCTTTTCAGTTGAACAAAGAAGCTCAGGCAGCTTTCCAAGAACTGAAGAAACGATTCGCCTCAGCCCCCATCCTGATCCAACCCGACCTCACGCAGCCATTTGTGGTCGAGGTCGACGCGTCCGACTCGGGGGTTGGAGCGGTTCTGTCGCAACGGAAGGACGGTAAGCTCCACCCTTGTGCCTTCTTCTCCCGCCGTCTGTCCCCTGCAGAGAGAAACTATGACGTCGGGGATCGGGAACTGCTGGCGATAAAACTAGCCCTGGAGGAGTGGCGGCACTGGTTGGAGGGCACGGCTCAGCCTTTCCTCGTCTGGACAGACCACAAGAACCTGGCATACCTACAATCAGCTAAGAGGCTCAACGCTCGACAGGCCAGGTGGGCCCTGTTTTTCACCCGTTTCCACTTCTCCATCTCTTACAGACCCGGTTCCCGGAATGTCAAACCCGATGCCCTGTCCCGTCAGTTCTCAGTCTCGGAGGACACCACTGAGCCCGCTCCCGTTCTCCCCGCCACCTGTGTCGTGGGCGCCATCTCCTGGGGGATCGAAGCAGCCATTCGGGAGGCTCAGGTGTTGGAACCGGATCCGGGAGGCGGGCCAGCCCAACGGCTCTACGTCCCTCAATCAGTACGTTCTCAAGTGCTTCAATGGGCCCACACTGCCCGCTTTACGTGCCACCCAGGGGTCCACCGCACTATCAACTTCCTCCAGCGCTACTTCTGGTGGCCCTCTCTGACTAAAGACGCTCGGGAGTACGTCTCCGCCTGCGCGACCTGTGCCCGGAATAAACCATCTCATCAGCCGCCCGCTGGACAGCTCAATCCCCTGCCGACTCCGTCCAGGCCGTGGTCCCATATAGCTTTGGACTTTGTAACCGGACTGCCGCAATCAGCAGGCAACACTGTCATACTTACCATCGTGGACCGTTTTTCTAAAGCTGCCCACTTCATAGCTCTACCCAAGCTTCCCACGGCCATGGAGACCGCACGACTGCTTACCCGTCATGTGTTTCGTTTGCATGGGATCCCGGAAGACATTGTGTCTGACAGAGGCCCCCAGTTCACGTCTGGCGTCTGGAAGGAATTCTGCTCCTCATTAGGAGCAAAGGTCAGTCTGACCTCCGGTTACCATCCCCAAAGCAACGGTCAGTGTGAGCGAGCTAACCAGGAGCTCGAGGCAATGTTGCGGTGCACAGCGTCCTCCAACCAGTCCATCTGGAGTGATGAACTACCCTGGATTGAGTACGCCCACAACAGTCTGACTTCCTCCGCCACTGGTCTGTCTCCCTTCGAGGTCTCACTGGGTTTCCAGCCGCCTCTCTTCCCCTCTGTCGAGGGTGAGCATTCTGTGCCATCTGTCCAGGCCCATCTACGGAGGTGCCGACGAGCTTGGCGGGCCGCACGGACAGCGTTGCTGCGCACGAAGGACCGAACCAAACAGACCGCAGATCGCCGCCGCACACCAGCTCCAGCATACAGCGTGGGACAAAAGGTATGGCTGTCCACGCGCTTTGTTCCTCTCAGGACTGAGTCCAAGAAGCTCAACCCAAACTTCATTGGTCCTTTTGAGGTTTCGGCGCTGATCAACCCCGTCTCTCTGAAACTCCGGCTGCCCCGCAACATGAGGATTCACAATGTGTTCCACGTCTCCCAAATCAAACCTGTACAGAATAGCCCCCTGTGCCCTCCTTCCAGGCCCCCTCCGCCCGCCCGGCTTGTGGACGGCTTGCCCGCCTATTCCATCACGCGGATTATGGACTCTCGCCGCCGCGGGCGTGGCTTCCAGTACCTTGTGGACTGGGAGGGCTATGGCATTGAGGAGCGATCCTGGGTTCCGCGGGCCGCTGTCCTGGACAAGCGTATGCTGCGGGCCTTCCATCTGTCTCATCCTGGTAAGCCTGGTGGGTCGCCAGGGGGCTCCCGTTGAGGGGGGGGTACTGTCATGGTCCCTGTGCCCTGCTGGTCAATCCTCTATTGGGCAATATGTTTGTGGTTTGTTTGCTCTCTCGCCCTCTCTCTCTCTCACTCTCTCTCTCTCGCCACGGCGATGCTCACTGCGGGCTCCCGCTGCTGGCCCACACACCTGCTCATCACCACACCGGCCGCTGATCCCAGCTGATTACTGCACTACTTAGATGGCGAGTCTGCACTAGTCTTCGCTGGATCGTTGAACTATCAGCATCGTTTTTGGAACCGGATTCTGAGAGGAGTGACTGAGGAGGAGCTTTTGTACAGAAAGTGTGGAGCACCTTTTCCCCTAACCCTGTTTCCCACGGACCCTGGCGACCCGGACCCGTTTCCCCTGCACATTGTACATAGCCACTTGGTGATTGTGTTCACTGTGAATAAACGCACTGTTCTTCGCTTAAAGGGAAACCCTGGCCTGCGCCTGAGTCTCTTTCGGAACCCCTAACACAGAATTTGAATCAAAACAATGGAATTTGAATGAAAACAACAGAATTGGAATGAAAACAACGAAATTAGAATGTACAGAACAGAGTTTGAATTAAAACAATGGAATTAGAATATATAGAACGGAGTTTGAATGAAAGCAACAGAATTCTAAAACAAACAATAGAATTTGAATAAACAGAGTAGAATTAGAATGAAAACAAAAGCATTTGAATGAAAACAACGGAATTTGAATGAACAGAACAGAATTCACTTCCTGTTTGCCATTTATGTCACTTCCTGTTTGCCATTTGTTTGAAAGTTGTGTTTTTATCGTGTCCTGTGGATTTTTGAAATTTGGCCATCAATTTCTGGAGCAAAGACTACTCAAATTGTTGGAACTTTTTGTACAACCCTGTCTGGATTACGACTTTGATACATGATATTGGACTGGACTAACGGAGTTAACGAGGTAATTGCAGGCTAGCCAACACGTTACCAGGCTAACAGCTGACTGAGGAATCAGCTGACTGAACCTGCTACCAGGGTAACCAGATAAAATGGGGCCGAAGAGGACACTGACAGCTGAGGAAGTCGAGGACATTAAAAAGTCTCTTGACTTCATAATGGAGGAAATTTCTACTATCAGACTGCAGCAGAAAAATATCATTGAAATTGTGGAGGAGGTAAAGCTCCTCCGCATCCAAAATGCCGAAAAAGATAAAATAATTGCATACCTGGAAAGTAAGGTCGCTGAGAACAAACAATAGAATTAGAATGAAAACAACAGAATTTGAGAACAAACAATGGAATTTGAATGAAAACAACAGAATTTGATCAAAAACCAAAGAATTTGAATGAAAACAACAGAATTTGAACGAAAACAACGAAAGAAGAATGTACAGAACAGAGTTTGCATTAAAACAACGGAATTAGAATGTATAGAACAGAGTTTGAATGAAAACAACGAAATAAGAATGTATAGAACAGAGTTTGAATGAAAGCAACAGAATTCTAAAACAAATAAAGGAATTTGAATAAAAAGAACAGAATTAGAATGAAAACAAAAGCATTTGAATGAAAACAACGGAATTTGAATGAAAACAAAAGCATTTGAATGAAAACAACGGAATTTGAATGAAAACAACAGAATCTGAATGAAAACAATGGAAGTTTAAAAGAAACAACAGAATTAGAATGAAAACAACGGAATTTGAATGAAAACAAGGGAATTAGAATCAAAACGATGGAATTAGAATGAAAACAACGGAATTTGAATGAAAACAAGGGAATTAGAATCAAAACAATGGAATTTGAATGAAAACAAGGGAATTAGAATCAAAACGATGGAATTTGAATGAAAACAACAGAATTTCAGAACAAACAATGGAATTTGAATGAAAACAACAGAATTTCAGAACAAACAATGGAATTTGAATGAAAACAACAGAATTTGAATTAAAACAATGGAATTTGAATGAACAGAACAGAATTTGAATGAAAAGAACAGAATTTGATCAAAAACCAAAGAATTTGCATGAAATCAACAAATTTTGAATGAAAACAACGAAATTAGAATGTATAGAACAGAGTTTGAATGAAAACAATGGAATTAGAATGTATAGAACAGAGTTTGAATGTAAGCAAAAGAATTCTAAAACAAACAATAGAATCTGAATAAAAACAACAGAATTCTGAAAAAAAAACAATAGAATGTGAATAAAAAGAGTAGAATTAGAATGAAAAGCATTTGAATGAAAACAACGGAATTTGAATGAACAGAACAGAATTTGATTCAAAACAACGGAATTTGAATGAAAACAATGGAAGTTTTTAAAAAACAACATAATTTGAATGAAAACAACATAATTTGAATGAAAACAACGGAATTAAATTGAAAATGATGGAATTTGAATGAAAATAACCGAATTTGAGAACAAACAAAGGAATTTTAATTAAAACAATGGAATTTGAACAAAAACAACGGAATTTGAATGAAAACAACAGGATTATAATGTATAGAACAGACTTTGAATGAAAGCAACAGAATTCTAAAACAAACAATAGAATTTGAATACAAAGAGTAGAATTAGAATGAAAACAAATGTATTAGAATGAGAAAAACGGAATTTCAATGAAACAAACAGAATTTGAGAACAAACAATGGAATTTGAATGAAAACAAAGGAATGTGAATGAAAAGAACAGAATTTGATCAAAAACCAAAGAATTTGAACGAAAACAACGGATTTAAAATGAAAATGATGGATTTTCAATGAAAAGAATGAAATTTGAATGAAATGAAAAGAATTTGAATGAAAACAAAAGAATTTGAGAACAAACAATGGAATTTGAATAAAAACAGTAGAATTAGAATGAAAACAAAAGCATTTGAATTAAAAGAACGGAATTTCAATGAAAAGAACGGAATTAGAATGAAATGAATAGAATTTGAATGAAAACAATGGAATTTGTATGAACAGAACAGAATTTGAATGAAAACAATGGAATTTGAATGAAAACAACGGAATTTGAATGAACAGAAAATAATTTGAATGAAAACAATGAAGGTTTAAAACAAACAACAGAATTAGAATGAAAACAACGGAATTTTAATGAAAACAACAGAATTTGAGAACAAACAATGGAATTTGAATAAAAAGAGTAGAATTGGGTCCGTGTACTTTTCGGTATTTGAAGTTTCGTTTCAGAAAGTATAATTTAAAAAAGAAAATGAGACACTTATTTAATTCTCAACTTAAAAAGCTAAAATGAAAAACGTAAAACAATTGTTTTTTTCATTTTGTCCTTTCGCACATCAGAAACGAAAAACCCAAGAAAAAAGAACGAGAAAGGGCCCTTTATTTATTTTGTCTGAACCGGAAGTTTTAGTAGGTCAACAACCTGTACAAGTGATGCGCAAACTTATGGCAAACACTGTAGTGTGGACATCATGACGTTGGAAAAATACTCAGACGTGATCATGGAGATGGCAAAACAAGGCCTGTCATCGGAAATTATATCAGAGCGTCTGTCATATGAACACGGGGAAGTGAGAGGATTTTCTGCGAGAAATGTTAGAAAGTTTTGTGCTGAGCAAATCACTAGCTGTCGACTCTCGGACACACGGTTGGAGCTTGAGGTGACACAAGCTATAAATGAGGTAAGGTACTTTCTTCCTTCACCTTATGACTGTGTATGGTTGTCTTAACTGGGTTGTAAGGGGGTTAGTCTAGACTGTGTGCGCGCGCCCGCGCGTTTTAGCGTCTTGCGGGTGGTGGGTAACGTTAGTTATTTTAAAGATGTCTCTCACTGGTATTTGTACAGTTAATTAGCACAATACTTTAGCTTTACACATTTGCTTTCAGAATAAGCTACTTTACATTTGTTGTTCTAGTAGTAGCATGATCTTTTATTTTAAACAGGTGGGCCCAACATATGGCCGCAAAATGATGAAGGGCTATCTGTCCACAAAAGGGGTACATGCTGCAGAGGGACGAATTGGGTCAATTTTAAGAGAGGTGCATCAACCTTATCATGAAGCAAGACGCCAGGTAGCCTATGTTATTTAATCTTCCACTAGAACTGTATTCCAATGTTCTTTGTCATATTTGTGATATACATCATGTAATGGTAGGGCCTAATTCTGTTTAACAGATGTACGCCCTGCTTTAACAGTTACTTGACTCTTCCTCAAACGTATGATCAAATCTGCCTTTATCCAGTCAGCTGTCATTTATTTTTGTGATTTTTTTGTAAGGGAGCTCGGAATCTTAATCCCACACCGTACCATGCTGAATGCATGGGGCACAAGGTTCACCTGGACCAAAACGAGAAACTTGTAATGTTTGGAGTCACCCATGTTTTAGCTGTAGATGGATTCAGTAAAAAGATTGTGAGTCATTCCACAATGCCAATCAAAAACAACTTGAGCATCTATGAATATGTTTTCAGGTAATACAACCTCTCAAACCATTTATTTCATCTTAAGTGTTTTGATGGACATGTTAGTCATATTGGACATGAGCTGCACCCAAATTTACAATATTTGAATTTAAATTAGACATGCAACAGATGGGTCTGGTTATGTTCCTGAATATAATATATTAAGAACTTACCAAACATTTTGATCAACATTTTCTATTAATGTAAAAATAAATAAAATGGAATTGCACATGAATCATTTAACTACTTTATTGCAATTAATCAGTGTTCATTTATGAATGGAACAAGGTTCTTGGATTTCCACATATCTTTCAATTGTTCTGACATACATCTAAAGTCTGAGCATGACAGTGACATTGCAAAGAAACTTAAGAAATATATGTTGTCCTACTACAACTAAAATATTACCCAAAAAAAACATGAATGAATACATTCAAAATAATAACACCTTTGCTGGTCTTAAAGCAAAATAGTTAATAAATGTTCTTTATTTTTCCTGTACCAGACCTGCAGTGATCACCTATGGTATGTGGGACCAGGTGCGAGTAGACCATGGAAAGGAATTTTATTTAACACTGTTCATGCAAGAGATGCTGTCACATCATCGCTTCAATCAGGAGAGACTGCCTTATTTACAGACCTCATCCACAAGAGTAAGATTTAAGTACCATTAACATCAGCTGAAATTCTTATACTATTACGTGTACTACTACGTACATTTAAGACATGTTTCTTTTAACTCTTTTAGAACCACACAGTTGAAAGGATTTGGCCTGAAATCAACAACCGTGTCAACTACCCACTAAAAACTGCCCTACTCCAGCTGATGGACCAGGAGGAGATAGATATGGAGGATAACCTTGTGCGATACTGTGTGTCCAATCTAACCTGTCAGCTGTGTAACATTGGTCTTGCAAGTGTGGTAGAATCATGGAATGCTCATAGAATCCCAGGTAAAAAAAAAAAAAAAAAAAAGTCAGATTGCTTACAACCCTGATAATGAACATTTAAACACCTCCTCTATTTTTTACAGGAAAAGGCATACCAAATCACTTTGCAGAACATGGGTGTAAAAGAAGAATTTCTCCAGAGCTCTTGCCAAATGCACTTGAAGCAGCAGACCTTTACAGGCAGCACTTGGGATCTGCACTCAAAGAATATTCGACTTTTGGAGTTGATCCCTTCACAACCGAACAGGACAAACTTAGAACAGAGAGTCATTTTGCAGAAAAATATCCTGATATTTCACATTTGTTTTTTAGAGCCGTAAATGGTGACTTTATGCCATACAAAGAAGCTCTGCTCTGTCTCATAAACATAACTCAGAGAAATGTATGAACCACTGCATCTGTAAACTGTACAGAACAGACAAAAAAAAAATCAACTGACTGTAAACATTTGTGTGTACACACTACATTACTCCTCTGCAAAAAAAGATTTCAATACAGAAAATGCAGCTGTTAGACCAGTAATTTGTAGAACTCCGTTGTTACTCTCCCTGCATTTTGCACAGTGCTGTGATGTCTCTTGCCACTGTTCCACACATGTCTTGCAGCCAATAATGCTTCTGCAGCACAGTGAGAACACTGGATCCTCAATGATGTCTGCAAAAGTAAATCAGATAAGTGAGACTGTTATCCATTTATGTTGAATTTAGTTCAAACTATAGGTTCAAAGTCAGTCTTGACATAAATTTACAGACAGCATGCAGAATATTTTTGGTTATTCTGTAATTCCTCTTGTTCACGCTGTTCTGAGAAAGTCCCTGTCTATATTTTTGTCTATAATTGATGAGGGGCAAAATCAGTACATTTTCTCAATTAGCAAGCAAGAAAAATGAAAAAGTTACAGGTACTTGATTCAATATATGCAACTACAGTCCCATTTTAAATGTGAACTTTTTAGTTTTACATTACTGTGAACAGTGTACCGTCACCCATACTGACATTGTAATCAATTTGAAAAGCTATACTTTCATAGTCAAGATTGCAAGGAGAACCCAAATTAAATGTGCATGTAAACTTTTGAATGTTATGTTACAGTAGACCTGCATCTTGATTGTCTGTGCCTAAGTATTTAAATGGACACTGCTGAATAAAGAGCCTATGTTTGGTAAAAAAATGTTTGTCCAAAGTAATGATTGAATGTGGTTTGACATTGTTTTAATTGTAATTAAAATGTTAGTGTAGATGTAATGTATTTACTAAGCAACATTTGAACATACTCATACAAACCACGCAGCTAAATCCCTCCTTGAGTGTCTGCAGCTTGGGGGTTGTGACTTTCTGGGCAACTGCAAGATCAGTGAGCTCTTTGATTGCTGCTGTGACAGCTGGCAGACTTTGAGATGCCAACACCAACTCTTCTATTTTGTCACTCACTTCTCCCAAACTGGCACTGTCATCATCTTTACGGCTGCTACAAATAAAAATGGATAATCAGATGTCAAAGCTACTTACTGGCTTAAAGAAACATCACATCACTTACTGATAGATGATGATTTATGTAGTGATGTCTTACTGCTATTATAGGATTTAAATCAAATTAATTCTTCTATATTGATGTTCATCCTATAGTATATACATATTTATTCACATACCTCAGTTTCTTCCTCTTTGTTCCCTGGAGGCAATTAAAGTCTTGTTCAGGCACAGCAAGAATTTTTCGTGCATTTTGTCTCCAGTACTGTGACCCTACAGATGAAAAACAAAACCAAAGAAACCTGTTTAGAAGCCAATACCATATTACCCAATAAATATTACAAAGAGTCTGGTAAGACATGTCTCTCCATAAGATATGGGCTTTAGCTGTAATATTATGGCTCACCTGTTGTGCCCTCCGACTCCAGAATTGCATTGCCCTGTGCATCTGTCAAAATTATTGGGTTGTAATTACCAATGGCATCTTGCACTTTTCCTACTATCCCTTGAAGCGTAGCCTCAGACTCCAGGAATCGTACAACCACCATTCTATTGGGAATCAACCTCCCACCAACTACATCTGCAAAGTACACTGATCTGTAAAACAAAACATAATAATTTTACATATCTTGTAAAAGACAGCAGGCCACAAATCCATTCAGTGATTGCTATAGGCAAATTGTACTAAAACAGCTTTGCTATTCTTAACAATTCAACTATCCATGCACCTTATGTTTCTTTTTATTTTGCCTGTTCTGTAATTTAATATTCAAGAACACAGACTCATCCTACCTCTGAAATGTTTTGGAGGACATAGGGGAACTTGAAGTAGCCTGCTGTGAACGTGAAGGTGCAGACGCTGCCACAGCTGGTGCTCGCATAAATGCAAAACGCTGCCCGCTGGAACCTGCTGTTGGAATTGACTCCATGTCTTCTCCGTGGACTTCATAGTGACCTCTGGGTGTAAGGTCTAATGCGCTGAAAACACCAGAGACCGCACCGGGGAACATAGCCACGTTTGAATCATCCGTGATGTACAGAGTATGCGCGGATACCTGTTTAAGAAAAGTTTCCGTAAATCACGTTGCTCTGCTAACGTGTTACTCCTGTGCACACGGTTAATAGGCTCTAAAGGCTTACTTATTAGCTAGTAGCCGGTAAAAGTCAATGAATAACTATTTACACATTAGCACATGTGCACAATTCACATATTAGCACAATGAAGACGGCTAGACATAGTATTAGTAAAAGTAGGCCTACATGAAATCACCAAATGTTAACGTTAGCCGTTCCGCAGTAAGGAAGAACAATAACGTTCATAAAAAAACTGCTGAAAGCAAAGTTTGCGAAGTTTACATATCTACCTGAAAGATGCGACCCAGTTTTTCTGCAGTCATGTCTTCGTCCCGGAGTGTCACTCTCTTAGTTTTCCTAAAAACAACGTAATGGTCCATCCTCTGTTTATTCCAGTGTAACTTTAAGGCCGTCGATCTCTTGTGTGGGGGACGGTGTGCGCGCGCCATAAAAAAACGCGCAGAAGAAGTACTTCCCGTTTCAGACATTGAAAATGCGTCTATTTTTTTGTTTTTGCGCTAGTATACTTTCATTATTTGAATCACGAAGAAATCCAAAAAAGCACGTCTAATTTTAAGTGTATGACGGCTATTTGTTACCACCGAATGAAAAAACAAGTTATTTTCGCCCATTTTATTCTTTATCAAAAATTAAAAAAATGAAAATTCTTTTAAATATCGTTTTTTCGTTTTGGTTTCTGAAACAAAACTTCAAATACCGAAAAGTACACGGACCAATTAGAATGAAAACAACGGAATTTGAATGAAAAAAACGAAATTAGAATGTACAGAACAGAGTTTGAATGAAAACAACGGAATTAGAATGTATACAACAGAGTTTGAATGAAAGCAACAGAATTGCAAAAGAAACAATAGAATTTGAATAAAAAGAGTAGAATTAGAATGAAAACAAAACCATTTGAATGAAAACAACGGAATTTCAATGAAAAGAACAGAGTTTGAGAACAAACAATGGAATTTGAATGAAAACAACGAAATTTCAATGAAAACAACGAAATTAGAATGTACAGAACAGAGTTTGAATGAAACAAAGGAATTAGAATGAAAAGAGAATTAAAATGAAAACAACGGAATTTGAATGACAACAACGGAAGTAGAAAGTACAGAACAGAATTTGAATCAAAACAATGAAATTTGAATGAACAGAACAGAATTTGAATCAAAACAATGGATTTGAATGAAAACAACAGAATTTGAATGAAAACAATGGAAGTTTAAAACAAACAACAGAACTAGAATGAAAACAGCGGAATTAACATGAAAACGACAGAATTTTAATGAAAACGACAGTATTTGAGAACAAACAATGGAATTTGAATAAAAAGAGTAGAATTAGAATGATAACAAAAGCATTTGAATGAAAACAACGGAACTTCGATGAACAGAACAGAATTTGAATGAAAAAAACGGAATTTGAATGAACAGAACTGTGGTATCGCAAGAAATTAGTAGGTTATATAAATATATGAGTATGCATAATAGTTATTATTCATAGATACCTACATCCTAAGTTCCTGTTATTCTTCTGAAAGAAACAGAATGAGTGTGTCGTTACAATGGTAATGCCAGGAGAGGCAGTATTAGTTCTGTGGTACATTAATGTGTAAGGAAGTGGAAGAAGAGTGTGTCCTGTAGGAGGCAGTAGAAAATGGATGCTCATGTTCTGTACATGCCCTGAAAGAAAGGTTCAGTAAACCAGTTGCAACGATGCTCCGGTGTAAGGCTCAGTTATTGTATTTTTATTTTTTGAAAATGCAACAAGAACAGAATTTGAATCAAAACAATGGAAGTTTAAAACAAAAGACAGAATTGTGAAAACAACAGAATTTGAGAACAAACAATGGAATTTGAATAAAAAGAGTAGAATTAGAATGATAACAAAAGCATTTGAATGAAAACAACGGAATTTCAATGAAAAGAAAAGAATTTGATCAAAAACAAAATAATTTGCATGAAAACAACAGAATTAGAATGAAAACAACGGAATTTGAATGAAAATAAACGAAATTAGAATGTACAGAACAGTTTGAATGAAAACTACGGAATTACAATGTATAGAACAGAGTTTGAATGAAAGCAAGATTGCCTCAGTTGTATCGTGAGTGTAATTTCAAATAAAATAAAATAAAACTCAGAAGCGTCTATTTTATCCCACAACTTAGACATTCACATTATTCACACTCTCATTACACATATACAGTGGGGCAAAAAAGTATTTAGTCAGCCACCGATTGTGCAAGTTTCCCCACTTAAAATGATGACAGAGGTCAGTAATTTGCACCAGAGGTACACTTCAACTGTGAGAGACAGAATGTGAAAAAAGAATCCATGAATTCACATGGTAGGATTTGTAAAGAATTTATTCGTAAATCAGGGTGGAAAATAAGTATTTGGTCACCTCAAACAAGGAAGATCTCTGGCTCTCACAGACCTGTAACGTCTTCTGTAAGAAGCTTTTCTGTCCCCCACTCGTTACCTGTATGAATGGCACCTGTTTGAACTCATCATCTGTATAAAAAACACCTGTCCACAGCCTCAAACAGTCAGACTCCAAACTCCGCCATGGCCAAGACCAAAGAGCTTTCGAAGGACACCAGGAAAAGTATTGTAGACCTGCACCAGACTGGGAAGAGTGAATCTACAATAGGCAAGCAGCTTGGTGTGAAAAAATCAACTGTGGGAGCAATCATCAGAAAATGGAAGACATACAAGACCACTGATAATCTCCCTCGATCTGGGGCTCCACGCAAGATCTCATCCCGTGGGGTCAAAATGATCATGAGAACGGTGAGCAAAGATCCCAGAACCACACGGGGGGACCTGGTGAATGACCTGCAGAGAGCTGGGACCAAAGTAACAAAGGTCACCATCAGTAACACACTACAACGGCAGGGAATCAAATCCCGCAGTGCCAGACGTGTTCCGCTGCTGAAGCCAGTGCATGTCCAGGCCCGTCTGAAGTTTGCCAGAGAGCACATGGATGATACAGCAGAGGATTGGGAGAATGTCATGTGGTCAGATGAAACCAAAGTAGAACTTTTTGGTATAAACTCAACTCGTCGTGTTTGGAGGAAGAAGAATACTGAGTTGCATCCCAAGAACACCATACCTACTGTGAAGCATGGGGGTGGAAACATCATGCTATGGGGCTGTTTTTCTGCCAAGGGGACAGGACGACTGATCCGTGTTAAGGACAGAATGAATGGGGCCATGTATCGTGAGATTTTGAGCCAAAACCTCCTTCCATCTGTGAGAACTTTGAAGATGAAACGAGGCTGGGTCTTCCAACATGACAATGATCCAAAACACACCGCCCGGGCAACAAAGGAGTGGCTCCGTAAGAAGCATTTGAAAGTCCTGGAGTGGCCTAGCCAGTCTCCAGACCTCAACCCCATAGAAAATCTGTGGCGGGAGTTGAAAGTCCGTGTTGCTCGGCGACAGCCCCAAAACATCACTGCTCTCGAGAAGATCTGCATGGAGGAATGGGCCAAAATACCAGCTACTGTGTGTGCAAACCTGGTAAAGACCTATAGTAAACGTTTGACCTCTGTTATTGCCAACAAAGGTTATGTAACAAAGTATTGAGTTGTATTTTTGTTATTGACCAAATACTTATTTTCCACCCTGATTTACGAATAAATTCTTTACAAATCCTACCATGTGGATTCATGGATTTTTTTTTTCACATTCTGTCTCTCACAGTTGAAGTGTACCTCTGGTGCAAATTACTGACCTCTGTCATCATTTTAGGTGGGGGAACTTGCACAATCGGTGGCTGACTAAATACTTTTTTGCCCCACTGTATATAGGATCTTGGGGGTGGGCACAATCACGGAGTCCAAATTACCATCAGGGTGTATACCTCACCCCTGGCGTCGTTGCCCACCTCTCAATTTTAAATACACTTAGACATTGAGGGCTATCAGGAGGGACTATGCGCTTACCTGCTGCTCCTTGGCAGGTAGCTCCATGCCCTCCTGGGTTTTAATTGCACCTTAGAACACACATGCATCAACACTACAATGAGCGGGTGGAGGGAGGTTTGGAGTCTTCTCCCACCCCCATTCTCTGCGGCCTGCTGGAGCGGGAGGGCTAGGTGGAATTGGCCCTCCGACTGCGGTCTGGAGTGTGGGGCCTCCCTGCTGCTACGGAGTCGGGGTGGTCTGCCTCTCCCCACCGCAGGGAAAAGGGTAACACCACCTGGGTCTGGGTGCAGTTCCCCCCTCCAGGGGCAAGGGTACCTAGACCCGGTTTGTAGAGTACGCTTGGGGAGTGTGATCGTGTGTACAGCGTCTCTTTATGTCTGTCTCCACGTTGGTTGAGTGTGGAGTGAGTGCATATGAGAGCATGAGGGGGGGAATGGATGTTTGTGTCTGTGTGTGCCTGTATGTCTGTGTCTATATGTCAGGTTGGGTATCAGACGCCACCTCTCTGGGGACACCTCAGGCCCTCCAAGGTTTGGAGGCCTATCTCCACCTACCACCACTTCCCCTGCCGGTGGCGGACTCCCTCAGGTGTCGGTGCGTTGGTGGTTCTTTGTGTCTGGGGGTGGGCGTCCAGGTACACACCGGCTCACTCCTTGGCGGCCGCTTATCGGGGCCTGGAGCCTGGGGCTCGCTCGGGCCCCTTCGGGGGTGGGGTGCCCCCGGCCTCTCGGCCTGGGGCTCGGTCACTCAGGCACAGCTGGCGGCCGGCGGAGCTCACGGGCGCGTCACTGCAACTCCCCCTGGCTTCTGCTCCGCGGCTGCTGAGTGAACCCTCATCTGGGACTCTTCTCAGCTCTTACTGGAACAGTGGCGCGGCTGCCCCTCTGTTGGTCTTCCATGGTCTCTTGTGTTCTGGGGGCCTCTGGATGTCTGGAGTTTTGATCTCCACCATACCTGCTTCACACCCTGGAGGACGGGGCTGTGGCCCCCCCACACTCCCTAGCAGATCGTTACATGGAGAAACCTTTGGAATACAAGCACGCTGATCCACACAGGTATGCACACGGGTGTTCACTGCTCGTAGACTTAAATTACACCTTTCTTGGCTGCTACTTCGAAGCACATCTGTCCTGCGTGCTGCACAACAACATTGAATATTTAGTATTTACTGCTGTTTACACTTAGCTAGATTAATGCGATGGTGTTGTGTTTAGTATGTTGCTTTGTTTTGTTTTTTTTGTCTTTTTTTTGCTTGTTTTCTATTCTTCTCTCAACAGGTGATCCAGGAGATTTTTTTTCTCCCCCCCTTTCTCACTGTCCCTCTCCCCTTCTGTTTTTCCTTTCCTTCCTCTTTCTTTCTCCCTTTCCTATCTCTCACTCATGTCTGTCCCGTCTGTAACATCTGAAAATAAAATATAATAAATAATAAAAACAAAGATCGACCAAATGGACCAATACGGCAATGCCACGATGATCCATTTGGCAAAGTAAATCCATTGGGTATCCTTGTTGGTCTTCAAACAACAATTCTGATGGCTAAAGAACCAAATGGGACAGGCGAGAAAAAAAAGAAAAAAAAAAAAGAAGAGTCTATTCTTCTTCTTCTTCTTCTTCTTCTTCTTATTATTATTATTATTATTATTATTATTATTATTGTCATTATTATCTTTATTGTGATTATGCTTCATTTTTATGTACTGGGGTATCAATGACCCCCACGCTGCCGCAGCAGCTTCTGTGCGTGACCCCCAAGTGCTAAGTTTTCTTTCCCGATCCCCTGACAAACCCATTAGAATCGCTCTGGGGACCCCAAATGATCGTTCTTTTTTTTTTCAATTCAATTCAATTTTATTTATATAGCACCAAATCACAACAAAAGTCGCCTCAAGGCGCTTCATAGATACAGAGAAAAACTCAACAATCATATGACCCCCTATGAGCAAGCACTTTGGCGACAGTGGGAAGGAAAAACTCCCTTTTAACAGGAAGAAACCTCTGGCAGAACCACGCTCAGGGAGGGGCGGCCATCTGCTGCGACCGGTTGGGGTGAGACCAATCATTTTCATTCACCTGTCTCTACTGAGGGTGGGGTATTTTGGGAGTACCAAAGGGGAGCACAAGGGTTAAAGGGGAAGTTGGAATGTTACATTTCAGACACTTCGATAAGTCTTCACATATCTCGCGCCAAAACTTCTGAACCGGTGGAGAGAACCAAAGAGCGTGGAAATAATTGTCCGGTGAGTTGGTTTGGCAGTGTGAGCAGTTGTTGGTAGACGTATAACCCATCTTGAACATCTGATGACCTGTATAGTGCACTCTATGTAGTATTTTGTATTGAATTAATTGAAGACTGGGATTTCTAATTAAATGAAAGGTTTTTAAGCATATCTGAGAACAGACGTTTAGGTCTAACGGTGTGTTCACACCGAACGCGATGGACGCGAATAAAACGCCCCAAACGCCCCTAATTTGACGCGTGTACATTCGCGTCTCAACGCGTGTCCAAGAAAAATCCATCGCGCGTCAAAATATCATATTTTGACGCGCGTGAACCGGAAATGTGGGAGGAATGTGGGAGGGAGTTGTGCCAGACCGGTATCTTTGCAAGATGGCAGCTATCGAGCTAGCGCTTGAAGAGAGAGTCTCCCTTCTCTATGTACTGTGGAGAGCAGAGCAGCAGCGTAAAAGACGTCCTCGCCGTACCTGGATCCATCAGGTCCTCCAGAGGCATGAGCAGTTTGGTGAGTTTCACCACTTGCTCCAGGAGCTGCGCCTGGATGACGCCGATTCCAGCGCTATCACCTTCGGCCAGTTTGAGGACCTGCTTTCCCTCGTCGGTCCCAGCATTGCCCGCCTAGACACCAACTACAGACGCTCAATCCCACCTGCAGAGCGCCTGTCCGTCTGCCTGAGGTTAGTAAAACTATTTAATACGGTAGTCCTTTATTGATATCTGTGCTAATATGCTAATCCATCCAGTTATACACTGCTAACATGGATGTGCTATGCTAACAGTGAATGCTGTCGGTGTTTACTGAAAGCAAACTGTGGTACAGAGACGACTCTTTATAATATTTCTAGTGATACTCAGAAGGTCTCATCAAGTCCCGATTTAATTCGATTTATGCTGTTATCAGTGTTTGAATGATAGCATGGCTGTGGTGTCACATCAATGTATGCGCTCGGTGTTTGCTGATATCAAACTGTAGCATTAGGACCACTGAGTTAACCTTGTAGTGATACTCACTCCTTTTTATTTAGACCTGGTTTAATTCTGGGATAGTTGAATATTTGTATATAATCCCTGCAGCTGTCAGACTCTATAGCAGGGGTCACCAGTCTTTATTAAAACAGAGTTAGATAAAACTGTGAACAGTTTGGTTCATCTCTAGTTACATGGTTCTATCTTGATAAGCTATGTCTTATCACAGATTAATTTTTCAAAAATATTAATGATTTAAGCAAGGAAAGGGCTACATGTCAACATACAACTCTTTATTTCTATTAATGTCTTACTTCATTCCTACCTGATTGACATGTTTAGGAATTGTGAGTGATTGGCTCACTGTAGTGGCAAAAGTTGCTACCAATCAAATTATGATATGTTAAAGTTAAAACAAAACACAACTGTTTTAGATATTATCTAATATACATTTTGTAATTATCCTTATAATTACAAAAGGTTTTATGTAAGATTCATGTTTTGTGATTTAAATCTGACATCACAAAAGTATTTTGGAATTTGAATAACGTATTTTGTAACTGCAGTACACATAATACTGATTTTGAACAATTTTGTCCAGGTTCCTTGTCACCGGGGACTCCTTCAGGACCATCGCGTTCAGTTTCAGAGTCGGTGTGTCCACGGTGAGCCAGATCACCCCCAAGGCAGCGACGTCCATCTGGGACTGTCTAGTGGACGACTTCATGGCTGTGCCTTCACCTGGAGACTGGCGGTCCATCACAGAGGGATTCCAGGAGCGCTGGAACTTTCCTCTGTGCTGTGCAGCTCTGGATGGGAAGCACATCCAGACAAAGGCACCCCATATATCATATAGGAGACACACACATTGATATACACTAAATATTCATTTCATTTCTTTTTTGTGGTGCCCAAATTGATGCACCTGCTTGATTTTGTTTAAACAATTATTGCACACTTTCTGTAAATCCAGTAAACTTCTTTTCACTTCTCAAATATCACTGTGTGTCTCCTGTATGATATTTAACTGACATTTTTTATTGTAACAACGATTTATACAGGAAAATAATGTCTATTAACAAGGTTGCCCAAACTTCTGCATCCCACTGTATCAGTATATTTTGTCATTAGTATAATATGAAATAAATTCTACATGTGTCAAGTCGTGTGCCAACATTTGCTGTGTAGTAGAACTGAGACATTAGTCATTATAAACATTTATTTGAAATAATATTAAAAGTCTCAAACAGAAAAACATTAAACATAAATATATAAAATATAAGAATTTACAGAGAGACAGGAATAAAAAGGACCAGCTGCTCTCCAGAGCAGGAACAAGGCTGAGGAGGAAATGCTCCATTGGAGACTGGTGTGGCCTCTTCAGGGACTCCAGGATGGCCAGCTCCACCGCCGATGGACCGTCCTGGGACCCGTCCCTCATCTGCCTCGGAGCCGTCCTCCTCTGTGGGCCTGTAAAACAGCACAAAACACAAAGAAATGAGAAGGCTGCTACTAGATTTTAATTTCAACATTGAAAAAAAAAAAACAATAACAGGATATAATCAGATTGGTTGTAGATATTTAGTAAAGGTGATCACAAGGGAATCCCACCGACTAAAAAGGTATCAGTGCTTGCTGTACATATCTGTGGGTGCAGCAGCAGGAGCTCAGGGACTGGGGATGCTCTGCTGCAGAATCAGTTGGTTCTGTCAATACAGTATTAAATGTTAACAGGTTCGATATAATAATCGTAGAGTAGACAGTGGTCCCTCATTTATTGCAGGGGTTCTCAGAATAACTAGCCCCTGGTCACAGTTCTCACAATTGATTCTCAAAGTGCAAACCTTTGTAGATTGCAAAACGTAAAAGTATTATTATGCCGCGGTTTGTCTTCATCTGCCCGCCACTTTCGTGCGCCTTTTTCCCTCACGGTGCAGGTGTCTATTTCCAAATGAGGCTCATAGTTATGGGTGTTTTTGTGCTGTTTTTTCTATTGGACGCGATGGTTATCAAAACCAAACGTGATAAATTTGGCAAGCGCAGGAGACACGACACGGAGCAGATTTGTCAATCAGGCTGCAGAATGCAATGCTGTACTGTGCAATAAAAAATCAGCGAAAAAGCAAAGCAGTGACGGATGAACAGCGGGACCACTGTGTGCTGTTTATTAATAAACAATAAAATATATTCCTAAATGATAACATGCATAAAAGCAGAACGGTATTTGTACGTCAGTGGGAAAATAACAGTGGCTTGCTAGCTTTTGTGCTGCTTCCCCGGGTCAGTGAAAACTTTCAAAAGAGAAATGAATGAACTTACCAGGTTGCCCGATCTCTTCACATATCTTCCTCCAAGCTCGGTCCTTTTTATTCCTGTCTCGGTACTGAAAGCAGCTGGTGTTGTACAGCTCCGAGTTGTTTGCTACCGCATTGATTAGCCTTCCCCTCCATTGAAGTATGAAAGGCTTTGGCTGGATCTGCCCCTTTGACCTAGGTAACAGCCACGTCACCAGGCTCCTGATTGGTTGTCGCGGCGCGATTTGACGCTGGAGTTCAGATTTTTCCAACTCGAGCGGTAGACGCGAAACGCGCGTATGCACAAAATGCAACACAAAAACTCACGCGCGTGGTTTTATTCGCGAGTCAAACGCGTGAGACGCGCTACACTGACGCGCGTTTCACGCGTTTTGGCGTTTTCGCGACGCAAATCTGCTTCCGAATTTTCGCGGGACCCGCAATCGCGCGTCATCGCGCCTTTCCATTGACTTTACATGTAAACCTGACTCTCTATTCGCGTCCATCGCGTTCGGTGTGAACACACCGTAAGTTAACTGATAAATCCGCTTCCCATTTTGCAATAGGAAGTGATATTGATTCACCTGTTTTAGAAAACATTCTGTATACTTTGGAAAGTAAGTTTGGGGGTTTTAAGAGCAAGTAATTGTACCACACTTTATGGTTTTTTGGAGGTCAACATGACCGGGTTTAAATTTATTTTTTACTATGGATTTAATTTGTTGAAATTCTAAAAAATCTTTTCTTGTTGATCCCATATTGTGTAACTAGTCTGTCAAATGAAATAAATTCTGTTCCTTCTAGTATATGTTCTAAATATTTTATTCCTTTACCACTCCAATCTGGAATCATATTATTGTTTTGTGATATGTCAGGGTTGTTCCAGATAGGTGTACATTTGCATGGGATTAATGAAGACTGCGTCAATTTTAGAAACTCCCACCATGCTGTCAGAGAAAAGCTGATGCTGACGCTTTCAAAGCATTCATGTCATTGGATGTTTGAGAAACAGCATTTTCATTGCTTTCAAACAGAAAATAACCACTCATGAATTAGCATGAATAGAAAAAACAAATTTTAGCAAAAGACTAGTATGTTATTATTTTTTATCCAACACATGGGCTCAACTCACCAAAATGACAGAAAATTCCGCACGGACTGTCACGGCCCAGCGGCACGAGGGAACAGAGATGGACACAGGTGCAGAAACCAACCCGGAAGCGAGACGATAAGGGAACAAAGGATTTATTTCCGCCCACAGGCAAACACAAGCAAAAAAACAAAACGACGCCACCACACTAGTGGCGCGTAGGATAATCTAAGATAACAGAGGGTGACCTAGACACTTCTAGGAGACGGCTGAACAGCAGAGGCAGCGGGGAGGTGGAAACAGGACTAGGTAGGGGCCGGGGCACTGGAATAAGAGGAGATCACGGTCAGTGGGATCCAGCAGACAATCAACGATCCTCCACAGTTGAATTGAGTTGCCTTACTTGGTTTCAGGTGGAGGGGACAGGTGGGGCGGAAGGCCCGGAAGCGGTCGAGACGTGGGGAGGCAGGCAAGTGAGTGGTGGGCCGGCAGGCCACGTCGTATCAGCAGCAAGCGGCCCAGGTCCAGGAAGGCGGGAGTGGGGGAGACAAGACCTCCACTCCAGGTGCTACCTCTGAGAACAAGAAGAACAAGTAAGTCATCACACGGATTCTGGACAGAGTTATGATGCTCCACTTGACTAACATGGGGATAGCAGATACTCAGGCGATGAATGGTTGAGAGCGCAGGTCTAATATACTGCTGGAATAATTGCTCACAGGTGGTCAGCCAGAGAGGAGCAACCGAACTCCGCCTAAAGGAGGAGGGGCCGCTGTTGGAGACCTGCAGGTACCCACCCAGACCATGACACGGACCATCCGAAGCCTGTCTTGTGTCACTACTCGATCCGTACCAGAAACCCGATCGGTACCACGCGTGTGTGAAAGGTGTCTACTTCTGGCTGAAGCATTTTACGATAGTTACGGGTCAGAGTATCGGTTAAGATGTTAAGAATAATAAGTATCACTTAAAATGTTTGCAATAATGAAACATTTCAATATAATGTAGTCAAAAACTAAAAATAAAATGATAGTTACGGATCAGGACTCCCAGATGTCATGGTCTGTGGGGTTACCTGGAGGGTGTCTCCTTTTGTGGCTGCTGTACCATCCCTTTGGGGCAGGGACTTCGGTGCTTCAACTGAGCCTCAGCTGTGAGCAATCAGCTGGAGACCTACTTCAGCTGTCTCAACCGTCTCCTCCGTGCCAGTTTGTTCTACCCGTCTCGGTGGTAAATGATGTTTCCCTTTGTGGTTTTCCTTGTGTGACTTAGCTCTTCGAGTGATTTCTGTCTTCCCTTCGTACAGCGGAGTTCCTATCCTGGCTTTCACCTTATGGGGACAGTCCCCGCCTCCCAGCCTACTCGTCCGCTTGCCCTCCAACCCCCACGCTTCAGCTTGGGACCCTCCAGACGCTTTCCACGGACCTCTCCCCTCCCTTCAGTAATTCTAACCCGGAATGGCACAGTAAGGCGAACAATTCTCCAGTTTCTAGTTATCTATGCTCCAGCATTCCCTTCCGATTATAACTACCTCCTCCCCTGTTACAGAATATTCCCGTGGCTCACTGACCTCCTCCCCGTCCCTGCAACTAGCCTGATTGGTCCCCCATTGTCACGTTAGGTCACTTTTTCAATTAAAATTCACTGTAAGCATTCCTCGCCCATGTTTGTCTGCATTTTTGGGTCCACTTTCCTGATCAAACTTGTTGGTTCATGATAGAACAAACTGGCCAAGAAATGGACCCAGCAGACCCGGTTCACTCTATAATCAGTAAGCAAGGCGTTGTGCTCGGTCGCCACGAGCAGGCTTTGCAGTCATTAGAGGCACAATATAGAGCTATTGGTCAGACTCAGCAGGGAATCCTCGACAAGTTAGATCAGTTGGTTCAATCACACTCTGGCAGCGAGACCGCTTGCGCCCAGCCAACCCGAGCCCACACCTGCCGCTAGCGCTGTCCCGGCGGGTTCCTCCCCGGTGACTGAAGCCGCGTATCGCAGCGTCTCTTCCCCCTCGCCAGAGCCGTTTCACGGGGATCTAGATAAGTGTAGCGGTTTTCTTTTCCAGTGTGCTCTATTCTTCTGCCGAACGCCACATGCCTTTCCCAACAATGCTACTAAGATCTCCCACTTCGTGGGTTTACTGAGGGGAAAGGCGCTTGCGTGGGCTGAAGCATATTTTTCAGCGATACCCCTTCGATGACTTTCTCACAGAGTTTAAGGGGACTTTCATGCACCCGAGTACGGAGGGTAGCGTCGCGAAAAGGTTATTGGGGCTTCGACAGGGCAAAAGGACCATTGCGGAGTACATAACTGACTTCCGCACGGTGGCTGCCGAGGCAGGCTGGCCGGATCCGGCACTTTGCAGCATATTTCAGAATCAGAATCAGAATGGGTTTATTGCCAGATGTTGAGGTTTACAACATTAGGAAATTGCTGCGGTGCTTCAGTGCAAAACAATAAGAATTAAAGTGCTATGTAGAAAGAAAGATATGTGCATGAGATATACATGAGATATATACATGAGAATAAGAATTATGAGTGCTACGTAGAAAGATATACACATGAGTGCAGGTGGTGATCAGTGCCAAACATGAAATGATGCAGTGACACAGCGTAGGGTCATGTGTTAGTGGCGGGGACAGTCATGTGGTTATTGTTCATGTGTCCAACAGCAGAGGGGAAGAAACTGTTCTTATGGCGAGAGGTTCTGGTGCGAATGGACCGGAGCCTCCTGCCTGAGGGGAGCAGGTCAAACAGACTGTGTCCAGGGTGAGAAGGGTCAGCTGAGATCCGGGCTGCACGCCTCAGTGTCCTGGAGGTGTACAGGTCCTGCAGAGATGGGAGTCTGCAGCCAATCACCTTCTCAGCAGAGCGCACAACACGCTGCAGTCTCTGTTTGTCCCTGTTTGCTCAATGATCAAATGAAGGATCAGCTAGCTTCGCGAGACGAGCCTGCTTCTTTTGAGGAGTTGGTCTCTCTCGCCCTCCGGCTGGATAATTGCCAGAGGGAGAGAGAGAATGAAAAACATCCTCGTATTCAGAAGTCGCCGTTAAGGGTCGTGCCCCCGCTCACTTCCCCCGCACCTCCGCCTTTTTTCACCCCCACGATCTCGCGTCCTCCTTCGCCCCCTCCTGAACCCATGGAAATCGGACGCTCACGTCTTACGCCCGAGGAGAGGGAGCGGCGTTTCCGAGCAGGGGAGTGCCTGTACTGCGATCACCGACCCAGGACCACGACAGAGCTTTTCATTTTAACTCCATCACAGCTGGTAAAACTCCAAAAGCTGGCGACTGTCCTTGAGCCATGCAACTTATTGTTACTGTTTCTTCAAAGTCTATAGTTGACAGTTACTGTGTAGATTAATAATTACTTTGTTGAACTGTCTGCTACAGGTTTGTGACTGAGCTTCTCGGAGGTGAGACATACGTCTCGTGTTCAGTGGTTTTACCTGCTTTCTGCCATCTGCATCACAACATGGAGGTCTCTGATGATGACTCAAACTGCATGGTGAAGTTTAAGACTGCCTTCACAAAGGGCCAACGTCACAAGAGCAGAATCCACCATCAGCCAGACAGACTGCCCGCTGCAGTGGTGGACCAGTCGAGCAGGGACCGGCCCACAGCTGTCTGTCCTGGCCTTCAAGTATCTGATTGGTCCAGCCACTTCTGTCCCATGTGACAGACTGTTCTCACTTACAGGTCATGTAGTAACAACAAAGCTGCTCTGAAAATGTGAACAGGCTAGTTTCTCTAAGCAACTGGCTGGAAGAGACAGACAGTAAATAAGCATGGAGGTATTGTGAGTCCAATGCTTTTGTTATTTTCTGCACTAAAGTGTTCGATGATCATTTTAGCCTGATGTACAAAATAATGTTGGCTTAAAGGTGAAGCTGCTCAAAAAAACCTTTTATGTTACTGCCTCATTTTTTAAGAAGAAAAACTGCACTTTATGGTGAAATTTGTATTATTATTATTAAAAGACAATACCGTTTTGAAAATGTAATTAAAATAGCACTTTATTTTTAAGTCTGCCCAATTTTGGCCAGGGATATTAGTTTCTCTGTTTTGAATTGAAATGCAGTTTAAATGCTTTTTTTCATAAATTAAAAGAGCTGGAGTTTACAATGTTCATGTCCATGTCTATTACTTGATTCTGTCGACCACAAAAAAAACTCTTTTAAATTACAAATTATACCCTTTTAAATTACAATGTTCATGTCAATGTCTATTATTATTCTGTTGCCCACTAAAACCCTTTTAAATTCAAAAAAGTTTTTGCACTTTGGAGCAAATTTACTTAAATTAAATGTGATTAATAGAGATTCATTAATTACAAAGCCTCTAATTAATTATATAAATTTTTTGTAATCGAGTCCCACCCATAACAAAAATATACTAAATATATAACGCAAAACTTTAACTGTCAGAAGTCCTCTTTCATATTTTAAGCAAAAACGATGAAGCTGCATACTGTGCTGCATTTATTGTGCAAGTCTTTGTGGTCTGACTGTACAGGACATACCAGTGAGTGTGTAACCCATCTCAACCACACAGGGCATTTCCTTCTGCATTTGCATCAACATAACACTGAGTAACTATGTCATGTGTGCAAGGACAAAAGCGGGAAAATCCTGCAACCGTCAAAGCTGAGCTGAAGTGATCAACTCACATCAGAAACACTCTCACTTCCTGATCATGAGTCTCACTTCTCCTGCAATGATTAAGACTTATTGTAAAATAAAAGCACGCTGACTGTTGGGATTTGAATCTTGGTAAAACACAAGAAATCTCTGACTGCAAGTTTGAGCTCAGTGCAAATGTTATTCAAATATAAAAATTGTTAGATTTTCAGAGAAAAAGCTTTGTGATGATTATTTATTCCCCTTAAAATGAATATTTCAGAACAACAAGGCTGTCCTGAAACTAAGAAAGGTTTAGCAGCAATAGTGACACATTTACTTCAAACAAACTACTCAGCATGCAACATTTCTGTGTGTCAGTTACTGATTCAAACCGTTAAATCATTTTTTAAAATTACTAATTAAATTACTCCTTTTGTTTCAAACATGTCTTCTGAATACAGTTTCCTACTTCAGGCAACACCTGCACACAAAGTGATTCAAGGTTAGGACAGAATCTGCAGCAGCACTCTTGAGACCTCTACAACTAACAAACAAACAAAGAAACAAACAAAGAAACAAACAAAATCAGCTGACACACCCTGAACATCATATATTTTGGTATTAAAAACTGCTTTATTATTCTTTAGAATGAAATAAGCAACACAAACGTCTAAGAGCGTTAAACGAGGTGTAAAATGATTTTCACTGTAGCATAAGTGATGTGTTTGGAGTTCTGCTACAGTCACACAGTAATTAAAACAGTGATTGGAGACAGCAGCACTGCCAACCTCATGCACTGAACTTGCAACTTTGAACCTTGAAACGTTAATCCGTCTGAGTCGGCCAGCCGTTCTTTGGAGACGCCTTCCACTGGGTGACCTGTGGAAGTGATTACCTAGATATAGTTGTTGCTCAGCATCTAGCTATCTAACAACTCATTTTTCCGAGTGCAAAGGATGTTTCCATCATATATTAATTTCTTTAGTGTGACTGAGCACAAAAGAAGGTCATTTTTCAGAGGTACATGCTGGTAACTATCCACCCTTTAAATCACAGGTAAGTCCATAATGGTGTCGTCGCATCAAAAATGGTCCCTAGGTGAATGCAAACAAGCATATGGGAATCCCGAGGACACCACAAAGGTTTAAAAAGGATTTTTAACTAACACAAACAGTACGTATATTCTCTGAATGTATCACAAAATGTTCTATACTTTAGGTTTTACCTGCTTCAGTCTGTGGTAATTTTCCATTGTGAAAACTTTCCAATCATTTCCAGCAAAGGAACCAAGGAGTACATTTAATTCCTCAGCCACAGTTTCTGTCTCTCACATGAGGTTTGTGTTTGATATCCCTGGACCATCCGAAAGCACCAACAGTTCCCAGTACACTAATCTGCATTATTATTATTATTATTATTATTATTATTATTAAAACAAGGGGCAAGCATTTTTCAGTGTTTATTGTCTGAACTGAAGACAAAGTCAAATATTGTATCGCTTCACCGTAAGTGCCAGCAGATTTGCTCATGAGACGTGGTTTGCACCTGTACGTTTGTATTCAATTCACTTTGATTGAAAATTGGGCAAGCAGGGCCTAAGGGGCAGCCTGTATTTGATTTAACTATTATTCATAATGGTAGGTAGGATTTCCTACCATTCTTACCAATCCTCTGTAGAGTGAAATAATTGTAAGAAAATTTGTGTTACTGCCAAATAAGCCTGAAACGTAACCTAAACTAATATCTTCAGATTTCACATCTGTAAATGTTAAGGACACCTGAAGTTTGTGGTTTAAAAAATTCTTTTAACAAAAAGTAATAAAATTTCAGCTTCATGGAACTTGTTTCTACAAACGATCCTGTAGGTCAAGAACAGGTCAAACAGTCAGTTTAATGGAGAATTATTAAGAAGGATTTTCCAAGCTCTGGTAACCAACGTATTGATATGGTTAACGGATCTATAATATTTTAGTTAATGATTAACATACCCCAAATCATGTTACTTGACAGCACATAAGACCAAAACGTAAGTGTGATGTTCAACATGTTGACAGCAGTGACTTTAAACCCTGGTTAACATTTTCCATCATTAGCACAGAGGGGAATCTCTGTGACCTCACGGTTACCTTTCCCAGCAGGTATCTGGGCGTGCTTCTGGAGGATAATGCTGAATGAAGACGCTGGTGGAGCTAATCTGTCCTGACATGGTCGGTCAGACCACAGGCCGTCTCACAGGTCCGACCGAGGATTTGCAACGACAACACTCTTCATAAGTGTTCACACATGTTGCACTGCTGTATACAATTGTGCTGCTCTTGCAGTACATTTTTGTTGTTATACCCATCAGGGCTCGATCACAACAGCATTCTCACACACACACACACACACACACACACACACACACACACACACACACACACACACACACACACACACACACACACACACACACACATATAAGAACTAGATTAGTGTAGTGTAGAAAAAGGTATTTTGTTGTCTTACTATACTGTAACAAATGGCTACATTGCAATTTTAAAAAAGTAACATTACATGAAAAATAAAACAAAACATAACATTAGAGTTTCCTACTCACATGTATAATTTTGCATTTAGCTTGAGTTGGTGGTTATGTTGTCCACAGAGCCTATTGTACATTGACCCGCGTTTACCTTCATCTCGTCACATAGTGAGTTGATATTGGTGACATCTCATCTGTCCCATAACCTGAAACAGACCTGTTAATTTACCTCAGAGTGACCGTGATTAGCTTATAGATACATTTTTTTGGATGGACTTTGATGATCTGTGTCAAACAAAGCTGGTGAGTGTCTCTAAAATAAGTGAGGGGCTTTCGTAGCCCTGTCCAGTCACAAGGACATCAAAACTTACCCAGAACTATGATTTTAGCTTTGCTCAAACACACTGCTGCTTTACTCTGCAGCTCTGTTATGGGGGACCTTACAGGACAGAAGATGATGAAAACAAACCCAACGTCTGCTTCCTCCTCAACTGTGGTGAACTCAGCTTTCTGTCACACTGTGGTTGGAGGAAAAAAACACAAGCCAACTTCTGTCTCACTTCCTGTAGTAAAACGGTCGTCTGCCCAGCCAAGCAATAACAATCAAAACAGGAAGTGAGAGCAGAGTGAGCTGCAGCATGACAAAGCACATTTACAAACTGATGCTTGCAAACAGGCTTTGCCACAATATGCATGAGGAACAATGACTGTGTTTCAGAATCAGAGTCATGGGTCAACATGCATATACATATATATCTCTATATAATATATTTACATATACATGTGATGAATTTAAACATTGTTAGCTGTTAGTTTTTTTCTCTCACTGCATTAAACATAGTGCAGACTGATACATGTGTTCATATGAACAATAAAGTTTAGAAAAACTACTGTTTGCACATGATTTTGGAGGTTAAGTAGACTCATCAAACTGGAGTAACTGTGTCATACTCAGAGGAATGAGCTCAAGTTCATGAGGATACAGTTAGAAAGGCCTAATAAGCTTGACCTGTTTGGACGGAGGTCAAGCGGGTGACTCGATTCAATCCCTGTCTGCTCCACTCTACATGCAAAATATCCTCCGATGCAGCCATCAGTGTAATACCTGATGATAATTACACTACTTGAATGTTGATTGAATGGACAGACAACAGAGCTCCTGCTATGTGGTGTGATTTTTCACATGCCAGTTTTGAAATGTCTGAACACACATATATCTTGACGTGATTAGCAGATATTAGTTTTTGTCGTTCATGAACATTAGATGTATGACTGAGAACACGGAGCTCATGACACAAAGACCTTGCTGCTCCTGTTTGCTGACATGCCAGCCTGATAGATTCTCACTGACCTTTGTAACCTGGTGAACACAAACTTTTAAGATACTTGATTCATTTTCATTTTTTGTAATATGAAAGTATTAGCAAGAAGTGACTTCCTTGCAACAAAAGCAGCGAATGTTCAGCTCTGTAAAAATGTGGGAGGCAAACTTTAGAGAGAGAGGTCACAGCTAGGGATGGGTACCGGTATCCGGTGCCATGATGGCACCGGTTCTGACATAAACGGTAGTAACCAGACCGAAAAGCAGAGCACATTTCGATGCTTTATTTCGGTGCTTTTTTTCCCCTGAGCTGTGATACACTTTGAATTCGCGCCAATCATTTTACGTTTCCGAGGATAGTAGGCGGGCCCAGGTGCGTCCGTTCTTTTAGAGCAGAGCTACAGATTAAAAACGCCCAAGGCGAAGCGGTCAAAGTCTGGCTGTACTTCACAGCAAAAGATGCAAACTCAGCAGCAACAAGTGCTTTAAGCTGATACTGTGATACTGTCAAAGGAGGTAACACCTCGAATCTGATGAAACACCTGGCGACGCATAGCGGTTTTTTAAAGCCGAGAAATGCGCCGTATTTGATAGCTTGCTGCAGCAGCAGCTGTTCTTGTCTGGGTGAGTCGCTTAATGTTGTTCGTGTGTAATTTACGCTGAGTAGGCTAACCACGTTATTACATTAATGCATGTAAGGTGAACTAGCAAACACCGTCGTAGTTACATGCGGCTGTCTTCTTGTTTGATGGCAGATACTCCCTTCACCCTGGCCAAAAAGGCTAAAATGACCAAAGAAAAAGAGGGAAACAGCTAAACATGAGAGGCCGAGTTTTCCCAAATTAAACCAGAACTGGGCTGAAAGTCCTCATCAGCAGGCTTTGATAGATCCAGATGTGTGAGTGTGTGTAAGAGTCAGGCCTCCATGTGTACGGCACACTGCAGGCTCTGTCGTAGGTTGGGGATCTTTTTCAAAATTGGTTGAATGGAGACAAGTATAGTCAGATTTTGATTAACCATGTAACACCATCTGGAAAGCATCTGATTGCCAGTTGCTTCATTTTTCTGCACTGCCAGTACAATGAAAGCAAATACACCCTATCAGTGCTGCACAGACCTCCTCTGAGCCTAAACCCAGCAGAGCGCTGCTCCTCCAACCAGCCTGGAGAGCTGGTCCTGAAGAATGTGGTCACAGCAGGACTTTGAAAAGAACTGGATTTGTCACTGTGCTGTACGTGAATATGAATTATTGAATTATTTTTATAATGAATCAAATTAAATTATGTTATTAATGTTTGTTGTCCTCATAGAGCATCAAAGAGATGGTTTGTGTTCCAGCCATGCTTTCACATTTTCAGATCAGCTGATTACACAAGCCTGAGCCCCCAATAACAATTTATGCTGTTGAGTAATCTCATAACATGAGTGAGGGAGAGAGAGAAGAAGAGAGGGGGTGGGGTGGAAATGATGGAGGTCTGGCCAGAGAGATAAAGGGAGCAAGCCATCACTTGCTTCCTCTGCCCAGTGCTCCAGCGCCTCCCCCCACCCTGACAGCTTTCATCCAACCTTTGCCAAAGACAGTTTTTCAAAGGGCTGAAAAAGTAGGCCATGAAGTTTGGAGAGTTAGACAGCGAGAGAAGAGGACGGAGGGAGGCTACATTTCAGTTTGAGGGAGGTGAAGCAGAGGAGGAGACTTGAGTGGTGCTATCAGGAATCTTTACCAACTGGTGAGACATCTCGTCTGGACTTTGCTGTCGATTGTGCCAACTCATCTCCGTCTGTGACGCCTCAGAGGACAAAACACACACTTATGTTAAAGCTAAAGTAAAAAGGCTCAGCATAGCGGGGTCATTATATTCAGTCTAACATCTCTGGAAACGTTTCCTGCACTTGCAGTAACATAAGGCGTTGCTGTGTGAATAATGTCATTTCCACGCTCTGTCAGCATCACACACACGTGTGTGTGGAGCAGTGTGGAGACGAGTGTCTGATTCACAAGAAGTCTAAATTCAAATCGTGCAAATAACATAAATGATTTCTTTAGTTTCAGTTTTTCTTCATTCATTTCTTACTAAATGTGCATAAAATGTATGTTAAATGTAACACTCTTGAATGTCTTTATTTATTACAATAATTGTATAACGTTACAAAGGCAGTGTTGGAGTCCAGCCTGAATCGATCCTTGGACAGACGTCCAAAACAGATCAATGCCAAGCATAAGAAGAACGAACCTGTGGAAGTATCAGAACAAATATTTTACATGAGCAAAATAATATTTCTGATTGGCAGCTGTTTGTCATTACATCATGTTTCTGGTAGTTTTCAGTTTGTTTTGTTTAAATCAAAGATAAGACAGTTACTGTCTCTTCCAGTGATGAAAACCTGGATGTGGCTCAGCTTCAGTTGTGAGTCTGAGCGTCTCTCAGAGGAGTGTGGACTAAGGTCTTCAAGATGAGTGAAGATAATGGAGGAGATATTCAGAGAGAGGCGGGGCTGCTGGCAAACTCCATTATCTCCACACAAATGTGGCAGGACTGCAGATTAAAAACACCGATGTAAGCGATGAGCTTGATGTTACAGATGGATAAAGACCAAAAACACAGTGAAAGCAACGACAGAACACAAATTAAATCCTCCTAATTCACCTGATCTCAACTTCTTTGAGCCTGTTTTGTATTTAATGAAGAAAAAATTGTGACTACAGCCAAGCAGCAACTGCAGGAGGCTCCAGCAAAACCTAGCAAAGTAATCTTCATTTGTCATGGCACTTCTGAGCCTGTGAAAACGGGATCCTTCGTACCAAACTGTCACTTAGTCTGTGTTAGTCTACACTGTAACCGCATGATGGTCGTTTCATGTCATGTAGTGAACACAGGACGCAGGAGTGAGCAGCAGAAATCGACCCAGTCCTCAGGTCTGGGACCCATTCTACGGCACTGAGCAGTGTGTATGTGTGTTTCTGTGCATGTCTGTGTGTGCGTGTTCTCTCTCATGTTGTCCCCATATTTATTTATGGCCCAACACTCAGGCAGCTGCTGAGATGCCTGCAGGCTGACCGTCACACGTCTGCTTTAGCTGAGGACGATGGCTGTGTGATTCCACTGGGCCTGAACAGAGTGAGACAAAACCACGCGTGAGGTGTGTTAATAATCCATTTTTGTGTGTTCGTAGTCTTTGCAAGGACAATGGTCCATTGCAGGACTATTTTGATGAGCTTTGCCGGAGCTCAGAGGGGGGTTGACTTGTTTTTAGGATGGAGGAAAGAACCAGATTTGTAGCATTGTGTCAACAAGAGTCCTCACAAGCAGAGCCAGACATCATGGTTGCCAGATCACGTTTCAGTCTAGTGGAATTCATGTAAACATGTGAATGTTTATGCTAACATGTGCAGACGGACAGGTTTTATCATGTGTTTCTTGCGGACACACACGTCTGTATATTTCAGAGGGGTCATTGTGGGTCATCACCAGGCATTTTATTAGCTGTTTGCATGTAAACACTGGGCTGTTGCTGAGGGTCTGAGCCGGTAATCAGTGGCTATTTTGAGGTTTACATCCACTGAAGTCTTCCACTCTGTACCCACTCGCCCTGCAAAAGCATCCCAGCAATGTCTTCTTTTATCCAGGCTTTCACCAGCTGATCGTCCCCTTGAACCGTCGGGGATCGAGCTGGTGCACGCAGATTCTCCTCTGAAAGGCTCATTCAGCTCACTGTTGTTGTGAGACCAATATTATAAAAATGCAATTCAGATAAATTTAATAAAAAGTGTAGCAACAAACAGTTGAGATGTAAAGCCCTACCTTTAGGATTTTTAGTGTTAGCATTTTGGTCGTGGTGTTTCTCAGAAATGATCTCATGAGGTTGGAGAGCTGATTTCTCAGGTAACGTTAGCTAGCTTGATAAGCAACAGTTGACAAAAAAAACTTCTCTCAACAAAACTAAAACACAAACTTCTCGGATGTTTGGTCATATAATCAAAAACAACAGAAAATGAACAAAAGGCTCCAACAGCATGAAAATGAAGCCATGGATGGCTCCAACAATGATAAATCTCATGAACTGTACATTGGTTTTAAATATGGTTTTTAATAACAGAAAGTATGAGTCCATAAAGACTGACTTTTAGTGGTGTCGTGTCATTTTACATGTTAGCTTCAGTTCAGTTCAATTCAATTCAATTTCTTTATTGTCCCACATGGGGAAATTAGTTTAGCAGCAGGAGGATAAAAATAAACAGAACAATAATATAAAATAATATTAACAATAATAATGATAGAAAGTTCAAGGACAGTTATTTGCCATTTAGGAGACAAGACGCAGTAGGGATAAAAGAGACCTGGAGTCTTTTAGTCCTCCTCGGAGGTACTCTAAAACGGCGACCGGAAGGCAACAACTCAAACTCACTGTGAAGTGGATGGTTCACACAATTAATAATAGAATGAGCCTTTCTAAGCACATTTCTATTGTAAATGGCCAAAAGTCTATCTTGCCAGCACCCTGAAATTTTGCTAGCAGTTTTTACCAGAAGTCCCAACCGATTCTTATTCTTCACCGTCAGGTTACCAAACCAGGCAGCGATACAAAAAGACATCACAGATTCGATAAAACTTCTATAAAACAAGGACAACATCTCAGATGAGACATTAAAAGATCTCATTTTCCTTAAAAAGAACAGTCTTTGTTGAACTTTTTAGTAGTGGCATCAGCATGAGATTCAAAACACAGTTTATGGTCAAGTACCACACCTAGATATTTATAACTCTCAACGATCCCAACATCGGCAGTTTTAATGATATTGGGTGATGAGCTATAAGAGGACTTCCTAAAATCTATAATCATGTCTTTAGTTTTTGACACGTTAAGTGAAAGGAAGGACTCATCACACCAATTCACAAAATCATCTACAACCTGTCCATGGCCTGACTCGTCCCCCACTAGAAGACTGACGATCACTGTGTCGTCAGCAAACTTCAGGATGTGTCTGTTTGTGAAATTGCTGCGACACTCATTTGTGTACAGAATGAACAGAAGGGGAGAGAGGAAGCAACCCTGGGGTGATGCAGTAGAGGAGGAGAGCACATCAGAAAACACATGATTCATCCTCACACATTGTGACCTATTAGTCAGAAAGTCTGTCACCCAGCCGACCAGACTAGTGTCAAGCTTGAAATGATTGTAGAGCCTGTCAGCGAGTAAGAGGGGTTGAATTGTATTAAATGCAGATGAAAAGTCAGCAAATAATAATCTTGCGTGGGTGTGGGGAGCCTCAAGATGCTTATACAAGAGATGCAGGAGTGTGACAGCAGCATCCTCCACACCTCTCCCTGCTCTATAGGCAAACTGGAAGGGGTCAAGATGGTGTTCAACATGCATTAAAATCTCCTTCTTAATTATCTTCTCAAATGTCTTCATCACTAAAGAAGTCAGAGCCACAGGCCTAAAATCATTCAGTGCCTTAGGAGAACTGCCCTTAGCAACAGGAACAATGATCGCATGTTTCCAAATCTTAGGTACCGTCTGTAGCTCTAAAGAAAGTGAGAAGATATAGTGAAAAATCCCACTCAGCTGATCAGCACAAGTTCTCAGTACCTGTCCACAGATGTTGTCAGGTCCAGGACTCTTGCTTTTGGTGTGTCTAAAAAGATTAGCTACCCCCCTCTCATCAATACAAATAGATTGGGGAGTGATAGTCCTTTCCCTCAGTGTGCTGGTCTGCCTAGAACAGTCATAGTTCTCAAAACGAAGGTAAAAACTGTTAAGACTGTCTGCCAGATGTTTGTCAGAGGTAAACCCCTCTAAGGTAATGCTACTTTTACCTTTCGTGTGTAGCCCTGCCATTGTTTTCATACCAAGCCAAGCTCTTTTGAGGTTGTTACTGCTGAGTTCTGCCTCAATCTTATTTCTGTACCTCATCTTGGCGATCTTTATTGCAGCCCTCACCTCCTTCCTCAATATTCTCATAGTGGGAACGTCTCCCTCGTTAAAAGCAAATTTCCTTTTAAGAATCAGATCCTTAATATCTTTAGAGAGCCACGGTTTGTTATTAGGGAAAGTCTTAAATTCTCTGACTGGAACCACAGAGTCTTTGCAAAAAGAGATGTAGCTACACACCACATCGGTGAGTTCATCCAAATCAGAAGTGCTCTCTTGAAACAAGGAGCAGTCAGTGCAATCAAAACACCCCTGAAGGGCAACACAACTGTCTTTTGTTCAGACTTTAGTCCGCTTCACACAGGGCTTCTCCCTCCTAACCACAGATCTGTAAGCAGGGAGGAGGTGAATAACATTGTGATCCGAAGAACCTAGCGCAGGTCCGGCCACAGACTTGTATGCCCCCTTAATTGGTCCATAACACAAATCCAACGTTTTGTTATTCCTTGTAGGACAAGTGACATATTGAAAGAAATTGTTCAGTGATTTCTTAAGATTACAATTGTTAAAATCACCAAGAATAAAATTAGGAGCATCCGGTGAGCGAGTCTGCAGATTGTGTACCACTTTAAAAATGGCATCTGCAGCATCTTTAACGTCAGCCTTAGGATGAATGTAAACAACAGTGACAAAGATTTGAGGGAACTCCCTCGGTAAGTAAAAAGGCCTGACAGATACTGAAAGGAGCTCGATGTCAGGAAGACACAACCGCTCCCACACAGTAAAGTTATTGCACCAGCCCTGGTTGATATATAAACAAACTCCTCCTCCGTGAGATTTGCGTGTTACTCCACAGTTCCGATCCAATCTGACAGGGGTCCCAAAGCCGCTGATTCGCAGTGAAGTGTCACTGTCCATATCGGTCAGCCATGTCTCGGTAAGCGCCATCAGACAAGCCTCCCTGTATTCCCGTAGATGAAGCACATTTCCTTGTAATTCATCTGTTTTGTTCCTAAGAGACTGGACGTTGGCCAGAATCATAGAAGGCAGAGGAACACGATTCTTTCTCCGAAGTTTTCTTAGACGCTGACGCACGCCGCCTTTCTTTCCGCGTTTTCTCAAGCGGCAGGGCTTTCCAAAATTAGTCTTTGACCGGGAAAATAAATCCTCACCAAGAAGCACATCTCTCCGAGCATTAGAAGAGTCGTACATAGACAAACAGGACCACCGTAATCCAAGTAGTTCCTCGCGTGTATAAGTGATTGTCAGTGAGAGTGAATGACTCCAGGTGAATATCGCCAACAACAATAAGACTAAGGTGTAGAAGATCTCCATCTCGGCAAAAAAAGTTAAAACCACGGTTAAGAACAGAGTTAAAACAAAGTTAAAAACAAAAAGAAAAAGAGAAAGAAAACGCCAATAAACACCTGCTGCAGGTCGCCACAAGAGCAGCGCCCCTGCGCTCATCTCTCTTAACACAGTTTTCAGCTCCAGAGCCTGACTTATGTTCAAATCCTGTTTTTTGTGAGGGGCAACCAATCACAAGGCAGAAAAATGGAACAGGAAGCAAAACCAGTGATGCAAGGATTATTTTAATGTTGACCTATCGCGACTTTCTTATTATTTCTGTCACATCTATTTTTTGCATTAGTGGATACTCATATAAAACAATATTCAAATAATGACATTAGTGTAAATAAAAAATAATGAGATTTTTCAAACCACTTTGGGACTTTTTTAAAAACCTTTTTACAAAGTGACAGAAAGGAGACATTTTGGCCAAGAAGAAACAAAGCTGTGCCTTCATTCTTCAGACCTTTCTGCTGTGGTAGATGTAAGAACAGCTTCATCGGGATGAAGACCATTTGCTCTTGGTGCCACCTCATGTTCTGCTTCTCAAACATTTTGAACATTAATCTTGTGCTTCTCTCTGTTATTGCTCTTTCTTCACCCTTTGCTTGATTTAATTAAAATAATGTCAGCTCTATTCACAGATACAGGCGACCTCAGCGCTCTAAGATAACGTCAGTGCTGGAGATCAACACTGACAATGCCAGGCTATTCTAATTTTATAAATTAACAGCAGCTGAAAATGTCACTGTAATCAAACACCTATGTCTCTATTCTGGGGATCAGTAATGCTGTTTCCACTGGTGTCACAGACACACTAAAAGTGTCCCTGTGCAGACGTCAGGCTCGGCCGCTGACCTGATGTTCAGAGGTGGAAATGTGCTGACTCAGCACTGATGGGGTTTCGTCTGCTCACCTCAGTCAGCAGTTCTGAAGGAAGGGCTGGCTGAAGCAATAACTGAAGAGGCAACAGTCACCTCTGATCAGCCACACCTCTGTGTGACCCAGTAAAAGCTTCTTCACAGCTGTGGGTAAATCAGAGGATGAGCTAAAATACATCACATCTCAGCGCTGGGTTCAACACTGTGCTATATTACAGAGAAACAGTTAACATTCATAACAAAGCTTTAGCACTACAGCCAGGGATTCACTGATGATGGACAGGATGCTGCAGAAGCAGGCTGCGCAGGCCGGGGAGACATCAGCCAGATGATCTATGACAACCGGAGCAGACCGGGCACAGAACAGGCTTCGGGATAGGTGCAAGAAAACACCTTATTGTGAATATAGTTTATTTATTTATTTCATTTTTGGCATGTTGCCTTTAAAAAATCTATGATTATAAAATACACAAATACCAGAGCTTCTGTCCTGTATTCATTATCATACACACAATAATAGATATACCCTTCAGTCAGAGGTGTTTTACATGTGCAGTCATTTCAATCACTCACCTTGAACTGGAGGAAAATTGATCTTGAGACCAATTCTAAAATCTTTGGATTCACACCATGGGATAAGTCCAGCATTTCTTTAAAAATACCGATTACAGAAATTTAATAGGATTTGATCTATTTATTTTATCATTAATTTGCTAATGCATAATGGAAGCTGCGTGTTTCCCACCCTGGGTGGGTCGACATGGGAGGGCGCTAGGAAGAAAACATCCATCACAAACAATTATCTAATAACTGTCTTTAATCAGAAATCACTCAAATATTTGCCAATCAATGGAGAGAAGGGCAAAGTTCATGTACAAGTAGTCTGGTCGAGCCTGCATCACTGCTCTGGTGTGTTTGATGAAGATTTAGTATATAATTGTGTTTTTAAATAATTGTGTTTTTTTATTGCAGAGGTGTAATGTGTGCACAGTGACAGCTTAATGTGCTGAGTCAAGTGACCCACGGCTGCCTTCTGATCAGGATGTTTCTAAGAAACACACATACACACAAACAGTATGTGTGTGCCCATCCTCAGGCCCTGCTGAGTCTGCTGTTTCTCAGCTGTTGTGAGCAGCAGTTTTCTTGGTGTCATAGTGAGAAGATGCCTTGTCACACTTACATGTTTCAGATCATCTAAGCATTTCTAACGTTGGACAAAAATAGCCAGACTTAATATAAAATATAGCTTCAAATGATCATTTCTGTCACGGTTGAGGATAGAGTGGACTCAGGTGCGGAGCTCTGAATATAACCAGTGCATTTATTTACAGTGGATAAAGGCTGACAATAGTTTGACTCTGCAATAGTGGCTGGTGCTCAGACTGTGCGTGGTAGTGGGTGCCTGTCTCTCCTCCAAGTGTCTCCTTGTGCTCGTGTATCCTCCGTCCCAATTCCTAGTCGCACACAGACAACAACAGTAAATTACCAAATATAGCTGACAACACTTAGCTACACGAACGGCTTGTAACACTGCTAGGCTTAGTGCAATACTCCAGCGCTGTCTGTCGCTCAGCCACACCATTAAATAGTCCTGCCTAAGATGGTGGATGATTGGCAGCAGCTGGTGAAGAATAAGTTGCAGATGAGGTGAGAAGGGTCTGGCTGCAGCCACTGGGGAGCGCTGTATTGCGACCTCCACAGTAACCGGAAACACCTGACCTCCACAGTAGCCGGAAACATGTGACCTCCACAGTAGGCAGAAATACGTTCCCTGCATGGATACAATGGAAATGGTAAGTAAGTAAGAAAGTAAGTACACGCTTACTGCCGAGCTTAGCAAATGTAACCTTATAATATGGTAGGAACATTGTGTCAACTCAGACTTCAGTGATGTTAGTTACTGACCCGAATGAGCTGTCGTGTTTTGTTTCAGACTGGATTTACAGAAATGTTCACTGAATGTGTTGGAAATTAAAGGAAATTAAAAAAAAATAAGTTGGATGTACTTAATTCATTTGTGTGGAATCTGTTGACAAAATAGATTTATGTAAAACTAATTAGTAAAGCATAAGGTGGAAGAAATTATAATATTTGAATTAATCTAACTTAAATTTAACATTCTACTGCCAAAAATAAGAAATGTGTTTAAGTAACTAATCTAAACCATCTAACCTGTAAATGTATCATTTATGTTCATACAACATAGATGACTTAAAGATTTTTGCTTTAAACTAACACAATGCAATTTCAAAATAAAAAGCTTACAGTTGCTATTAACATTAATGTACTACCCTGCAATCAATAATATTTTTATACATTTTACGCATTAACCCTCTGGGCAACTATCCTGGCCATTTGTGGCCACTTCACTTTTTTGACCATTTTTGCTGCGTTAATGGAAATGGAATGAATGGGTCTAGATTTGCTTCAAGCAACTCAAAGAAGTCCAGACGCTTTTCTTTCCAAGCTCCTTAGACAATAAATTATGACGCATCAAATATTACACAGGCTGCAATGAATCTCTGTTGATACAGGCTATTGAGCTTTGAGTTTCCCAGTCAAACTTAGCTCTGAAACACATGCTAAAAACACTTTCACTCTTGTAGATTTCATAACAAGATAGCATAGCCAAAATATTAACTCTCAAAAAAAAATAAAAAATTCAAAGCTGCTGCACATACAGCAACAAACACTGTTAGTAAATGTTTCCTGGAGTTTGTGCAGGTGCAATAAGTGCTACTGCTGTAACAGCTTCAAGATCACTTATTTTTCTGGAAAGATGGCAAGAAGGGCATTACTGCTCATTTCTACAATCTCCCACATCTTGGAATAGAAGCCTTTGTCCCATGAAAACCACTTCACAGTAGGAGTCCTCTAAAACCTACAAATGAAGAGTGATCCTGGAAGAAATGGGGCGCACACTAGTGACCTCAACAATTGCAAGAGCGCCTTGTCCGCGATGCTCAGATGAAAAAAAAAAAAGGAAGTTTCATGAAAACATTAGGACTTCATCACCTGCTTATCTGAAAAGTTACTGGTAATATATAACCTAACCTAACTGGCATTTAAAGAGTAAAAAAAAAGAATGTAGATAAAATTTTGGTTTTGATGAAAAGGACTGGAACTAATTTTAAGTGTCAAATCGGTAAAAGTCGATAAATGTTTTAATAAATATACATTTTATAGCTTTTTATAACATTGGCCAAAAAAGTGGCCAACGAACAAGCTGGGAGAGAGTTTTATATTTTTTGCTGTCCTTGAACAAAAATAACAGTGCATGATAATCAGTGTTGATGTTAATCAATTAGATGTCCCAGACACTATTAATGATACAGTGGTCCCTCGTTTATCGTGGGAGTTACGTTCTAAAAATAACCCGCGATAAATGAAATCCGCGAAGTAGCCAACTTTATTTTTTACAATTATTTTAGATGTTTTGAGACTGTAAAACCCCTCACTACATGCTTTATACACTTTTCTCAGACTGGCATGAACATTTTCACACTTTTTTCTTTTGTTTAAACACTCTTAAAGTTCAAACCTTCATAGAAACATAAGTCCAGTATTATAGAATGAAACCGTGCAAAACGTTTTGTCAGCATTGTTGTGTTTGTTGGGGAGAAAACTTACATCACTTCACTGATAGCGATCAAAGGTATATGTAAATTTGACAAACTAAACTCATTCTGTACTGTACAGCAGTGGTCCCCAACCTTTTTTGCACCACGTACCAGTTTAATGTCAGACAATATATTCACGGACCAGCCTTCAAGGTGTCGCGGTTAATACAACAAAATAAAATGATACAGACAAAGACAACAACAGTGGTATTTTGTAAATATTAAAATAAAATTGTAATTATGTAACTTTATTAGCAGCGTCCTCCTGAAATGCGCCAACAACATTGAGACTAACATCCTCCTCTCTGTTTCTTAATGCTCTCTGGTCACTATGGTAACACATAAATAGTTCTTTCAAGATAAGACACAAAACTACAACCATACATTTCACACCCGAGCCTCAACTCTCGCGGCCCGGTACCAGTCCGTGGCCCTGTTGGGGAACGCTGCTGTACAGGAAACACAGCAATAGATTGATTGACAATGGTAAATGGCCTGTATTTATATAGCGCTTTACTAGTCCCTAAGGACCCCAAAGCGCTTTACATATCCAGTCATCCACCCATTCACACACACATTCACACACTGGTGATGGCAAGCTACATTGTAGCCACAGCCACCCTGGGGCGCACTGACAGAGGCGAGGCTGCCGGACACTGGCGCCACCGGGCCCTCTGACCACCACCAGTAGGCAACGGGTGAGGTGTCTTGCCCAAGGACACAACGACCGAGACTGTCCAAGCCGGGGCTCGAACCGGCAACCTTCCGATTACAAGGCGAACTCCCAACTCTTGAGCCACGATCGCCCCAATGGCCATATTTGGCCCGCAGCCTACTTACATTTGGCCCACGAAGCCATACCAAATTACTTTCAGAGCTGGCCTACTGGTATTATACAGCTAATATATATATGTGGTTTAGTATTAAGCTTTGCTTGTTCCATATTCAGTTTTTCAGCAAAACGTGTTTGAGTCCATAATAAAAGATTCATTCTTATATCTGGAGGAATAAATATATATATTTATATATATATATATTTCAATAAATATTAACATTAGCCTGCGACTTTGTTCCAGTTTTGAATTTGGCCCACTGTGTATTTGAGTTTGACACCCCTGGTCTAACTTAACATCAATGGTACTGAAAGTAGCTGTAGATAATGTTACATCTGTGGGATGATTATTGGTAATTTTTTCTCTAATGATTAAATTGTTATTTGTGAAGAAGTTCATGAAGTCATTACTAATTAGCGTTAAAGGGATGGTTGGCTCAACAGAGCTCTGACTGTTTGTCAGCCTGGCTACAGAGCTGAAGAGAAACCTGGGGTTGTTCTTATTTTCTTCAATCAGTGATGAATAGTAAGATGTTCTGGCTTTGTGGAGGGCTTTCTTATAAAGCAGCAAACTATTTCTCCAGGCTAAATGATGATCTTCTAAATTTGTGACACGCCATTTCCTCTCCAGCTTACGAGTCATCTGCTTAATGCTAAGTGTTTGAGAATTATTCCACGGAGTCAGGTACTTCTGATTAGAGACTTTAGTTTTCACAGGAGCTACAGTATCCAGAGTCGTACGTAGTGAGGAGGTGAAATTATTAACAAGATAATCGACCTCTGTTGGAGTAGTGTTCAGATAGCTGCTCTGCTCTGTGTTGGTACAGGGCATTGAAGATGATAACAGTGGGTGGATTATATTCTTAAACTTAGTTACAGCGCTTTCAGAAAGACATCTACTGTGATGAAGTCTACTCTCCACTGCTGTGTAATCAATTATTGTAAATATATATGTTATCAGGAAATGATCAGAAAGCAGAGGGTTTTCAGGAAACACTGTTAAATGTTCAGTTTCTATGCCATATGTTAAAACAAGATCTAGAGTGTGATTAAAGTGGTGGGTGGGTTCTTTTACATTTTGAGAGAAGCCAATTGAGTCTAATAACAGATTAAATGCCATGTTGAGGCTGTCATTTTAGCATCTACATGGATGTTAAAATCACCCACAATAATTATTTTATCTGAGCTGAGAACTAAATCAGATAAAAAGTCTGAGAAATCAGACAGAAACTCTGTGTAAGGCCCAGGTGGACGATAGATGATAACAAGTAAGACTGGTTTCTGAGTTTCACAGCTGGGGTGGACGAGGCTAAGCATCAGGCTTTCAAATGAATTAAAAGTCTGTCTTGGTCTTTCATTAATTAATAGGCTGGTGTGAAAAATTGCTGCCACACCTCCCCCTCGGCCTGTGCTTCGAGGTTTCTGGTAGTTAGAATGACTCGGGGGTGTTGATTCATTTAAACTAACATAATCATCCTGCTGCAACCAGGTTTCTATAAGAGTAAATCGATTTGTTGATCAATTATTAAGTCATGTACTAACAGAGACTTGGAGGAGAGAGACCTAATATTTAATAATCCACATTTCACTGTTTTACTCTTTGGTACAGATGTGGATACTGTATTGTTCTTTCTTTGTGATTTTCTATGTTTAAGTTGTTTGTTGCTGGTTTTTAGTTTGTTTTTTGTCTGTTTGGGAGCTGACACAGTCTCTATGGAGATGGGTTTTTGGGGGGATAGCAGGAGGAGAGAAGCTGCAGAGAGGCGTGTAAGACTGCAACTCTGCTTCCTGGTCCCAACTCTGGATAGTCATATTTTTGGGGAATTTAATAAGTTTGTCCATATTTCTAGAAATGAGAGCTGCTCCATCCAAAGTGGGATGGATGCCGTCTCTCCTAACAAGACCAGGTTTCCTCCGGAAGGTTTGCCAATTATCTATGAAGCCCACATCGTTTCTGGGACACCACTCAGACAGCCAGCAATTTAAGGAGAACATGCGGCTAAACATGTCACTCCTGGTCTGATTGGGGAGGGGACCAGAGAAAACTACAGAGTCCCACATTGTTTTGGAAAAGTTGCACATCGATTCAATGGGTGGCTGTAGCTCAGGTGGCAGAGCAGGTCAGCCACTAATCAGAAGGTCGGTGGTTCGATCCCAGGCTGCCTCCTCGCTGCATGACAAATATCCTTGGGCAAGATACTAACCCCGTGTTTACCTACTGGTGGTGGTCAGAGGGCCCGGTGGCGCCAGTGTCCGGCAGCCTCACCTCTGTCAGTGCGCCCCAGGGCAGCTGTGGCTACAATGTAGCTTGCCATCGCCAGTGTGTGAATGGGTGAATGACTGAATGTAGTGTAAAGCGCTTTGGGGTCCTTAGGGACTAGAAAAGCACTATACAAATGCAGGCCATTTACCAATATTGATTTTAGTGACCTCCAATTGGCGTAACCGGGTGTCATTACTGCCAATGTGAACTATGATTTTACTGAATTTACGTTTACCCGTAGCCAACAGTTTTACATTTCCCTCAATATTGCCTGCTCTGGCCCCTGGAAGACAATTGACTATGGTTGCTGGTGTCTCTAGCTTCGCATGTCTGAGAACAGAATCACCAATTACCAGAGTTTGACCCCCGGCGAGTGTGTCACCGAGTGGGTAAAACTGGTTAGACACATGAACAGGTTGGTGGTGTACCTGGGGCTTCTGTTTAGGACTATGCTTCCTCCTCACCGTCACCCAGCCGCCCTCTTTCCCCAGCTGCTTGGGGTCTGCCGGGAAACAGCTAGCGGGGCCTACGCTATCTTCGGCTGCACCAGCTACAGGGGCCTGGCTAGCTACAGGTGAATGAAGGGTGCGAAGCCGAGTCTCCAATTCAGTAATCCTGGCCTCCAGAGCTGCAAATATGCTACATTTGTTACAGATATCATTACTGCTAAAGGAGGCCGAGGAGTAACTAAACATCTGACACAATGAGCAGGAAAGTGCAGGAGGGACAGGTGAAGAGGCCATGCTGCTAGCGAGTCGGCTATGAGCTAAGCTAAGCTAGCGAAACAGTAAAAACACAGTGAGTGAATACTTTGGCTATATGTTAGGTAGTGAGTACACAGAAAGTGTATGAAAAAAGGATGTATCTAAAAGTTTTTATTTAATTTGCTAAGCAGATAAGCTACTCAAAAACACCACTGTGCTTGAGCAGGAACAGGAAGTGATATTCTACCGCAGAGAGAGCGAACCCCAAGTGACAGCACCACCAGGAGTCAAACTACTCTTGGTGTAGTTTGACTCTTTTTACTCCTTCTGATAAATCCCCACCATTCACATTGTTTGTGCTAAAGTGAGCAGGCTTGTAACCAGAGTGAGGGGCAAAGAGTTTGTGTAGCTGTGGGGGTTAAGGCGTGCTGATCGCCTCATCTAAATATAACCATCTCATGGCTAGCTTACATGAGCATGGCCCCAGGCTCCTCTGATTTCCACGACACCTGATCCATAGGGCGCACACCAGGGCATGTGCTCCAAGCTACAGGAAAACATGTGGTGATTGAGTTTCACTGCTTCCAGCTGGCTGTTTTTGTGCCAGCTGCACACACTAGCATGCATATTAGTTGGAGACGAAGATAAAAAAAAAAAAAGGAAATGCTTGCTGTGCTGGTGGAAAAACATGTCCAGACATGTCTGAATGTCACAATGAGGCTACACTCAGCCAAACCTCCATTTACATTTTAGGAATTTACACCAGACTTTTGAATCCTGTGACTCACACAAGTGAGTGGGACTGATGTCTATCCTGGTCTGTACTGGAAGAGTGCAAATCAGATTCTGATTGCATTTTCCAGTTTTAACATTTTTGTCCTGTCACTGTGATGTTGTTCATTTTGCAGCTGGAATTGACAAGCAGGCAATAAGACTGGTTGACTGTCCTAAGCTGTAACACAGATACATGGTGGTGCTAACTAATAGACTAATAAAATGGGAGAATTTCAGTTATCAAAAAGTACAAACTTTTTGGGTGGGCCATACCACAAGGCACCAAAAGTGGTCACACCAATTTTAAAACTTAGTAAAAATCCAAATTAACGAGTTACTTAAAAAAAATGTTAGAGGAGTGAATGCATCAGCATGAGAATGAGTTTTTAAAGGTATGAACTTTACATTTGAAGTGTATGATCCTGATACATAAAAAAGAACCCAGAAGGAGCATCCAAGAGGTGACTACAGGTCCTGTTCACGAACTTCACATTAGAAGCTGTTAAAGACCAAAATAAACACTGGCCTTTTAGGAATGTTTGCTGATGCTCTGCAGAAACACAGCAGCTGCAGTGTCACACGAGCTCAAAGGTCAGAGTTTGATCCTTTTTGACACAACAGCAGCTCTTAACATGTGGCATCACTGACCATTTATGTTTATTCACTAATGAGGACAAGGTTGAGCCGAGTCTTTGACATAGCTGATTTTAAAGAGAGGAAAACAACTCAGCTTCTTCTCTGTGATATTAAAGTGGGCCAGACTGTAAAAACAAGTCAACACACTGTTTACTTGAAGCAGCAAATGATGAAAAAAGAATTCAGCAGCTGGTAGAAATCAGATCACATTTTCTTCACTTTTCTTAATTTACATTTTTATTTCTTGCTTTCTTAGCTCACAGTCATTTTTACATCTGAGGGTTCTCGCTTCCTACACTGACTGTCTTCATTATGTCACTTTTAGCAAGTAGGACTCATTTATGGAAAGTTAGAAGGTTTCAACAAATGGCACACTTCTCAATGGCAAACATGATGTCATGGTGATTCTAGGCTTTTAATGTACATTTCTTTGATTTGTTCTTTTCCCGGGTGTTTGAGGCTCTGTCTCTGATGAATTCACACATCCCGTGGATTCTCCAGGTAGCTGTCCTGTATATCCACAGGGCTTCTGGTAGATCCACCCCTTCCTCTTTTGCAGCCATTCAGCCACAGTATGAATGAAATCCCGATATCCTTGCTGTAGATCTTGGTGGATCGGTGACTATCACTCAATGTCTCACTTTCTTCCTGAGTCTATATCTGTATCCAAACTTTTGTGATGAGTTGGCTTAAGGTGCATCACCCATTTTCCACATTGAATTAACTTGTGCAACTTCCTTTGAGCTGACCTCCAACGATGTGATGTTGAACAGTGATGTATTCCACAGTGCCAGTGAGTTCTTGATGAATTTTGTTAGGACACTATTAGCCCCGTACAGTGGGGCAAAAAAGTATTTAGTCAGCCACCGATTGTGCAAGTTCCCCCACTTAAAATGATGACAGAGGTCAGTAATTTGCACCAGAGGTACACTTCAACTGTGAGAGACAGAATGTGAAAAAAAAATCCATGAATTCACATGGTAGGATTTGTAAAGAATTTATTCATAAATCAGGGTGGAAAATAAGTATTTGGTCAATAACAAAAATACAACTCAATACTTTGTAACATAACCTTTGTTGGCAATAACAGAGGTCAAACGTTTACTATAGGTCTTTACCAGGTTTGCACACACAGTAGCTGGTATTTTGGCCCATTCCTCCATGCAGATCTTCTCGAGAGCAGTGATGTTTTGGGGCTGTCGCCGAGCAACACGGACTTTCAACTCCCGCCACAGATTTTCTATGGGGTTGAGGTCTGGAGACTGGCTAGGCCACTCCAGGACTTTCAAATGCTTCTTACGGAGCCACTCCTTTGTTGCCCGGGCGGTGTGTTTTGGATCATTGTCATGTTGGAAGACCCAGCCTCATTTCATCTTCAAAGTTCTCACTGATGGAAGGAGGTTTTGGCTCAAAATCTCACGATACATGGCCCCATTCATTCTGTCCTTAACACGGATCAGTCGTCCTGTCCCCTTGGCAGAAAAACAGCCCCATAGCATGATGTTTCCACCCCCATGCTTCACAGTAGGTATGGTGTTCTTGGGATGCAACTCAGTATTCTTCTTCCTCCAAACACGACGAGTTGAGTTTTTACCAAAAAGTTCTACTTTGGTTTCATCTGACCACATGACATTCTCCCAATCCTCTGCTGTATCATCCATGTGCTCTCTGGCAAACTTCAGACGGGCCTGGACATGCACTGGCTTCAGCAGCGGAACACGTCTGGCACTGCGGGATTTGATTCCCTGCCGTTGTAGTGTGTTACTGATGGTGACCTTTGTTACTTTGGTCCCAGCTCTCTGCAGGTCATTCACCAGGTCCCCCCGTGTGGTTCTGGGATCTTTGCTCACCGTTCTCATGATCATTTTGACCCCACGGGATGAGATCTTGCGTGGAGCCCCAGATCGAGGGAGATTATCAGTGGTCTTGTATGTCTTCCATTTTCTGATGATTGCTCCCACAGTTGATTTTTTCACACCAAGCTGCTTGCCTATTGTAGATTCACTCTTCCCAGTCTGGTGCAGGTCTACAATACTTTTCCTGGTGTCCTTCGAAAGCTCTTTGGTCTTGGCCATGGCGGAGTTTGGAGTCTGACTGTTTGAGGCTGTGGACAGGTGTCTTTTATACAGATGATGAGTTCAAACAGGTGCCATTCATACAGGTAACGAGTGGGGGACAGAAAAGCTTCTTACAGAAGACGTTACAGGTCTGTGAGAGCCAGAGATTTTCCTTGTTTGAGGTGACCAAATACTTATTTTCCACCCTAATTTACGAATAAATTCTTTACAAATCCTACCATGTGAATTCATGGATTTTTTTTTCACATTCTGTCTCTCACAGTTGAAGTGTACCTCTGGTGCAAATTACTGACCTCTGTCATCATTTTAAGTGGGGGAACTTTTTTTTTTCTCTGCCCGTTCTGTTGGTTTTTGTCTTTTGCACTTCTCCCCCGTCCCTCTTCCCAGCTGTTTCTCTTTCCCTCTTTCTTTCTCCCCTTCTTTCCCCCAGTCAAGTCTGTCCCGTATTCAGTAAGTGAAAATAAAATAAACAATAAAAGGTGAATCAAATGGACCATTACGGCAAGGCTGGGATGGTCAGTTTGGTAAAGTAAATCCGTTGGGCATCTTTCTTTGCCTTTAGACAACAATTCTGATGGCAAAAGAGCCAAACGGGACAGGCCAAAAAAAAAAAAAAAAAGTGCGGCGAACTTGCACAATCGGTGGCTGACTAAATACTTTTTTGCCCCACTGTAAAAATGCACTAACGCATTAAACATGTTCTCATTACTGAACACTATTATAAATCAATTACCACTGACAACAGAAAGTCATTTGAAAATCAACCATTTGATATCAGGAGCTAGCTTCTCCAGGTAATCGTAGGTTCACCAGATGTTTAGGTTGTATACATCGAGCAGATCATAGTGTTTATTACGTTTTCGTCATTGCATTTGTTTTTAGGAGGGGGGAGTAGCAGTGGGTGAAGGGGTAGTATGAGGGGAGGCTGACCAGCACTGCTGATCTTTAACTGTGAAAGTAGGACTGGAGTAGGATGCTGACACCTGATAGGAGAGCTGTGTGTTGTGTGAAGAAAGAGAAGCTACCTGCGCAGGTGTGCGAACACACACAAACACTTTTTTACTTTTACTTAGGTGAAGAAGTTAAATATTTTGAGTATTTTATCTTCTACCACAGTATTTTAGGAGATGTGTGTAGAAATATCTGTACTGTTGCTTTTCACTGCTCCATCTTCACTTATGGTGACCATCACCTGAGGGCGGAGGGTGTTGCTGGGTAAACTGGTTGCCCTACTTAACCAAAGTCACAGCGAGAGCCTATAAATAACATTACCCATAGATTCCTAACACAAATATGTGTTTATGTATGTGAACTGTTTATTCTCGGCACATGAAGTTATATTTAAAATAAACTCCTGAACCAAGCCTAGTGGAAACTAACACCTCATGTACTCACGCTCATGCTGCTTCCTTCCTTGTGAGAAATCTTTGGCTGAAACTATTCTAACCCTTAATTTGTTGGGTTAAAAAAGACAAAAAGTTCCAGTTTTAAAAATACCTTTACCTTTCACATACTGCATGCATTTAAAAATAATTTGACCTTTTTTCAAAAACTACCTTCACATTTGAACAAAATCTAAACGTGAAGAATGACAGATATATGTTGGCATTACAATAGTAATGGATTCTAACCTATTTATAAAACTGTGGACACTTAACGTTGGCTTATTGTAAGTTATCTGGCTGAAGAAACCCCCCATGGATGGCCACAGCACAAAGGACTGGAAGTAACACAAGATGGTCAAAACCCCAGCTCCTGGTTGATGGAAAAGATTACCAGGGCACGTCGACCTGATTGCCTCCTACATTCACTACAAGCCTACGAATCCATGCTCCATACATGGATACTGGAGTTCTTGGCTCTATACTGTAGTACCACCTGAATGAGGTGTTTCTGGTCACACAGGTGCTTGGGTATCTCCCAGAAGAACTGCTGAAGGTGGAAAGAACATCTCTGCTTTGACCCACACACAGATAAACTGTTGAAGGTGGATCAGTGGGCATTTCAGCAAACTTTGGATAAAAGAAAACAACAAAACCAAACAAAGTTGAATATAAATATTCCCAAAGATTCTAATGAATAACCACTGCTCTACATTTCGGTCTTAAACTGAAGCCCCAGGTACACCACCAACATGTTCATGTGTCTAACCGTTTTTCCCCACTCTGCGACACACCCACTGGGGGTCAAACTCTGGTAATTGGTGATTCTGTTCTCAGACATGCGAAGCTGGAGACACCAGCAACCATAGTCAGTTGTCTTCCAGGGGCCAGAGCAGGCGACATTGGGGGAAATGTAAAACTGCTGGCCAAGGGTAAACGCAAATTTAGTAAAATCATAATTCACGTCGGCAGTAATGACACCCGGTTACAAACTAAAAACCAGCAACAAACAACTTAAACATCAACAATTACAAAGAAAGAACAATACAGTATCCACATCTGTACACAGCAAATTCAAAAGTGTTAAATGTTTTGGTGTTAATAGTCTTCTTGCAAAAGTAGAGTTAATTTTACTCTAAGCAGAGTCACATTCTTTTAATGTAACTCTGAGGTGTAAATTGATAGTAGTTAAAATCGAGTGTTAAAAATGAGTGTTTCTCTGTCAAATCTGGAGGTGTTACAATGGAAACATTAACTCTTGACCTCTTAACTCTGAACTCCTACAGGGGCTATGACACCACAGACTCCGCCCCCAGCACGGCTCCAATCGAAGCTGAAGTGAAGCCGTTTCAGAACATTTTGCTCTACATATTTGAGTTATTTGCCATGCTTGGTAAGTCATTTTTTCAAAGATTGTTTCAATTATTATTATGAGCTTTTACTTCTGTGGCTCTTTGGAGTTGAGACAAAGCTGTGTGAAAGGCATTAGCCATGTTGCTCGGTGATAGCATAATATTATGTTTTAGCTAGCTGAAAGGTATTGTTTGCGGGCAAATACCACAGCCTTGAAAAAAGCTTGCATGAGAATTTTCAGTCAAACCTTTGGTCAAATACACCTAAAACAATGTGTAGAATGTGAAATGTTGGTATAATGGTGCTACTTGAAGCCTGAAAACGATCGCCCATAAAAAAAATTAAAAAAAACACGAGCAGTAGCAGACGTCCTGACTGGGTTCTACGTTAGCATAGATCCCTCCAGAGTTTTGTGCACACGGTTTAGGTAAAAATGAAAAAGGTTGAGGTTTTACATTTAGTTCAGTATTACCTGTTGCCTGTGTCCTTGTCTTTTGGGAAAATACTCTACACAAGTAATGGCTCAAAGAGGATTCCTTTTTTTTTTTTTTTACTGTGCTGCAATTGTTTACTGGATTATTTGTGCCATTAATTAGTGTCAACTAATTTTTATTCAATCTCCGCACAGGATATGCTTGTGAAGATGGAATATGTGGGAGAGCAGAAGTGCGTTGAAGTTCCACAAAGGGATTAATGAAGGACATGCATATTGTATTGAAGAAATAAGTGATGAGAATGCTGTTATTTGCATTTACCATGTCAGACCTTTTGATAAACAAAATTCTAATGAAAGTGAGAACATGTATACTGTTACATCTTTCAGAAAATGTTTTGAAATTGTGGTGCACAGTTCAGAATAAATGTTTTTCAAAAACCATTGCATCTTTTTAGTAAATGTTTATTTCCAAAAGAAATTTCTAGAAGTTCAGAACAGTAAAATTCCCGCTTTTTAGAATGAATTAGAAGATAACTCTTACGTAGTTAAACTAAAATACTCTTTGAGAGTTAATATATAAACTCTTAACACCAAGTGTTAAATTATCAACTCCAGACAGATTTGGTGTTTAACACTAAATCAGAGTTAACGTACCAACTCTCCAAAAAGAGTTAAATTAACACTCTCTGGTGTGGACCCATATAGACACTTTAATAGTGTTGAAATCAAATCCGACAGTGTTAATTTGGACATGCTGGATTTGCTGTGTACCAAAGAGTAAAACAGTGAAATGTGGATTATTAAATATTAGGTCTCTCTCCTCCAAGTCTCTGTTAGAATAGAATAGAAATAGAATAGAATTCAACTTTATTGTCATTGCACATGCACAGGTACAGGGCAATGAAATGCAGTTTGCATCCATCCAGAAGTGCTTTAGTGATATAGATATATTACAATATATATTAGCAATAATATAGATATGTAAGTATATTACAGAAATGGGTCTATTATGGTATGTTATAATGTACACAGTATGAAGTATGTTGTGAATATTCTATAACTATAAGTATGTACAGGCTGTAGTGAGTACAAGCTATGTACAGGCTATGAACAGGATATAAATATGAAAAACTATACAGAATATGAAATAAATAACTTTACAGAATCTGAGATATACAGCTATACAGAAATGGGAACTATGCAAGTTGTAAACAGTTGTAGGATTAAAGATTATCGAATGTACAGAATGATTATTTACACAGAGCTATACAGTAGTGCAGTTAAGATAAGTGAGATATAATTCCTACAGAGGCTATATAAAGTGCTAGTGGTTGTGAGTGGTGGTTCAGTCCATGTTATTATTGTGTGTTTGAGGGTACAGTTGTCCATTGTGGGTGTGTGTATGTTCAGTCCATGAGTTTAACGTGGGTCAGATGTCAGGAGGCAGAGTTCAGGAGTCTGACAGCTGTGGGGAAGAAGCTGTTCCGGTACCTGGTGGTCTTAGTCCAGAGGCTCCTGTGGCGCCTCCCAGAGGGCAGGAGGGTGAAGAGTCCATGTGATGGGTGACTGGGGTCTTTGATGATTTTCCAAGCCCTTTTCAGACACCGCTTCCTGTAGATGTCATTTATGGCAGGAAGTGGTGCTCCGGCGATGCGCTGGGCAGTTCTCACGACCCTCTGCAACGCCTTCCGGTCCGAGGCAGAGCAGTTCCCGTACCAGACTGTTATACGGTTGGTCAGGATGCTCTCGATGGTGCAACGATAGAAGTTCACCAGGATCTCTGAGGACAGGTGGTTCTTCCTCAGAGTCCTCAAGAAGAAGAGGCGCTGGTGAGCCTTCTTGACCAGCTTGGAGCAGCTGGTCGTCCAGGTGAGATCCTCTGAGATGTGGACTCCCAGGAACTTGAAGCTGCTCACACGCTCCACAGCCGTCCCCTTAATGTGGATGGGTGGATGTGGGTCAGCATTCCTCCTGTAGTCCACAATGAGCTCCTTGGTCTTCTCGGTGTTAAGCAGCAGGTTGTTTGTGTCGCACCACTCAGCCAGACGATCCACCTCCTCCCTGTAGGCGGCCTCATTGTTGTCACTGATGAGGCCAATCACCGTGGTGTCATCTGCAAACTTAATGATGGTGTTGGAACCATCAGCAGGTCTGCAGTCGTGGGTGAAGAGGGAGTAGAGGAAAGGGCTCATCACACAGCCTTGTGGTACACCGGTGTTCATCGTGATTGTAGATGAGCAGCGGTTATCCAGCCGGACATGTTGGGGACGGTTGGTCAGGAAGTCCAGTAACCATTTGCAGATGAGGGAACTGATGCCCAGGTCTGTCAGTTTCCTGATTAGTTGTGAGGGGTGGATTGTATTGAATGCTGAACTGAAGTCTATAAACAGCATTCTGGTGTAGGTGTTGTTGTTGTCCAGGTGTGAGAGGACAGAGTGCAGTGCGATGGAGACTGCATCCTCTGTGCTCCTGTTCTGGCGGTATGCGAATTGGTGGGGGTCCAGGGTGGGGGGGAGACAGGATTTGAAGTGTGCTAGGACCAGCTGCTCTAAGCACTTAGTGATGATGGGGGTGAGTGCTACTGGGCGGTAATCATTGAGGCAAGATGGGTTGGAGTTTTTGGGTATCGGGACCAGTGTTGGTCAAGTTACTTGAAAAAAGTAATCAGTAACTAATTACTGATTACTCCCCCCAAAAAGTAATCCCGTTACTTTACTGATTACTTATTTTCAAAAGTAATTAATTACTTAGTTACTTAGTTACTTAGTTACTTTTTAAAAACACGATTTACAACCTGAAGAGGTGATAAAGTGATAGATCTTTCAGCCCAATTCTACTTTTTCTACATAATCCATCATACAAAATGTAATCAAATGGAAAAGTCTCTTTTTTTAACTTGTTTTATCAGTTTTAATCTTTTAACTTTATGCATCAAGCAAAACATTTAATTATATGCAACATTCTCTGACTTGAATAAATTAGTTTAACATTTAAACCTATTTTCTGCACATTCCAGCACATAAAATAAAATATTTTTTGTGTTTTCACTCACTCTTTCAAACAGATGCAAGTAAAACACAGCAGAAAATAAATAAAGTCAAAGACTCAGCGGTCCTTTTGCTCTATTTTCACCTGTAAAGCAGGAGCAGGGTAGGCGGAGGGTTACCCTGGTGTAGGTGTGCTGCGGTCAGTTGAAGAATCCGCGCGAGTGTCTCTGTGAGTTTCCCATCACGTCGTAGCTACTCGGTGCTTGCTCGGAAGTTTAGGGGTTTTTTTCGCTGTAAAAAGAAGTTTTCTTCCCACGCACGATGGACGCTAATGTTTTTGTCACTTTTTATGGAATCAAACTCAAAGTAAGGTCAGTACTTCCACGCTTTAAACGCTGCACGCTCATACTCTCTCCCGCACTCGATATATTATCCATTGTTGATCTGCACACAGCTGCTGTCACCAACGTTGCACTTGCTTACGTCACTGTCATGAGACATTCTCGCAAAAAAAATCACGGTTTTAGTAACGCAGTAACGCAGCGTTCCTACGGGAAAGTAACGGTAATCTAATTACCGATTTTGCAATAGTAATCCCTTACTTTACTCGTTACTTGGAAAAAGTAATCAGATTACAGTAACGCGTTACAAGTAACGCGTTACTGCCCATCTCTGATCGGGACGATGGAGGTGGATTTGAAGCAGGCCGGTACCACAGCGTGGGCCAAGGACAGGTTGAATATGTCTGTCAGCACTCCTGCAAGCTCCCCAGAACACGCTCTGAGAACACGCCCGGGGATGCCATCAGGGCCTGCAGCCTTGTGGACATTGATCCTGCTCAGCACCGCTCGTAAATCGGTGGGGGAGATAGTCAGAGGTTGGTGGTCTGGCGTCATGTCTGCTTTGGTTGTGGTTGTGGGGTTCCCTCGCTCAAAACGAGCATAAAAGTTGTTGAGCTCGTTGAGGAAGGAGACATCAGAGGATGCGGGGGAGGGTTTGGTGGTCCTGTAGTCTGTAATGGTCTGGAGTCCTTGCCACATGCGTCGGGGGTTGGAGTTGGAGAAGTGTTCTTCTACCTTCTTTTTGTAATGGTGTTTGGCTTTTTTGATGCCCTTCTTTAGATTAGCCCTGGCTGTGCTGTAGGCGTGTGCATCTCCTGACCTAAAGGCGGTGTTGCGGGCCTTCGGGAGGAGACGAACATCCCGGTTCATCCAAGGCTTCTGGTTGGGGTACATGGTGATCCTTTTCTGGGTGGTGACACTGTCTGTGGTTTCGGAAATGTAATCCAGTACAGATGAGGTGTACTGGTCCAGGTCTGTGTGGCTGAACATATTCCAGTCTGTGTTTTTAAATCTGTCCTGGAGCACTGCGTCTGTCCCCTCTGGCCACACTTTAATTGTCCTCACAGCAGGTTTCACACGTTGGATGAGTGGTGAATACCTAGGTGTGAGGAACAGGGAGAGATGGTCCAATTGTCCAATGTGGGGGAGGGGTGTGGCTTTGTAGGCTCTAGCCAGGTTGGAATACATATGGTCTAAAGTCTTGTCTCCTCTGGTGTGGCAGGAGACATGTTGGTGGAATCTGGGGAGGACTGTCTTTAAGTTGGTGTGGTTGAAGTCGCCAGCAACAATAAAAGCAGCCTCGGGGTGTTTATTCTGGTGTTTGTTAATGGCTGCAGAAAGTTCTTTCATGGCCAACCTAGCATTAGCGTCGGGGGGGATATACACGGCAGTGAGTATGATTGAAGTGAGTTCTCTGGGGAGATAATAAGGTCTGCATTTGACCATTAAAAACTCCGCATTAGGTGAGCAGTGACTCTCAGTAGTAGTGGAGTTCATGCACCAAGCATTGTTAATATAAATGCACAAACCTCCACCTCTGGTCTTGCCGGAGTCATCTGCTAGCCTGTCGGCTCGGTGTGTGTGGCGTCCTGCTAACTCGATAGCATTGTCCGGGCAGCTGTTGTTCAGCCATGTTTCGGTGAAAAACATGACATTTGAGTCCATAATCTGTCTTTTGTTAGTGATGGAGAGCCGTATCTCATCCATTTTGTTTGCCAGAGAACGGACATTGGCGAGAAAAATACTGGGTAAAGGCAGCCGGTGTGGTGTTAGCGTTAGCTTAGCCCGTAGCCCTCCGCGCCTACCTCGCCTTTGTTTACGATCTCGGCGCTGTCTGCGTGCACTTCCGCCCGGCCGGGGAGAGTGGGCAGCCTCCGGTGTTCTGGAGATCTCTGGGATGAGTCGGAGATCGGCGATAAAACTGTTGGAGTTGTGAGCCCAGATGTCCAGAAGCTCTTGTCTGCTGTAGGTCAGCAACGCACAGCAATTCTGGACGAATAATACGGTAAAAAGTAGATAAAAAACCGCTAAATAGCAGATTCTGGAGAGACGCTGAGCCTCGCGTTGTTCACGCGCAGCCATCTTGGAATAGAGATACATGACTTAGTACATGACTTAATAATTGATCAACAAATTGATTTACTCTGCCTTATAGAAACCTGGTTACAGCAGGATGATTATGTTAGTTTAAATGAATCAACACCCCCGAGTCATTCTAACTACCGGAAACCTCGAAGCACAGGCCGAGGGGGCCGTGTGGCAGCAATTTTTCACACCAGCCTATTAATCAACCAAAGACCCAGACAGACTTTTAATTCAAATTCAAATTTTATTTGTCACATACACAACCATACACAGTATGACATGAGGTGAAATGCTTGTAGCTGTGCAGTGCCAGACAATTAAATTACAGTAGGTTTCCAGTAAGATATAAAAATTCAGAGCTTACTAAAAAAATTTACAGCTTTAACTTTGAAATTTACAGTAAGAATGTTCAAATAACAGTTTACGTAAGAGATTAGTAGTCAAAAGAATTATAAATTACAGGAAGTGTGCAAGAAGAAAAACCAGAGTGCGTGTGGTGATGTGTGTGAGAGTCATGTCCTACACCTGGTTCAGGGCCTGAATAGCATGGAGGAAGAAGCTCCTCCTCATTCTCTCAGTTTTGGCCTTAATGGAGTGGAAGCGCTTCCCAGACCTCAAAAGTGAGAAGAGTCCATTGTTGGGATGGGAGAGGTCCAACATAATCTTCCTGGTTTTGACCTTGCACCGCTTGGTGTAGATGGACAACAGGTCAGGAAGCTCTGATCATTTGAAAGCCTGATGCTTAGCCTCGTCCACCCCAGCTGTAAAACTCAGAAACCAGTCTTACTTGTTATCATCTATCGTCCACCTGGGCCTTACACAGAGTTTCTGTCTGATTTCTCAGACTTTATATCTAATTTAGTTCTGAGCTCAGATAAAATAATTATTGTGGGTGATTTTAACATCCATGTAGATGCTAAAAATGACAGCCTCAACATGGCATTTAATCTGTTATTAGACTCAATTGGCTTCTCTCAAAATGTAAAAGAACCCACCCACCACTTTAATCACACTCTAGATCTTGTTTTAATATATGGCATCGAAACTGAACATTTAACATTGTTTCCTGAAAACCCTCTGCTGTCTGATCATTTCCTGATAACATATATATTTACAATAATTGATTACACAGCAGTGGAGAGTAGACTTCATCACAGTAGATGTCTTTCTGAAAGCGCTGTAACTAAGTTTAAGAATATAATCCACCCACTGTTATCATCTTCAATGCCCTGTACCAACATAGAGCAGCTATCTGAACGCTGCTCCAACAGAGGTCGATTATCTTGTTAATAATTTTACCTCCTCACTACGTACGACTCTGGATACTGTAGCTCCTGTGAAAACTAAGGTCTCTAATCAGAAGTACCTGACTCCGTGGTATAATTCTCAAACACGTAGCCTAAAGCAGATAACTCGTAAGCTGGAGAGGAAATGGCATGTCACAAATTTAGAAGATCATCATTTAGCCTGGAGAAATAGTTTGCTGCTTTATAAGAAAGCCCTCCGCAAAGCCAGAACATCTTACTATTCATCACTGATTGAAGGAAATAAGAACAACCCCAGGTTTCTCTTCAGCACTGTAGCCAGGCTGACAAACAGTCAGAGCTCTGTTGAGCCAACCATCCCTTTAACGTTAACTAGTAATGACTTCATGAACTTCTTCACAAATAACAATTTAATCATTAGAGAAAAAATTACCAATAATCATCCCACAGATGTAATATTATCTACAGCTACTCTTAGTACCAATTGATCTTTCTGAGTTAACTTCAATAATTACTTCCTCCAAACCATCAACATGTCTTTTAGACCCCATTCCTACAAAACTGCTCAAAGAAGTCCTGCCATTAATTAATGCTTCAATCTTAAATATGATCAACCTATCTCTAATGATCGGCTATGTACCACAGGCCTTCAAGCTAGCTGTAGTTAAACCTTTACTCAAAAAGCATCTCTAGACCCAGCTGTCTTAACTAATTATAGGCCAATCTCCAACCTTCCTTTATATCAAACATCCTTGAAAGAGTAGTTGTCAAACAGCTAACAGATCATCTGCAGAGGAATGGCTTATTGGAAGAGTTTCAGTCAGGTTTCAGAGCTCATCACAGCACAGAAACAGCTTTAGTGAAGGTTACAAATGATCTTCTTATGGCCTCTGACAGTGGACTCATCTCTGTGCTTGTCCTGCTAGACCTCAGTGCAGCATTCGATACTGTCGACCATAATATCTTATTAGAGCGATTAGAACATGCTGTAGGTATTACAGGTACTGCACTGCAGTGGTTTGTATCATATCTATCTAATAGACTCCAGTTTGTACATGTAAATGGAGAGTCCTCTTCACACACTGAGGTTAATTATGGCGTTCCACAAGGTTCAGTGCTAGGACCAATTCTGTTTACATTATACATGCTTCCCTTAGGCAGCATCATTAGAAGACATAGCATACATTTACACTGCTATGCAGATGACACCCAGCTCTATCTGTCCATGAAGCCAGATAACACACACCAATGAGTTAAACTGCAGGAATGTCTTAAAGACATAAAGACCTGGATGGCCGCTAACTTTCTGCTTCTTAATTCAGATCAAACTGAGGTTATTGTACTCGGCCCTGAAAATCTTAGAAATATCTAACCAGATTCTTACTCTGGATGGCATTACCTTGGCCTCCAGTAACACTGTGAGGAACCTTGGAGTCATTTTTGACCAGGACATGTCCTTCAATGCACATATTAAACAAATATGTAAGACTCCATTTGTGCAACATCTCTAAATTTAGAAATATCCTGTCTCAGAGTGATGCTGAAAAACTAGTTCATGCATTTATTACTTCCAGGCTGGGCGACTGTAATTCATTATTATCAGGAAGTCCTAAAAACTCCCTGAAAAGCCTTCAGTTAATCTAAAATGCTGCACCAAGAGCAGATTTCTCCTGTTTTGGCTTCCCTTCACTGGCTCCCTGTTAAATCCATTATTCAAAATCCTGCTCCTCACATACAAGGTCTGAAATAATCAGGCCCCATCTTATCTTAATGACCTTGTAGTACCATATCACCCTATTAGAGCACTTCACTCTCACACTGCAGGCCTACTTGTTGTTCCTAGAGTATTTAAAAGTAGAATGGGAGGCAGAGCCTTCAGTTTTCAGGCCCCTCTTCTGTGGAACCAGCTTCCAGTTTGGATTCTTCCTGTTAAAAGGGAGTTTTTCCTTCCCACTGTCGCCAAAGTGCTTGCTCAAAAGGGGTCATATGATTGTTGGGTTTTCGTCTGTATCTATTATTGTAGGATCTACTGAATACATTGAACTGAATACATTTCAGCGGTACGCTGGTTGCAGAGGGCTGTAGTCTCTGTTTGAACCATGTGGTCAGCTGGGTTTCTGTGTGGATACACTCACCGTCCAGAACATGTGAGCTTAAAGTGTAATGGTATGTGAATAATGGATAACACATATGAAGACCAAAGCTTCTTCCTGTTCTTCTTTTGCTCACCAGCTGAATGTAAACAAAGCTGTCCCAACATAACCGGTCGATGACTAAAGGCCTCAAACCTTTAAGCTTCCAGGTTTTCATCCGTTGTCTACTGCAGGTCATGCATGTTCTTATTCAGAGCGTATTTCTAAAGATCTATCATTTACAGAAGTTTTAAATAAAAACGTCAATTCTGAATTGCTTCCATCAGAAAGTTAGATTTGGATTTGTTGTGCGATTGGATATGCTCTTCTTTTAAAGCATCCTAAAGCTTAAACCGGATCACCTTTGTCCGACCTGCCTCTCTGCAGATGTCCTTATGGTCTATTTCACTGTTTCGTTGAGCCAGTGAAAGTTCACTATGATTTAAAAACCACTCTGAAACATTTTCCGATGTCTTCCCCAGTTACAGTGAAAAACTGAGGACAGCCTATATTCAGTTCCATCTGGAAAAAAGGATCCAATATTTTCCTCTGGCTGTGGCTCGGTGTTTTTAGTCCGTGTGGTGAAGTAAAAACTAAACTGGAATCAAAAGCATCTCATGGAATGTACAAACAAAATGTCCGAAAGTCTTCAGACTCTCCAGTCATCCAGAATTAGAGCAATTCAAACCTTTCTTTACGCACCTTTGAGCCCTGGCTTTGCGTGCAGTGTTTGAGGCTGGCTTTCCATATTTTCTGCCATTTTCCCCTCTTTGGATGTTGGCTCCTGTGAAAGTAGGTCGACCACAGTGGAAGCTTGGCTTTCCTCCTCACAGACGCTTCCTCACTTTGGGTTTTCTCTGCAGGAGGAAAAAGCTCTCACTGTGCTTGGCTAGGCTCTTTGACAAAAACAAAGCTGAGCATCACTGGGTTTGTGAGATGAACTCAAAAAGCCTTTCCACTTCCCCCAGCCACTGTCTTCAGCTTGTTTTTTCTTCTTCTTTTCTTTTTTTAATAAAAATAATAAAAATCTTCGCTCTGCGTGTTAGCATTGATAATCCAGTTAAAGGAAACGGTAAAATTCACTAATGTTGTAAATATAAGTTCATAAGGCCCAACAAGAATGGAGACTAGCAGCTTTGAGGAGGATTCGTGTCAGCTTTGACCCTCAGCACGTGCTGAGCTCGTTGGCTCCATCATAACGCTTCAGGTTTAAAGGAGGAGTTACAGCTAAGAACAATAAAGTCTTAATTATTTTAGATCAACTTCAAATGCTGTATAGACAATAATTTTCTACAATACAATAATTATAGTTCTACAACTGTTTACAACTCTTTATAGCTGTTTATTAATACTCAGAATTGTATATCTACAATCTGTATAGTTTCATATTTTTAACCATATTTATATCCTCTTCATAGCCTGTGCATAGCTTATACACTATAGCCTGTACATACTTATAGTATATTCATAATATACCTTCATACCGTGTACATTGTAACATAATAATAGATCCATATTCTGTAATATATCTATATTATTGCTAAAGCACTTTCTGGATGGATGCAAACTGCATTTCGTTGCCTTGTACTTGTGACATGTGCAATGACAATAAAGTTGAATTCTATTCTATTCTATTACTGCCAAACAATAAATCTTTTTACCCTTTTCCTCTTACAGTCAGTCAAAATGTATATGTGTCGCCTGTTGATGCCTTGATATGTAAAACACCTTTAGAGTGATGCTCTGCAGAATTTAAAGATATCAAATAACACTAAAAGCAATAAAAAAGAATCATCAAAAAAATACAAACATATAAAATCACTAATATGTTGTAAAATCATTAAAAGGAAACTAAGAATGACGTGATTTTTGTCATAATTTTTTAGTTTGGGATTAAACTGAGTTTGAATCGCCAAAAACACAACCCTAACAGTTTCAGCCATACATCTGATATGAAGAAAAACCCACAAAGTTAAACAAGTACTGCAAGAGTTCCTTGGAAACAGAAAGGAAAATAAGTTTAAACCATCCTGAAATCTGAGGCCTGGTCACATTTTTTTCCATCTTTCAGTATTACCACCTCATCCCTGCTCCTTCCTCTCTGTCCCTCCTGGCAAAGCGCCTGGACTCAAACATCCCCCCTCACGAATATACACTTAACCCTCTTCCTCTCACTCACCACCCTCCAAACCACCACCACCACCACCACCATCTAAACATATCCTGCCCTGGCTCACTGGATAACTTTCCATGAGCCTTTGATTGACACCAGAGACTTTTTTCCCTCCTTCCCACAAAACCAATCCTATCCCCAATCATCACTGGGAAAGAAAAGGAGGAGAAAAACACTTCTCCACGAATCATGGCCTGGAACCAGATGTTCACAACTAACAATGAAAGAAGGAGAAAACTCTCTGCTACTATGCCTAGGCTGTTATTAGAGCAGTGCAGGCTCTTTTTTATAGCATGAGAAAAAATGAGGAGCTTCATCCAAAAAATACAGCCTTCCCACTCCTTTCTTAGCGTACTTGGACAACTGACGATATATGTGTATATATACACATATATATATATATATACATGTGTGTATATATATATATATACAGTGGGGCAAAAAAGTATTTAGTCAGCCACCGATTGTGCAAGTTCCCCCACTTAAAATGATGACAGAGGTCAGTAATTTGCACCAGAGGTACACTTCAACTGTGAGAGACAGAATGTGAAAAAAAAATCCATGAATCCACATGGTAGGATTTGTAAAGAATTTATTCGTAAATCAGGGTGGAAAATAAGTATTTGGTCAATAACAAAAATACAACTCAATACTTTGTAACATAACCTTTGTTGGCAATAACAGAGGTCAAACGTTTACTATAGGTCTTTACCAGGTTTGCACACACAGTAGCTGGTATTTTGGCCCATTCCTCCATGCAGATCTTCTCGAGAGCAGTGATGTTTTGGGGCTGTCGCCGAGCAACACGGACTTTCAACTCCCGCCACAGATTTTCTATGGGGTTGAGGTCTGGAGACTGGCTAGGCCACTCCAGGACTTTCAAATGCTTCTTACGGAGCCACTCCTTTGTTGCCCGGGCGGTGTGTTTTGGATCATTGTCATGTTAGAAGACCCAGCCTCGTTTCATCTTCAAAGTTCTCACTGATGGAAGGAGGTTTTGGCTCAAAATCTCACGATACATGGCCCCATTCATTCTGTCCTTAACACGGATCAGTCGTCCTGTCCCCTTGGCAGAAAAACAGCCCCATAGCATGATGTTTCCACCCCCATGCTTCACAGTAGGTATGGTGTTCTTGGGATGCAACTCAGTATTCTTCTTCCTCCAAACACGACGAGTTGAGTTTATACCAAAAAGTTCTACTTTGGTTTCATCTGACCACATGACATTCTCCCAATCCTCTGCTGTATCATCCATGTGCTCTCTGGCAAACTTCAGACGGGCCTGGACATGCACTGGCTTCAGCAGCGGAACACGTCTGGCACTGCGGGATTTGATTCCCTGCCGTTGTAGTGTGTTACTGATGGTGACCTTTGTTACTTTGGTCCCAGCTCTCTGCAGGTCATTCACCAGGTCCCCCCGTGTGGTTCTGGGATCTTTGCTCACCGTTCTCATGATCATTTTGACCCCACGGGATGAGATCTTGCGTGGAGCCCCAGATCGAGGGAGATTATCAGTGGTCTTGTATGTCTTCCATTTTCTGATGATTGCTCCCACAGTTGATTTTTTCACACCAAGCTGCTTGCCTATTGTAGATTCACTCTTCCCAGTCTGGTGCAGGTCTACAATACTTTTCCTGGTGTCCTTCGAAAGCTCTTTGGTCTTGGCCATGGCGGAGTTTGGAGTCTGACTGTTTGAGGCTGTGGACAGGTGTCTTTTATACAGATGATGAGTTCAAACAGGTGCCATTCATACAGGTAACGAGTGGGGGACAGAAAAGCTTCTTACAGAAGACGTTACAGGTCTGTGAGAGCCAGAGATTTTCCTTGTTTGAGGTGACCAAATACTTATTTTCCACCCTAATTTACGAATAAATTCTTTACAAATCCTACCATGTGAATTCATGGATTTTTTTTTCACATTCTGTCTCTCACAGTTGAAGTGTACCTGTGGTGCAAATTACTGACCTCTGTCATCATTTTAAGTGGGGGAACTTGCACAATCGGTGGCTGACTAAATACTTTTTTGCCCCACTGTATATATATATATATATATATATATACACTCAACAAAAATATAAACGCAACACCTTTGTTACTGCTCCCATTCCCCATGGGATGGACGTAGAGACCTAAAATTCATTCCAGATACACAATATAAACATCCCTCCCAAACAGTGGTCACAAATCAGTCCAAATGTGTGGTAGTGGGCACATCTGCTATATTGAGATAATCCATCCCACCTCACAGGTGTGCCACATCAGGATGCTGATCTGACATCATGAGTAGTGCACAGGTGTACCTCAGACTGCCCACAACAAAAGGCCACCCTGGAATGTGCAGTTTTGTCTCACAGCAAAATGCCACAGATGCCACAAGCAATGAGGGAGCGTGCAATTGGCATGCTGACAGCAGGAATGTCAACCAGATCTGTCGCCCGTGCATTGAATGTTCATTTCTCAACCATAAGCCGTCTCCACAGGCGTTTCAGAGAATATGGCAGCACATCCAACCGGCCTCACAACCGCAGACCTCGTGTAACCACACCAGCCCAGGACCTCCACATCCGGCAGGTTCACCTCCAAGATCGTCTGAGACCAGCCACCCAGACAGCTGCTGGAACAATTGGTTTGCACAACCAAACAATTTCTGCACAAACTGTCAGAAACCGTCTCAGGGACGCTCAACTGCATGCCCGTCGTCCTCATCGGGGTCTTGACCTGACTCCAGCTCGTCGCCGTAACAGACTTGTGTGGGCAAATGCTCACATTCGATGGCGTCTGGCACGTTGGAGAGGTGTGTGCTTCACGGATGAATCATGGTTCACATTGTTCAGGGCAGATGGCAGCTGAGAATGTCCCAGTTCTTGCATGGCCAGCATACTCACCGGACATGTCACCCATTGAGCATGTTCGGGATGTGCTTGACCGGCGTATACGACAGCGTGTACCAGTTCCCACGAATATCCAACAACCTCGCACAGCCATTGAAGTGGAGTGGACCAACATTCCACAGGCCACAATTGACAATCTGATAGACTCCATGCGACGATGTGTTGCACTGCATGAGGCAAATGGTGGTCACACCAGATACTGACCGGTTCTGGGTCCCCAGACCCCCAATAGCGCAAAAAACTGCACATTCCAGGGTGGCCTTTTGTTGTGGGCAGTCTGAGGTACACCTGTGCACTACTCATGATGTCAGATCAGCATCCTGATGTGGCACACCTGTGAGGTGGGATGGATTATCTCAATATAGCAGATGTGCCCACTACCACACATTTGGACTGATTTGTGACCACTGTTTGGGAAGGATGGTTATATTGTGTATCTGGAATGAATTTTAGGTCTCTACGTCCATCCCATGGGGAATGGGAGCAGTAACAAAGGTGTTGCGTTTATATTTTTGTTGAGTGTATATATAAAAACACCCAGCACGCCCCTGCGGGCGGTTTATCCTTCAAGCTCGGGTCCTCTACCAGAGGCCTGGGAGCTTGAGGGTCCTGCGCAGTATCTTAGCTGTTCCCAGGACTGCGCTCTTCTGGACAGAGATCTCCGATGTTGTTCCCGGGATCTGCTGGAGCCACTCGCCTAGCTTGGGAGTCACCGCACCTAGTGCTCCGATTACCACGGGGACCACCGTTACCTTCACCCTCCACATCCTCTCGAGCTCTTCTCTGAGCCCTTGGTATTTCTCCAGCTTCTTGTGTTCCTTCTTCCTGATGTTGCTGTCATTCGGAACCGCTACATCGATCACTACGGCCGTCTTCTTCTGTTTGTCTACCACCACTATGTCCGGTTGGTTAGCCACCACCATTTTGTCCATCTGTATCTGGAAGTTCCGGTTCAGAGGAAGGTCGCGCGCTGGACGGATCAATCGGTGGCCGCGTTACAGGACACACTCGATGACGCAGACTGGGGCATGTTCAGAAACAGCTCCGACGATGACGTCAACGTGTTTACGGAAGCGGTTGTGGGATTCATCGGGAAACTAGCGGATGATACCGTGGAGACAAAGACTATCACGTTTCCCAACCAGAAGCCGTGGGTGGATAAAACCATCCGCAACGCTCTGAGATCCCGCACCACTGCCTACAACACGGGACTCACAACGGGGGACATGGACCCGTACAAAGCCGCGTCATATAATGTGCGGAGGGCGGTGAAAGAGGCGAAGCAGCGCTACGGGAGGAAACTAGAGTCACAACTCCAACAGAGTGACTCTAGGAGCCTGTGGCGGGGACTAAGGACAATAACGGACTATAAAGCACCAACAACCGGTATGACGAACGCGGCCGTGACTCTGGCAGACGAGCTGAACACTTTCTATGCTCGCTTCGAGGCTGCAGCTAAGGTCTCCAACAATGCTAGTGTTAGCGGCGCTAACGGCTGCAGACAGGAAGATACTGCCAGCACCGGAAACGTGCTCGTCATCTCCGAGCATGAAGTAAGGAGAGCCTTCAAGAGAGTGAACACCAGGAAAGCAGCAGGACCAGACGGCATCCCAGGTCGTATCCTCAGAGACTGCGCATACCAGCTAGCTCCTGTGTTCACTGAGATATTCAACATCTCTTTATCTCAGTCGGTGATCCCCACATGCTTCAAAGAGTCCATCATTGTTCCTGTCCCGAAGAAACCCCACCCTGCTTCTCTCAATGACTATCGCCCTGTAGCCCTCACCTCAGTAGTGATGAAGTGCTTTGAACGCCTGGTCAGAGACTTCATCATTTCTTCACTACCAGACACACTGGACCCACTATAGTTCGCTTACCGTCCAAATCGTTCCACAGACGATGCCATCTCTCATCTCCTCCACACATCACTCACTCACTTGGACACTAGAAGGGGGAATTATGTTAAAATGCTCTTCATAGACTACAGCTCTGCATTTAACACCATAATTCCCTCCACACTCACCACCAAGCTGGAGCATCTGGGACTCAGCTCATCTATGTGTCAGTGGATCTCCAACTTCCTAACTGGCAGACCACAGGCAGTAAGGATGGGCGGACATGTCTCAGCCTCCACCACTCTCAGCACTGGAGCCCCCCAGGGGTGTGTTCTGAGCCCCCTGCTGTACTCTTTGTACACATATGACTGTGTGGCCACTACCAGCTCCACCACCATCATCAAGTTTGCTGACGACACCGTCGTGGTGGGCCTGATCTCTGATAACAACGAGACGGCCTACCTGAAGGAGATTAGGAATCTGGAGAACTGGTGCCAGAGGAACAACCTCCTTCTAAACGTCAGTAAGACAAAGGAGCTGATAGTGGACTTCAGCACTAAGCAGGAGAGGAACTACCAGACCCCTGTCATCAACGAGTGCCCAGTGGAGAGAGTGGACAGCTTCAAATACCTCGGAGTTCACATCACGCAGGACCTGTCATGGTCCTGTCACATCAACACCGTGGTGAAAAAGGCCCGTCAGCGTCTCTACCACCTCAGACGCTTGAGAGACTTCCAACTGCCCTCCAAGGTGCTCAGGAACTTTTACTCGTGCACCATAGAGAGCATCCTGACGGGAAACATCTTAACCTGGTTCGGGAACAGCACCATGCAGGACAGACGAGCTCTACAGAGGGTTGTGCGGTCAGCTGAGCGCACCATCCGCTCCGAGCTCCCTGACCTGCACTCAATCTACAGCAGGCGGTGCTGGACCAAGGCCAGGAAGATCGTGAAGGACCTCAGCCATCCCAACAACAGACTGTTCTCTCTGTTGAGGTCAGGAAAGCGATTCTGCTCCCTGAAGACCAACACAGAGAGACTGAGGAGGAGCTTCTTCCCGCAGGCGATACGGTCTCTCAATCACACCACCACACAGTACTGACCCACACATATGGTTCTTACACACACACTGGACTTTCTGGACATTGTTTTTGCACAACACTGGTCACTATATTCTTCATTTCCGGTTAATACTTGTACAGCTGCTGTTATTGTGTATATATTTATTTAGATTTAGATTTCTTCATACATTCTTATATAGTTCTATATTGTGTATTGTGTATTTTGTTGTACAGTTATTTTATTTTCAACTTTAATTTATATATTTTATCTTATTCTTCCCAGTTAAATTTACCATCCATCCATCCATCCATCCATTCGCTTCCGCTTATCCTTTTCAGGGTCGCGGGGGGCGCTGGAGCCTATCCCAGCTGTCATAGGGCGAAAGGCGGGGTACACCCTGGACAGGTCGCCAGTCTGTCGCAGGGCTAACACATAGGGACAGACAACCATTCACACTCACATTCACTCGCACATTCACACCTAGTGACAATTTGGATTAATCAATTAATCTATCCCCACAAGCTGCATGTCTTTGGACGGTGGGAGGAAGCCGGAGTACCCGGAGAGAACCCACGCAAACACGGGGAGAACATGCAAACTCCACACAGAAAGACCCCTTTACCCTTTTTAATTTTTCATATTTATCATAGCCTTTTCCTTTTTTGTTTTCTTTAGGTCACGAGCAGTTGTCCAAGCATTTCACTACATATCGTACTGTGTATGACTGTGTACGTGACAAATAAAATTTGAATTTGAATTTGAATTTGAAGTCCCACAGGATCTTAGCTCGGTCATTCTCCACCACCCTTGGGGGCATCTCCCATTTTGACCTCGGGACTTCCAAGTTATACTCGGCACAGATGTTCCTGTACACTATGCCGGCCACTTGGTTATGGCGTTCCATGTATGCCTTGCCTGCTAGCATCTTGCACCCTGCTGTTATGTGCTGGATTGTCTCTGGGGCATCTTTACACAGCCTGCACCTGGGGTCTTGCCTGGTGTGATAGACCCCAGCCTCTATGGATCTTGTGCTCAGAGCTTGTTCTTGTGCTGCCATGATTAGTGCCTCTGTGCTGTCTTTCAGTCCAGCTTTGTCCAGCCACTGGTAGGATTTCTGGATATCAGCCACCTCCTCTATCTGCCGGTGTTACATACCGTGCAGGGGCCTGTCCTTCCATGATGGTTCCTCGTCTCCCTCCTCTTTCTTGGGTTTCTGCTGCCTGAGGTATTCACTGAGCACTCGGTCAGTTGGGGCCATCTTCCCAATGTATTCTTGGATGTTCCTTGTCTCATCCTGGACTGTGGTGCTGACACTCACCAGTCCCCGGCCCCCTTCCTTCCACTTAGCGTACAGCCTCAGGGTGCTGGATTTGGGGTGAAACCCTCCATGCATGGTAAGGAGCTTACTTGTCTTTATGTCAGTGGCTTCTATCTCCTCCTTTGGCCAGCCTATTACCCCAGCAGGGTACCTGATCACGGGCAGGGCGTACGTGTTGATGGCCCGGATCTTGTTCTTACCATTCAGCTGACTCCTCAGGACTTGCCTGACCCTCTGCAGGTACTTGGTGGTTGCAGCTTTTCTAGCAGCCTCTTCATGGTTCCCATTTGCCTGTGGGATCCCCAAGTACTTGTAACTGTCCTCTATGTCTGCAATGTTGCCTTCTGGTAGTTCAATCCCCTCAGATCTGACTACCTTCCCTCTCTTTGTTACCATCCGACTACACTTCTCCAGTCCGAACGACATTCCAATGTCATTGCTGTATAGCCTGGTAGTGTGGATCAGTGAATCGATGTCTCATTCACTCTTGGCATACAGCTTGATGTCATCCATGTACAGGAGGTGGCTGACAACTGCTCCGTTCCGTAGTCGGTATCCGTAGCCAGTATCCGTAGCCAGTCTTGTTAATGATCTCACTGAGGGGGTTCAGGCCTATGCATAACAGCAGTGGGGACAGAGCATCTCCTTGGTAGATCCCGCACTTGATGGTGACTTGTGCTATGGGCTTGGAGTTGGCCTCTAGTGTTGTACGCCACATCCCCATTGAGTTCCTGATGAAGGCTCTTAGGGTCCCATTGATCTTGTACAATTCTAGGCATTCCAGTATCCAGCTGTGGGGCATTGAGTCATAGGCCTTCTTGTAATCAATCCAGGCAGTGCACAGGTTGGTCAGTCTGGTCTTGCAGTCTCGGCTGATTGTCCTGTCTACCAGTAGCTGGTGTTTTGCGCCTCTGGTATTCTTGCCAATTCCTTTCTGTGTCCCGCTCATGTCCTCGTGGAGTGCAGTCAGCTTCTTCAGCCAGTAGGCGTGAACCATGTCGGGCCCTGGTGCTGTCCAACTCTTCATACTGGAGACCCTTTCTTGGATATCTGCCACTGTGATGGTTACTGGACCCTGTTCAGGGAGGTCGCTGTGGTCTGCCCTCAGATCCTCTAGCCACTGAGCATTGCCGTTATGGGTTGCATCCTTCTCCCATATGCTCTTCCAGTATTGCTCCGTCTCCAGCCTTGGTGGTGCTGTTCTCTTATTGTTCCCTTGCCACTGAGAGTACACCTTTGCTGGTTCTGTGGAGAACAGCTGGTTTATTCTCCTGCCTTCTATCTCTCTGGTGTACCTCCTCAAGCGGCTGGCCAAGGCTGTGAGTCTTTGCTTGGCAGTTTCCAAGGCCTCAGGTATGGACAGCTTGCTGTATTTCTTAGGCACCTTATTTGTCGCACCTTTCTGCAACTCTGTTAGTTGGCTAACCTCCCTCCGTGCTACTTTGATCTTGCCCTCTAGCCTCCTTCTCCATGGAGGGTACTGCAAGCTATACCGAGCTTGCTGCGAGACGCAGCAAGCTCGGTATAGCTTGCTGCGAGCACATCTACTGCGGGTGGGTTGCCTGTTATCGGACCCGGAGTTAGCAACATTCCCCCAAAAACACGAAGAGGAGAGTCCTGGCCCCTAGCCCTGCTAGTGTAGCAGAAATGATGAGGATGATGATGCAGCAGCAGCCGTTCTTCTCTGCGTGAGTAGCTTAATGTTGTTCGTGTGTAATTTACGTTGATAAGGCTAAACACGTTATTACATTAATGCATGCAAGGTGAATTAGCAAACACGGTCGTAGTTACATGCGGCTGTCTTCTTGTTTGATAGAGTGATACCATATATGCCCTATAGCTGCAGAAAAGGCTAACATTGTTACCTTTATACAAAAAAAACCCAGCTAAACATGAGAGGTTTGTGTTTTCCATTGTTTAAGCACTGGTTCCAACCAAAGGAGGTATGTTGTATCAACAGAAAAGGCTAACTTGGTTATCATTTTGCAGAAAAAAAGAGACTTCTAAAAATAAAAACATAAGAGGTTTTTGGACAAAGTTTGTGTTCTCCATTGTTTAAGCACCAGTTCGAGCACCGTTTAAGCACCGGCACCGTTTCAAAAGTACCGGTTTGGCACCGGTATCGGATAAAACCTAAACGATACCCATCCCTAGTCAGGTGAGAGGTACAACAGTGAGTCTACTTCCATTTGAAACACAAACATTGCATTTCAGCTGGTGGTATTTGGGATCTTGTCAAAGTTGAAGTGCTCTGTAGGTACCAGTCATGTTACCATCATGTTTGTTTTTAGTTCATTACTGTGACTGTTAGCATTTATGTTGCTCCATCTTTTGTGTGATGACTAAATATAGTTAAACCCTCACATAGCACATGCGCTACACACATCGTTATATCCCTCCTACCCTCCTATTCCACTCATTGTTTCCAGTATTCTGTCTCCTCGTCCTTATCTGTCTTGTTCAATGTCTGTGCTGTTTTATGAAATAAATAAATAAATAAATAAATGATTGGCCTGTAGATCTATCCGTGCATCTGTGAAAAGAAAAAGATCAGCGGGTTCAACTCAAAGTCATTTCTCCATGACAGTGCCATTTATTCGTTTCATATGCATTCATCAATGACACTGCATTCTAACAAGTGTCACCAAACACTGTTCCCTTATTAACCCTGACTGTATGAGTGCTACAAATACCAGTGTTGGTCATGAGTGCTGAGCAGTAACCCTGACCCAAATGCACTCGTCCTGGGGTTGATTACTGGTGGTTTTCTTGGCTCTCCGCTCAGCTGTGTGGGCTGCAGCTCTTACACAACAACAGACAAAAAAAGCAACCAAAGTTTAGAAACATAACACTTGGAGCTGAAAACTGGAGGATATACCCCCCCCCCCCCCCACACACACACACACACACACACACACACACCAACCTGACGCACACACTCACGCACATGCTCAGACACACAAACACAGAGTTAACAGTTGTGGCTGTCAAATTGTCACACATGGATGAAGAGTGGGAGGAGAAAAGAAGTCATATTGCCTGCAGCAGCAGCAGAAAGCTGGGACGAGCCTTTGATCTGTGACGACGGTGGAATTTCAGTGGAAGTTTTATTCATAGGCAGCTGGTTACATAATAGCAGAAGAACCGAAGCATGCCTGGCATCACAAGTTAAACCTCCTCTCCTCCTGATTTGTAATATCGGGCCGTATCAATAGAACTTATCCTTAACTTACATTTTTCTTTTTCGTTTAACCCCGAGTTTACCTACTTTTTAAAAAAATGTTTTCTTTTTCAAACTTGGGTGTTACTGTTGATCTTTTGGGATAGAATATGAAACTGTGATGTGGCCACTGTGACAGCTGCCATTTGTTTATTCTAAAGTCACACTGGAGAAAACCGGGATCGAAGACCACAGCTCAACCAAAACAACTGCAACTGTGTGCAATCAACTTGAGATCTGTTCACCTTTGAAATGGTTGCTTGAAAGACTGTAACAAGGGCTATGAACACTCACAGAGTGACTCTGACCTGTAAAATAGATAAAATGGGATCGAGACAGTCAGTGGTAATTACATGCACATGAAATGATTTTGGTGTCTAGCCACAACCTCACAGATTTGGAATAGATTACTAGGTCACTATAGTGACATATTTGCTGCCAAATGAAATTGTAAATGACGCTCAGATTGCTTTTTTTTTTAGGAATATAACCAGAATACAGCGAGTTGGCAACCAGCTGAGTCGTGTCCCCAAGGAGATGCATCAGAGACAAAGTCTGGTTCATTGGTGCAGAATGCCTCAGACTGACTGCTGTGTGTTTGCAATATGTCTGCTGTAATACATTCGATGACAGTTGTTTGTCTTGCAGTTTATAGACAGCAAATATCACTTTCTGAATAGCAGTCACTATTCATGACTGTTTGGAGACAGGTGACCTGGCAAAACAAAATGATCATTAGGAGATTGGACACTCTCTGGGTGACCTGCTGACCACCACAACTACTCGCTATTGATTACTAAATGTGAAAACAATTCAACACAGTAACTGAGGAACCACTGATTTTTCCTTGTTACAAGAAGGTTTATAGTTTTTCTATATATTTTTACACAATTGATTTCCTGTTTTGAAGAATACTTTAGTCTTCTTTTCAAATTTAACAGGACCATAGTTTATAAAATGAGAATCCTTTAGTAATGATTGTGACTTGAAACTACTAACTGAAGTCTACTAACAGGAAAGTGTTAGTTGAGCTCACAGATCCACAGGGTGCCAAGGATCAAGAGGCAGCACCTGTACACTGGTACCGATATCTGGATGACACCCGGTCAAAATCCAAACACAACAGGTAAAAGCCTTCAGAGTTCACATCAGCTCAGATGATAGAAACATCACCAGAGAAAATATATTTGAAAATAATTTGCTGTTTCTGAAATGTGCTGCACACAGAGGAGGCTGGAAGCCTCAGCATTAAACTTTACCAGAAGCCCCCCCCCCCCCCCCCACACACACACACACACACACACACATACACACACACACACAGACACACACACAGACCAGTACATACTACCATTATTCTCTGGAATACAAACTTGGGGTGATCGGGACCCGGGCAGAATATGTTCCCTCTAAGACAAATGGGAAAGAAAAGGAACACATATGAGTAAAGCTCATAAAACACGTGGCCTTCATCAAATCAGTGAAGGTGCACGGTCAGAGGTCAGACACCAACGGAAGGACAAACAGAACAACACTGTCATCTCTTATGCAGCAGGTTTATCAGAGAAACTCGGCAGAGTTTTCTCCAAGCACGAATGAATTGCATTAACAGGTCACGTGACCTGTTAAGGGAATCTCTACCACTTTTCATCATGTGACCTGTTAAGGTCCCATGGTGGGGTAAGGCAAGCTCTCATACATTTTTCAGCACATTGGCTCAAGTAATGAGACACATGGTCAACAGTGGGTCAACAACTCCCACTAGGGTTTAAATACCTGAGAATCTCTACCACTTTCTTTCAATCGCTTTCTTTCCAAGTGTAACCGGGCCATAAATTACATATTGTTATAATTACACAAAACGTGTTCTAGACCCAAAACCGTTCCTGTTATACCTGACTGTTAGGACCTTCAAGCCTGTAGTTATGTTCATTATCAGTTGGAGCCCCTCGTCATTGCTCTTCTTCTTCTTTGGTGCAACCCTATAAATACAGTGTACCCCTTTGGCCTCTCCCCTTTTCTACAGTTCCCCTGTGGGAGAGGTGGGTGTCATTTCTTTCCAGACACTGTACAACACACATATAATGTATATTTAGCCACCCTGATATTTCTGATTGTGTGTCTTTAGTTCAATTATTGTCATCATTGTGCCTGTCTTTGCTAGATGCTGTAAATGTGTAGTAGGTGTGTGCCACAAATGTGCAGTGTTGGGAAGGTTACTTTTAAAATGTATTCCGTTACAGAATACAGAATACATGCCCCAAAATGTATTCTGTAACGTATTCCGTTACGTTACTCAATGACAGTAACATATTCTGAATACTTTGGATTACTTAATATATTATCATGCTTTTTACAACAACGTGAATGTACTATTGCTGTGTGATTTATTACTATTACTGAAGGTCCGCGACTCCGAACTGTAGTAAAGGGACCTCTGACTAATACGGCGGGGTCCCTGTCGGCTCGTAGCCGAAAAATAGCTTTACTTTGTTGTGTGGGTCAATTTTTCCTCCGAAAACAATAAGTTCCGTTGAAAGGCTCCAACGGAACTTATTGTTTTCGGAGGAAAACACGAACACGGTGTACAGTCGAGTCTTAATAGCTTACTTACAACTGGGCTCGTCAGGCACTCTTCTTGGCTGCAGTGGTTATTATTATATTTACATGCTTCCAGCTCCCGTTTTTCCTCGACGACAACTCATACCTTTCCACTCGCCTTTTTCTCCCTCCTCGCTCACAGACACATAACGTGTATGGCAGTCCATTCTCCCTGCAGCACGGACTACACTGCCCATGATGCTACATTCTTTAGAGCTATGCTTGTAGCATTCTGCCTGTTAGCTTAGCACAACAACAACAACAACAACGAAAAGGCGCTCTCTCACCCAGGAAACACACAGTCGCAGAAAGAGAGAGAGAGCGTCGCCCTGTAACCATGGCAACCGTAACGCTGCCGCCTGGAACGAAAGAACGTAGCTGTCAAACAAAACCCAAACAGTCCTGACCCGCAACAAAATGAAACAGGAAAGTACCGCAGTGTAATCCATTTATTTCAACAAAGTAACTGTATTCTGAATACCACCTTTTTAAACGGTAACTGTAACGGAATACAGTTACTCATATTTTGTATTCTAAATACGTAACGGCGGTACATGTATTCCGTTACTCCCCAACACTGCATATGTGTTATAGGCACAGTTAATGCTAGCATGAATAGATAATTCTGGGTAGCTTGGGAGTTGTGGTGGATTGAGCTAACCCTCTTCCCTACTGTTTGCATTTGGTTGTAAGAGCTGGAGTGGGCAAGTTAATGACTTGGAGGTCTTTGTTTCTTTTACTTTTCATTGTCAGACACAACGCAGGAACACACCGGTTTCACAAGGTCCTCAAACTACCATGACCTGGATGACTCGGACCTACACGGACATATTCCCATAGATTTCTGTACAACCAAAATGGGTTTTTGCAACCAAAGGAGTTGTCCCATCCATAATACAGCTTTAAGGCACGATGCATTGTATTCTCTTCTATACAGTTTTCGTCTGTGTTCATCAGTTGAGTTAGAATTGAATTCAGTTTCATTGACGAGCCAGAGCCATGAGAGCATTTTATGACACTGGACAGGATGAAAATCTCTTGACTGGTTTCAGTGAGTAAAGATAGCAGGCAATGACTGAGCTATAATATATATATTTCTATAATATATATATATTTCTATAATATATATATTATAGAAATATATTATAGAAATATATATATATTATATAATATATATATTTTCTCTTAGAGTTCAGTGTCTACACGGCATATTTCACATGAGGTCGTTTTTACTCCGTGGGTCATGTAAAGTCCTCATTTTCTCATTGTCCACCACCATTGTAGAGAACCAGGGAAATGAAATGTGGCATTAAGTGAGACCAGGTGAACACCTCCCACCCCAACCCCCAACCCCATCCTGCACATCCAGCAGGGACACGTTCCCTTGATTTATGTTAGGAGAACAGCGTGAGCAGCATATGGGCGGCCTAAAAGACAAAAAGCTGAGCGGGAACAGCCACAGCTCTTTGATGTCTGTCTGAAACATCCCAGCTTCCAGAAATGAGACATGAAGTGAAACAAGCCGTGGAGAAAACGCTCCCCTCACCTCAGCTCTCTCTCTCCTTATTTACGGTACCAGACTGTAGGAAATGATCAGAGCAGGAGACTGGCTGGTTGGCTTCAACCTCCAGCACAATTAGAAACACATGTATTCACTTCCTCCAGATAAAATACCGCGGAGAGGGGAGAATAGAAAAATGGCGTGAGAGTTTGTTTACACACAGCAGCAACACATTGTCATAGTATTAGAAACAACACGTCTAAGTTATTCTGTACAATGGCCCAGTTTCTTCTTTTTGTGGCAAAACTGTCAGAGCAGGTTGGCTCTAAAGCCAATTTAATGCTTTAAAATGTATTTTAAAAAGGAATCTATCTAACAAATTTAGTTATTGTTAAAATGCCAGAGACTGCAGCTCTGACACACTGATGGGGTTAAATAAAGTTAGCTCCATAACTCATTTTTCTTTTTATACCATCACAATGTATTTCAAATCAAACGGTCAAGATGTGGTTGAAGTGCAGACTATCAGCTTTATATCACTTTTTAACAAAAATACTGCATCAACTCGTTAGGAAGTACCATTATTACACACACACAAAGTGACTGTGCAAGTGACTAACAAATGTTTTCATGACCAGGATGGGCCTGTTTCCAAAGTAAGTAAATAAGAGATCTGGAAGTGACTCCATGTGTTAAACTTACAGTTAGAGAATAGAATAGAATTGTTGGAGCTCTATCTCATCCACAGCAGTTTCATTGGCATACTACACGATGACACTAGTTGGGCGTGTTGTTGTACAGTTATAGAGCTACAGGCGTCCAGTAGGGTAGCTGAGAATGTGGCCCTGCAGAGATCTGGTGCTGAGTGACAGTTGAGGGGAGAGGTGGAGGCCTGACAGGTTGGGGCTGGTTGGTGGAGAAAGCTTAGATCCGGGAGCGGGTGTGAAGGGTAATGCAAACTGATAGGGGTTGACAGAGGTGTGGACTCGAGTCACATGACTTGGACTCATTCATTTTATGACTTGACAAAATAGGCTACGTCCACACTAATCTTTTGCTGAAAATGATACGTTTTCCATAAGCGAAAACGCCGTCTCAGTGTGGACGGGAGATGAAACGGAGAGAAAACGATGCGTTTTCGTTTGAAAACTCCTTCATCTCCTTTAACAGAGTGGAACCCGTTGAACGAGATGGTGGACATCTAGAAGCCTTTCGGAGAAGAAACAGATTTGACACAAAGTGAGAAAATAGTCACGATCAGTGATGTTGTTCCATCCATGCTGTCCCTCATTCACCACCTGGAGAAACTGAAGCCTCAAGTCTGTTTCCTGAAGGGTCTGGTCAGGAGTCTCCAAGCGTCTGTGAACAAAAGATTTCTTGGAATCTTTATCGTGTGCGAATGGCTAGAGCAGAAGATCACTGCCCCCTCAGATCCAGTGTAGCTCAAAGCAGCTGCTTTGGATCCTTCAGTTTCTCTGTTACGGGTGGAACACCATGTGTTGGGCTGTCGGGACATAAAGATAGAGGTGGCACAAAAAGTTAAAGGTAGAGACTAAATTTAGTGTGTATTTTTTTCTGTATTTTTTTTGTCTAAAATTCTAATAAGGGCTCTTTTGCTGTTGTTGATTTGTTTTGTCAGATCTGATCCTGCAAGATGCTGCAGATCCTGCAAACCTGTGACTCCTGGTGAGGAACATCAGAGGACTGTGAAGACGGAGGACTCTGCTGCTTCCTGTAAGAGGCCGAAGAAGGATGCAGGGACTAGTCCAGTGCTGCAGCTAAGTCACTACCTGGATACTGCTGATGGATAGAGCACCCTCTTGTTCTTCCTTCACTGTTTCATGTGGCCACCAGAGTTTTGGCAGTGCCTGCATGTAGAGCTGCTGTGGAGCGAGTTTTCAGCTATGGCAGCATCATTTTATGGCCTCATCGTGCACAAATGACTGACAGACTTTTGGATGGTTTGGTCTTTTGGAAATGCAACGCAGAATAGTTAACTGAAATGACTTAAAGTGCACATTCCTGTGCATTCAGGTTCTGCTTTTGTATTTTTCATTGAATGTTTATTCTGTGAAATTATAGTTTAAAGGAAGACTATTCTTGCAGCTAAGTTTAACTGAGCTGACCAATATAGAGGTGCAATTTCAGAATGACTTTGTGTATATTTTGTGGGTTCAGTCACACCTGTTTCATCATGTGTTGAGATAAATACAGATATAAAAAAGAACACATGGTCTGTTACTTACATTTAACATATACCTGCAACATTGTTAAAAGAAAAAAGACTTGAAATTCAAAGTTTCAGACTTGACTTGTGATGTGTCAATCCAGACCCAAGGACAAAGACTTGAGACTTGCAAACAGTGACTTGGTCCCACCTTTGGGAGTCGAGAGAGGAGGGCAGGCATTCTCTGATGTACTGAGAAACTATCTGCTCTTCACTCCATGACTACAGACGGTGATAGGTGCAGGGGGTGCAGGGAGGGGTGGTCTCAAACTGGGCAAAGAACTTCAGGACTACTTAGTAGAAACAAGTAGAACGTTTCAGGTGTGTTTTGGACAATTCCAGTGTCATGGTCCTGGGCCATGTGGGCCCAGTATTCTTAGTTTTCATGTATTTTTGTATTTTGTTCTTTATTTAGGCCATGCTTCCTGGGTTGATCTGTTACGTTGTTCCTTATGTGTTTTCCCTTCGTGACTCTCACCCCCTGTGTGCCCCTCTGTGTATTTATGAGCCCTCGTCTCTTTGTGTTTTATTCTATGTTTTCCCCAGCCCGTTATGTCTGCGTTCTCCCCGTGCTCTCTCCCCTCCTGTTTGAACCTCTGTGTACTTCCTGTTTTACTTTGCCCATCTCCCATCAGTGTTACGTTCACTCCTGCCGTGTCTTGTTATGATTATCAGTGTCACCTGTGTTCCCCGTGTGCATCCACTTCCCCTGATCATCCCTCATGTGTATTTAGTCTCTGTGTTTCATACAGTCTGTGTCGCGTCGTCTGTGTTACCACCTCTGTGTTCCGTATTCCAAGCCATAGCTTTTCCTTAGTTTATTTCCAGTTTAGGTTTTCGTTTGAACGGTTACTCTTATGCTGCCTTCACTCTGTTTTGTTCCTTTTCATCAGCCATAATAAACGGCTCGCTTTTGTTTAAATCCACTCCTGCATCCTCGCCTGTGTTCGCACCTGGGTCCACCACACACGTTTCCGCACGGTCTGCCTCCGCAGACCCTGACAGTACGACGCGACCATGTCGGACCCAGCGACACAGAGGAGGGGGATCGTCCGGACAGTGGAGTCTCTATGCGACAAGTGGCTGCACTGTTCCAGTGAGGAGGAACGAGAGGAGTTCGCCCGCCAAGTAGGGGTGTGCGTATCTGTGTTCCCCTGGTTATGGGAGACGCTGCACCCCCTCGTCAGCGACTTTCTCGTCTCCACCCTCCAACTCCGTCCGCAGGAGCAGCGGCCCGGTGGGCGTGCACCTTCACCAGAGCCGTGCCGTTGCGCCGTTTCCCCGCTGTCTCATGAGCCAGTAGCGGTCAGAGTTGGAATGGTGAGGCTCGCCACAGACACACCTTCCGCCCGCACCCCGCCGGCTTCCGCGTCTTCACCGCGGTCTGGCCGCACGGCGTGGCGCACGGAGACAACGGAAGCCATAGACTTTGGCGAGGAAGAGCGGCAGCAGGTGTTACGGGCTTATCGGGAGGACGAGCTCCGGTGGAAACCCTGGCTCATCCCGGAGGAGGACCTCTCACCTGCTGCACAGCCTACCAGCCGCTCGCCGTCTCCGATCCGCTTAGGCTATTTTTCGCCTGTCTCATTTCTGGCAAGGATGGGGGCGGACGACGGGGAACTCACCACTACGTCACCCTCTGTGTTGGCGCCATCAGCGCCCATCGCGCCAGCTTCCTCTGCTCGAAGGAGGCGGCGCGCCCGCCGCCATAAACCGGACAATGCTAAAACTACAAAACATGAAGTGGACGGCGGGTTCATTTTTGATAGAGCTATTTTTGTCGACCCTGAGTCTGCCATTTCTCGGACTGTTTTTTTCTGAGCCTACTCCTTTTCCTGCTCGTGTTTCTCCTCCCAGGCCAGCTCAGTTAGCTCCCTCGCAGCCCTTCACAGCTCAGTTAGCTCCCTCGCAGCCATCCTCAGTTCAGTTTCCTGTGTCCCCCTCAGTTCAGTTTCCAGTGTCCCCAGTTATGATTATCAGTGTCACCTGTGTTCCCCGTGTGCATCCACTTCCCCTGATCATCCCTCATGTGTATTTAGTCTCTGTGTTTCATACAGTCTGTGTCGCGTCGTCTGTGTTACCACCTCTGTGTTCCGTATTCCAAGCCATAGCTTTTCCTTAGTTTATTTCCAGTTTAGGTTTTCGTTTGAACGGTTACTCTTATGCTGCCTTCACTCTGTTTTGTTCCTTTTCATCAGCCATAATAAACGGCTCGCTTTTGTTTAAATCCACTCCTGCATCCTCGCCTGTGTTCGCACCTGGGTCCACCACACACGTTTCCGCATGGTCTGCCTCCGCAGACCCTGACATCCAGTCTGTTTCCACAGTTTCACACACCACTCCTGGTGTCTGTCAGGCTCCAACTGCTCCAGGTGCACAATTAGATCCACCCACTGAATCAGCTTTGCTGGCCCCACTCACCTAGTTGCCATGATCCACTCCATCGGAGCCCCCTGAGCGTGTGTGTTTGTGAAAGGAACTAGGGAAGGAAAGCAAAGTGTGGCTGACTTCTCCATCAATTTTTGGATTCTGGTGGTGGAGAAGACAGAGCTCTTCAGGGCGCATTCCTCTATCAATTAAATGACAATATCACAAGTGAGTTAGCAACCAAAGAATTTTATGAGACCCTTGATCAGACTTGTTTCCAATGTCATCTATTTAGATGACCACACGAGTAAACACCAAAGCTGCAGGACCCACCAGGTTCAGGAAATTTCACCTCGCAGGACTTCAGCTTCCCTTGGGACCATTACAGTGGAGCATTCTGCCGTTTATCCCCTGCAGAATGGAACTAGGACATAGAGGACTGGGAGCAGCTGCCAATCAAGGTAGCTTTAGTGGTATGGAGGCACTGGCTCGAGGGGGCAGAACATCCTTTTGTTGTTTGTACAGATCAGAAAAACTTGGCTTAAATTCAAACTGATAAGTGTTTATAAAATGCACGTCCAGTCTGATGGTACTTGTTTTTTGCTTGCTTTAATTTCAACACCAAGCCGGAGGGCCTCTCTCGCCAGTTCTCTACCCCAGATGCTCCCATTGAAAAAGAACCCATCCTTCTTTCATGCTTTAGTGTTGGGTCCCTTACCTATGAGATTAAGTCATCCATACAGCACAGCAGAACGAGACTGATCCAGAGAGTGGCCCACATAACCGCTTGATCATTCTATCATCAGTCTAGGTACTGTGCTAACTGAGGTCTAAGATATGTCATCCTGGAGTCCAGCAGATCATTAGCTTTCTGCAGAGACTGTTTTGGTGGCTGTCTCTAGATCAGTGTTTTCCAATCACTGCACCACACACAGGGTTGGGATTATACCCACACCGATGTGGGACATAAGAGTGCCGTGAGAATTCTTCAAAAAAAAAAAAAAAAGTGAAGTGAAGATTGTGTTATCTGGCTTCATAGATAGATAGAGCTGGGTGCCATCTGCATAGCAGTGTAAATGTATGCTATGTCTTCTAATGATGCTGCCTAAGGGAAGCATGTATAATGTAAACAGAATTGGTCCTAGCACTGAACCCTGTGGAACTCCATAATTAACCTCAGTGTGTGAAGAGGACTCTCCATTTACATGAACAAACTGGAGTCTATTAGATAGATATGATACAAACCACTGCAGCACAGTACCTGTAATACCTACAGCATGTTCTAATCGCTCTAATAGGATATTATGGTCGACAGTATCGAACGCTGCACTGAGGTCTAGCAGGACAAGCACAGAGATGAGTCCACTGTCAGAGGCCATAAGAAGATCATTTGTAACCTTCACTAAAGCTGTTTCTGTGCTGTGCTGAGCTCTGAAACCTGACTGAAACTCTTCAAATAAACCTCTGCAGATGATCTGTTAGCTGTTTGACAACTACTCTTTCAAGGATGTTTGATATGAAAGGAAGGTTGGAGATAATTGGTTAAGACAGCTGGGTCAAATGGTGGCTTTTTAAGTAAAGGTTTAATTACTGCACCTTAAAGGCCTGTGGTATGTGGCACATTAATAGAGACAGATTGATTATATTTTATATTTCTATAATGCAACTTTAAACTGTGTAAGGTGCCAATTGTCACAGATGTGTGTGGATAATCAAAAGTTCTCTAGTCTTCACACATGGTTAGATTTACATAAATTCCATAGCAAAGTTGGAGAAAATCCTGCCAAAAAAACAAAAGACAAACAAACAAGTCAAGATCCCCTGCCCATTTAACTTGTGAGTCTATGCCCATTCTGCAAATTCTGTGTGCCGATGTGGGTCATCCTCGTTGAGATGCTGCAGTAGCTGGAGTTTGTAAGGGTGACATTTGTGAGTAGCTAATATCTGCCGAAGGGATGTTCGACTAATGCCACTCTCCAGTGACATGCGGCGAGTGCTACGCTGTGGGCTCTTGCTGAATGAAGCTAGGACAGCCACTGATACTTCATAGACACCTCAGCTTCACTACTGGAACTTTAACATTATGCACTCCATACTGTACAGTAACGCCACTGTTTTGCACATGTCTCACTCTGTATATTTTATTTTATTTATTTTATATATTTTATTTATTGTTTACTCTATTTAATTTGTAAAATATGTGTACACACACACACACACACACACGTAGAAAAATATTTAGTATACACATCCAGAAATGCATATACTATTATATATTGTACATATATTTATTAGTTTCAGATGTAGCCATTCTTGTATTTTGCTTGTTTACATTCTTGTATTTTGCACAACTCTGTTGCTTGTGAAGCTCGCACACAAGAATTTCACTCACATGTGCTGTACCAATGTACCTGCACATGTGATGTGACAATAAAAGTGATTTGATTTGATTTGATTTAGTGACAGTTTTCTTGCGTCCACATTTTGGCAAATCCAACACTGAACCAGTTTCTTAGCAAGCAGTTTGCTGACTGTAGCATGGGAGATGGGTGGTCTCGTAGGGTGTCTTGCATTGAAATCTGCTGCAATGACCCGGTTACTGCGTTCACCACATATCAACACAATTTCGATCCGCTCCTCACGTGTTAACCTCTTCGACATCTCAATGGCTGTGAACAAAGAGAAACTTGTAAATAACTCATGAAAGAATAAAGTTACATTGAAACCAAACACACCATTGTTTTTCTTGTGACATTACCAATAAGTTTGATGTGTCACATGGCCCTCTTCCTATTGAAAAAACAAAAGTTGTATCCAAGATGGCCGACTTCTAAATGGCCACCATGGTCACCACCCATCATAGCTGGACTGGCCATCGGGCATACCGGGCATTTGCCCGGTGGGCCGCTGGCGATTTTTTGTTTTTATGGGCCGGTGGATTTTTTTAAAAAATTTTTTAGGAAGGGTATATATAATGAAAGGTGTTGGATTGGCCAATTGGTCATGATCAACTCTGGGCTGGACCAATTACAGCCGAGGAGGCCGGATGCACCCGCCCCCTTGTTTAGCAATCACCTGATTTTCGCGCATTGCATGCCGGGAACTCGTGGCAAAACGATCCAAGTACCGCATCAAATACAAGCATTTGCAGCACCGCAAAACGTTCATTCTCCGGTTCCAATACCTTCTTGTTTTTTCTTTGCCGCACAAAAAAGGAATGTACAAAACAAAAGGAGAACAATGCCGGTCCGTACAAAGACAGACTCGACGAAAAGACAAAGAAAAGATACGAGGAAAAAAATCAAAGGAGTGAAAGGGTCAGACCCTTACGAGCACACAGAGTGGACAAAAGACGTCAGCGTGCTGCCCAACTTTCACCACGCTCAGATTTATAATCATACGGTTCTTGGAGTGAGTGCATACACTCGTGAAGTTTAGTAACTTCAGGTCACTGCAACAAGCCCAGGAACAGTTTACCGACGGATGGGTGCAGGACCTTGAAATGCACCGTGTAGAACGAAAGACCATCGTACGAACAGATGTAAGTTTTATACACAGGATGATGTATAAGAGTGGAGGGAGGTACACACAGGTGGACTACATCTTTGAAGAAAGCCAACTATCAGAGCTGAAGAAAGGGATGCCTAAGAGTACAGCAGCTGCCCAGACCTCCCAGCTGTCTTCCACTGGAACAATGGGATATTTGTGAATATCCCCTGGCACACATCTGATTCCCACTCATTTAACTTCCAAAAAAAGCCCCCAGCTGAACCAGGGTTGGATGGAGTCCACCATAGCCAATAGGATGAGCCGGTGACACTGAACAGCTGACCTAGGCACCCACGCCTCCAGCACTACTGCCCCAACATTCATGTGGCTCCCAGTGAGTGGGGCAAAGTGTCCATAGCCACCAGGACCAGAAAAGAAAACACAGGCAAAAAAAGGGATTAGATACAGAAAATGGCCGCTGGCCCAGTTAGGGAAGCACCATGAAGCCTCCTGGATGCAGCTGGATGCGGCTGCTCCTGTACGTACCCGATAGTGATAACTCAAGTTTAGCACTGGCATGTCATCAAGGTCTGTTCAGGGCTGGGCTTTCATCAATCTGTGAAGTTTGGGCACATTAAACAAGAGTACTTTCATTCTTCATGGCAAAACATTGAAATTTGCCTTGCCACCAGGTTCACGGTCATTTGCGAAAACTTACAGTTTTCAATGTAACATACGACCAACTTTTTCAGGCTTCCTCACCAAATTTGAGATTTCTTGGGTCATTCACTTGCTGTACCTCAAAGTGTAAAACATGTAATTTTATGTTTTTCCACCAGGTGGCGCTGTGCCCATTTTCAAATGTTGTATTGAAATGTAAAAGCCAGTCATTATCACATGTGAAAAGTTTGGTCCGGATTGGACGATGTATGTGTGATTGACAGAAAATTATAATTTATCATTGAATTTCACTGTGGCGCCATGGAAACGCCCCACGATACAAACTGTAGTTTACACTGATTAATTATAAAATCCATCAAAATCAATGCATAGGGTGGCGCTCTAGAGCCGTTTTAAAACATCCATGTCCAAAACCAATGAAACACATACATTTACACATGTGTGTGCAACGTTTCAAGACTTTTTGAGCATGTTTAGCGTGATTAATTCGAGTAATTATTATTACACGGATACAATGGATCCTCCACACTTTTAGTGCCCTAATTATTCCAGTTTGTCTCGCAGGGATTTTTCCTGCTTTAAAGTAGGGCATGGCATAAGTTTGCTATGGAATTAACATATTTTGCTTAAATTTCAAAATATCTTTTTCTTAGTCTCCTTTGAAAGTCATCTTCATAATTTTATTTTGCACATAGGATCTAAATCAGGTTACAATACAAAACATCTTATTCATTCAGCCGTGTGGAGAGCAGTCTAAAAGAAGCCTCAGGAAAACCCCGTGACTCCTCAATACACAAATGACATAAACAGATTTTAGCGTTACTTGTGAAAGTGTAGATAAGAGGAAGCATGCTGACGTTAGCAGATCAAATATAGAACTGCCTGGAGGCGAGGGTGGAGGATCAAAGGTCGGCTCTGATTTTAAAAACAAACTAAATATTAAGCAAGCAAGGATGAAAGTGCTGAGCAGCTGTTACACATTTAACAGAGGAAGGCTGGCAGGGAAGCGGCTCTTCCCCTTCTTTAAGTGGCCCTGTGCTGCTGTGGGGGATATTTAATTACAAAGCAGATCTGAGGAAGAAGATCCAGGCCTTCCAAACACAGCCAAGAGCCCAGCTCCGCCCTGCACAGCACAAACCACAGTGTACTTAAAAGTTAATGCTCAAAGCTAAGGCTAAACAGAGAGCTGGAAGGATGGGAGTGTTCCCCTTTAAAAAGCACATCTCCGAGACATTAGCCCAAAAGCAGATTAAAAAACAAGGAAGGGTAAATTTGACAAAAGAAAAATGGGATGCTCCTTGGATCAGGGAAAGTGTGATTTTCTCTTTGTGAAAGCTTATGATCAAAATTAATGTTTAAACATGATTAGCAACATGGATGACCTAACCCAGGATGATATAGTTAACCAGACTTTATTAATTATTATGTCTTTGTAATGTCTTTGAAATGTTTAACTATAATTAATGAGGTTTGTATCGAGGCAGAAAGACTTTATTTATCCCCAAGGGATAATTAACAGTGAGCTTGTCACTCTCCAAAAATATGTTGTAAATAAAATTGGGAACTTAAATACTTCAATAAATTAACATTAAATGGTGGATAATAAGGTGGCAGAGGTGTTGAAACAGCAGGTACAGCACAGCACCAGCAGTGAGTGAGTAATATTTCTTTAGATTTTATTTATATATCATACAAGTTGCCTTAACCTTCCTGTTATGTTGGTTTCCAGGAACACCAATTATGCTCCTGGGTTAATTTGACCCGGGGCAAATTTACTCATCCAAAAGTGTCAGAAACACTGGCATTGATTATTTTACAATTTTCTTTTATAATTTTGATTTTTTTCATTTTCTGTAGTGATGCAGATGACATGTGACATCTCTTCTGTTCTGGGTCAATCTGACCCGCAACATAACAGGAGGGTTAAGGTGCTTAGTACTGAAAGGTAACAGTAATATTCTGTACAGTTGTGTACTGTATTTATTCTTATTGTATTCTAATTTTTGCCTCATAACTTTTGCACTGTCCACTTCCTGCTGTGACAAAACAAATTTCCCACGTGTGGGACTAATAAAGGTTATCTTATCTTATCTTATCTTAATAATGTTAGAGGAAACCTCGAAAATCAAAATCTGTCACCTGGCGACAGTGGGAAGGAAAAACTCCCTTTTAACAGGAAGAAACCTCCGGCAGAACCAGGTTCAGGGAGGGGCGGGGCCATCTGCTGCGACCAGTTTGGGAGAGGAGAGAAGAATAAAGCGGGAGCACAGGGAGACGGACAAAAGACAACTGTGGGACAGAGAAGACATAATTTAATGAGCTGCATTAGCAGTGTATAAACAGATACAGAGTTCATCATGGGAAGTCTTCAAGCCTTATTTGAAAAGGAAAGTTTTAACCCGTATCCAAACTGGGAGCTGGCTCTGCCTCCCATTCTACTTACAGAAACTCACAAGTCTCCTCTGAATGACACAGCTCTCCTTTGTCCTTTAATTTGTGTGTGTTTTCAACCTGCAGAGACTTTTCTGTATCTCTGCAGGGTGATGTCATCAATATCACATTTGGTTGGCTCCCTGTGCTTTGTAATAAAAGTGCCAGATAAGGTGCGTACTGCCTCTAAACACAGCTCTACTGTAAAACTCCCTCTCCAGCCAGGAAACAGTCCAGCCTGCTGTTCCCAGGTTATAAAGTTTCAGCATTAATAAAAGAGATTGCCTCCCCCTCCCCCCTCAGTGTGGCCTTTACTTCCTGCCAGTTCATTGACGTGGCAAATCCAACATCCCCTCTGTTTACTTTCCAGCAGGGATATCCAGGCAACAGGGTTGCGGCTCTGAGAACTAGCTGCTATATTTGGGCTTTGCTCTGTAAACCTCTTTTCCAGATACAGAGTCAACATAACACTGTGTTCCTTTCTTGGTGCTCACTGCTGGGTGTTTGCTGATTAAAGGCACAGGATCCTTTGGTGGATCAAACAGCAGCTGCACTCTCTAAAATTAGATGGCAGTGTCTATCTGCAACCTCAGGAAACATCACACACCTTTCACATCTTCATCTCTCTCGCTATCTTCTTTTTCTGCTGTGTAGTAGAAACTTTTGGGGATTTTGGGGCTGCAAGATTCAAATGAAGTGAAACCAAAGAAAAGTAACTGTTGTGGCACTAACAAGCTTATTTATTTAGAGTTACATCGATCCAAACGATGACTGTCAGCAAAAACAAAGTATTTTAGAAAACTGCTAATTGTTAAGTTAATTGATGATTCTTAAACTAGCTGTGGGTGTGTTAGTAAGATGGACAAAGCTCTTGCAGTGCCATGTAAACAACTCAATTCTCTTCATATAGTGCCAACTATTTACACTGACAGTTGCCTGAGTGAATGAGCTGTAAAAGCACTTTGGATGCTGAGTGAGACTGGTCACTTTCCATTTGTGTTTCCACAGAAAAAACTCCACCTGAAAAAACCTGAGCACACACATTCCACCCCTTTTATGATTTTGACAGGTTTTACAGATGCTATGTTAAACTTTGGGAATTTAAATCTATTGTTGGTTTCTAACACACTTGATTATCTAAAGATAAAGTTCTAGCAAAGTGAAATTTTTAACTAGACAGCTGATCCCATGTGCATGTAGTTACTTGTATGCAAATATCATGCAGCAGTAATAATCATTCAACTATTGAAAAACATACAGAACTGATTCTACTTACATGTATTTCTTGGGAAGTGAAAGTCTGCTGTAAGCACTGGAGTACTTCAAAGCTCTATTCTCGGTCTTCTTTAGTTTTTTTTTAGCTATATACTTTCACTTGGCTACAAACTAACACGTGGCACATTTTATAACCCAGCTGATGCACTTGGTGTTATTACTTCATTATCCGTAACCTGTATTACCCTGCAATCTATGTGGACTAAACTGTATACAAATATGAATTAGTAAATCTATGTCAAATTTAGTGAGGGTAGAAAACGTTTCACCAGAGAGGTCTATAAGTTTTAATGTTGAGCTTTACTATTGATTCACATCTATCTTCTCAGAAAGATGATGTTGTCTTCATTGTTGATCCTTTTCAGGCAACTAATCACAACTGTGTTCATTTTTTGTGTGGGTGGACAACTTTAGCTACAGGCTAATGTTGACAAGCTAGTAACAAGAAATGTTTGTATGCAAGAAATACGACCAGAAACCATTTCTGAAAGGCTGTGATCTTCTCTAGTGGATATCAGTGCATGGACTTGGAAAAACTTGCAAAACACATTAATAACCAAGAAAAACGAAGTCAAACTTCTAAACACTGTGTTGTTTAGAAGTTTGGTGACCAACCTTTCTCTGGAATGATGGGGAAGAGGTTGTGAAGTATGTTTGCTTTTGCATGGTGATTGAGCTGCAGTGGTTTAGTGCATTGCTAATTATTACTTGTTTGCTTTTCCTAAATTTTACCAAGTAAAAATCACCAAACACCAACTAAAAAAAAAAAGAAAAACAAAGACAAAAGTTTGACTTGTGGAAAAACTACAACAAAACTGTCTTTTCTGACACAAATGTCTTCAGATGTTTTTGCTGATTCTACAAATTGACGTCACATTTCTTCTGACCTTTATTCTAACTTTTATTTGTGTCATTAGTTTCTTACGTCTTACATTAGCATTTCTGTTTTACCTTTAGTATTTATATGTATTCTTATTTTCTTAATCTAAATGTTTGTTTTCATGCATGTTTTTCCACTAATACCAAAGATGAAGAAAAGGTTTACCTGAAATGGCAGCCTGGGCTGGAAAAACGCAGCACAGCAGAAGAAAGAAACAGAAGAATTCAGGCCTTTATTTTGACAGAACACAATGTATGTGTGTGCCACGAGGTAAGGATGTGGGGGTGGTCTGTAATGCCCCAGGGTACACAGGAAAGTGCTGACGCGGTGGGGGCCTGACCAACGAATTGTGTGACAGCAGCATGTTGGTCTAAGCTCGGGTCATTTTTCACGCGGGGACTGATTGACCTTTTGAACAGCATTAGGATCTGGACACAGTCTAAATGAAGAGAGGCCCCAGCCCTGGATGTACAAACAACTCATTTGGACACAATGACCCTGGAGCACATGGTTAACCCAAGCTCACCCTAAAGCCAGCACAGCACATCAGCATGGGGTTGATGTCAACACTTACTGCTAATATTTAGCTGCTAGTTGACAAAATTAGGCAACTAGCAAGGACCGAGTTCTCAGAGAACTGGACGTTTAAAATTAAAGTTTTTAAAAATTATTTTCAGTTGCTGCTCCACAGAATTACTACAAAACTACTTTTGTTCATTTTATTATTTCACCTGTGTGAGTGAATACAAATGCAAGCTATTATACACATGACATTTAGAAATGCTGCTTTCCTCTCTGGGCCTTGGGCTGAGGCAAACTGTCTCACAGACAGACGTATTGGTTAATTGGTGGGTAACGGAATAATATCATACTGGAATTATATTCACCAAAACTGAAGCACAAACTTCTTGCAAGATAATTACTTTAAAAACGCTTCAAAAAGTTCACCAGCAGCAAAAAATACAATTAAGAGATCCACTACAGTGAAAAATCCAACAAGTGGTGAGGCCTAGTAGACAGAAACACTGTCGCTTGAAGCAGATACCCCCCTCTCTATAAGCTTCAACTGTATCCCAGTAGATACGTTATGAAATAACATTCAGTTGCTATGAAGGGGTAAGCTATCTGTGGAGCCCCAAGAAGCCTTTTGTAGCAGTGTGTACATGCTTTTTTAAAGTAAAATTGGTCATTTTAACATAAGAGTCAGCGGATCAAGACCCACATGGCTACCCTCAAATGAGAAGAAATTGGTTAGGTTGTTCAGAAACTATCAAGCCTCAAGCCTGCCGGAACACCAGCAGCACTGTTCACAGTGAAGTCAGGACCGAGGGCGTAGGGACCAGGAACGAAGCTCCGCTCCTTCAAACTACACTAATATTTGCCGTTGCCCACATAGACAAGCTAACTACCTTACGGACAAAGATGGAACTGTTTGGCCACAATGACAAGAGATAAGTTTGGAGGAGTAAAGTTGAAGCTTTGAAACCCAAGAACACTTTATAAACTGTCAAGGATGGTGGTGGCAGCATCATGCTTGGGGTATGTACTGCTGCCAGTGGCACTGGTATGCTGCACAAAGTAAATGGAATACTGGAAGGTTACCTTCGAATTCTTCAGCTTCACCTTAAATGTGCAGTTTGAGACTTGGGATACAATGAGAAGTTCCAACGGGACAATGATACCAAATACACATTAAAGATGGTTTTGGAAAGGATAAAGCAGGCTAACATTAAGCTTCTGGAATGGAATTCCCAAAATCTTGACCCCAACCCCGTTGAAAGTAGGGCTGAGCCGGCTCGAACCAAGAAACCAACCACTTTAAATGAACTCTAACAACTCCGTCGAGAGGAGTGGTCAAATATCCAGCAAAAATTATGCTAAAAGCTTTTCACCATGACTCATGTTTTTTGAAGTCATTAAACATGAATGCTGTACAATCATTTCACCCTGGAAAACAACAGTTTAAGAAAACCATTAAAAAAAATGTTCCTGACCTTTACGACCAATAATAAGTGGATGTAAACAGCCGTCCACCACCAACAACTACTATTGACCAGTTTAAATCATAATGATTGCCTCTAAATAACATAAAATGAATCATTGTTGTGTAAATGACTTTCTTAAGTCATTTGTAATGTTAATGTGAATCCAGTAAAAGCTCACTGCCATGTTATTTTGTATACTATACTTCACAGTTTGACTCCAGCTTGGACAGACCACAAAGCTTCAAAGTTAAAAACAGCTTTCATATGTTTTATATATAAGATCACAGAGCTGTCTTTTTCACTCGATTATGACCTAGTTTCCAAGCATCATAAGTCTCTTTATTTGCCCTGCAGGTAGAGTTTCCTACCTATTAAAAATAGCTGCATGGCACAGTGTTTTTTATCCAAGCTACTGTCACTGGCAGTGTTCACGGAGGTGTGAAGAGCTGAGGTTTGTTGTTCCTGCTCTCGGTGTGTTTGCTGTTCTGCAGATGTAAAATCAAGACAACAGCCTTATCCTGGACTTCAGAGTCAGGAAAGAGGAGGCGGTTTGGTGCTGGAGGGGGTTGAGCTTTGGGTGAGGAACAGCTGAACAAACAGAGTGTAGAGAGGGAGACAGGAGGAGAGAGAAACCCAGAGTTTTTCTCCTGTGTGCGCCACGTAATTTGAGCAAACCCATTAATCTGGGGCCGTTGGCTCTTCGGGCCCTTGGGGTGTTGAGTTTCTGTGACAGATGAAAAAAAACGCGGCTGGTTCGACTGGAATCTGAGGCCGACCTCGTGCCAAAAATGAACCATCCTGAGAGAGAGGGCGGAGTTTTGGATCTATTTTGATATGGTCATCTGATTGGCTGAAAGACATCAAAAGGATCCGTAGGCTGAAGGGCCTTTGTATCGAGGCAGGGCTCCCACTCTGCAAGTAGATTTTTTCTGCAACATAAGGCTGGCATAACTGACAATAACACAAGGAGCTAACAAGTAGCACTGTGTGGAAGTTTCCTTTAAATATTTCAGCACTGTGACTAAACTTTCAGATACTGTAGATGTTCCCAAATTAATTTGTACATAAAACAATGAGCGTAAACAGGCAGAGCCTGGAAAAGATGAACTTCAGTCACAAGAAGAGGAAGATCCCCATAGAGATAATAGTCCAGCATCATGAAGAGACAGGAGGCACTGATACTGCCTGAGTTTACAGAAGAGCTGTGGCAAGTTTAAAATCCTTAAAAGTACCTTGAAAGGTTTGGTGTTATTTTGAAGATGGAGGACAAACCAAAGACTGCTCCGATTCAGGATTGTTCCGTTAGAACTTTTTCAAGTTCACAGTAATCAACTTTTTGCAACTTAAAGTATAATAAACCTTTGCACGGTATGACCTCACAATGAGTTAATAATCACTTACTCTAGATTTGTTTCTTCGTAGCACAGGCCTGAGGTCTGAGCTGAACCTCACCTGGTGTGGTCAGGTTGAAGTTTATTTTTAAGCATTTACAGATACGACTCAGTTTCACAAAGCTGAAAGTTAATTGTAAATATTTCATTATGGTCTTAACTGGCATGTTATCACAACCTTACAGGCCAACAAAAATAGGAACAATTGTTACTAAAGAAACACCAAAAATGCATTCAAGTGAAAGTGTTGCACGAAGCACTGAAGAATAATCCAGACTCTCCAGAACTTGGAGGAAGTCCGAGTAGTTTTAACTCAAAGGCTACTGTTTGGTTTCAGGACTGTGAAAAGGGAAGCGTCATTATCTGCAAAAAAACTTTAACAAGTCTCTATTTTGGGGGGGTTGTTGGGTTTCATTCACTACTGAAGTCAAACAGCAGCTTCCATATTCAGCAGCCAAATCACAGAGTGAAGTGGCAGACCTGACACCAATCTTAACATGAATAATATATTAAATTTAAGAAAACAAATCATTACAAACTGACATCAGTGTTGCTTTGTTATCAGTCTGTGAACTTGTCCGTCTGACAGAACAAAAACTGGGTTTTGGGTAACTGTCGCTGCACATCTCCAAGTGTTTCTGATTTTAAAAAAGCAATGTTCTCCCCGCTGACAGGATGAAACCTGTACTACTGTACTGGAACACAATTTGAAATTATCAGTCTTTACTTGACCTCTTTTTTAAGTACTTGCATTTATTGAACTATACTTTGATGACAAACTTGTAAAATGTTAAAGGTGCAATGAGAAGCACATCAGTGAATCCTGAGGTTACTTTGGCCATGATATTAATGCAAGGCATTAAATGTTACTTCAGGTTTCCCCACTACACGCGGGAGTGATGCAGAAGCGTGATGTTCCTTATTACCACTAAGTATCAAATAACTGTGACTCATATGAACTCTGTTAGACCTAAGACGCTGTCTGCGAGTCCCAGTGACAGACTGACAGGAGTGTAAAAGCCTGTCTACTGCTGATTACAAAGTAAGAGGAATTTCATTAAAGAAAAAGAGCCATTGCATAACCAAACCCACCACTGACCTACTAGTCTGCTGACCTGGACTGATTTAATCGCAGTTCAGGTCAGCACGCAATTATTATAAAACCTCTTTAAGCCCATTTAAGACATTCAAAAACAAGTTATAGATGTTTGTGGTATAAAATTTTCTGAAAATCTTGATTTAAAAATGAAAGTTTGACAATCAGGAAAGTTTGAAAGAACAGTCTACCCTCCAGCACAGATACAGCTCTACCAGGAAGGAAACTGCATTCCTTTTAAATGTGCTGCAGGATAAAACTAAACACGCTGTCTGTGGAGGGAGAAAGCTGGGGAAGGGTTAACGTTTTCCTCCCTGCACGGTGTCCTGGCATAAACACATACAGGCCCCCATTCATCTGTCTGTGCGCTCAGCAGCCTTGAAAAGTTACTGCAGTAGGGGGGAGGAGACATTAGAAGAGGAGGGAGGGAGGACAGTGACTCAGGAATTCCACTAAGGAGCACGTGACCCCTGAGCAAGGCATTTACTCCCACCCCCCTACTCTGAAGCAGGGCCCCCTCCTTATTTTCTTCCTGAAGTCAAAGCAGTCAAACGTGACAGCGAGAGAGTATCCACAGATGACGCTTCGATATACACGTTTAAGTGAAAGCAAAGCAAATAAGACAAATAAACATCGCTGACACGGGGGCGAGAGCGTGGGGGGATTTAAGGTTCGTCCAAATCCGCTCTGACAGCAGCCATTTTGTCTGATGAAGCCGCTTTGTTGTGGAGAACGAAGCCTGTCTGAAACAGAAAAGAGAGCCCTGAGGTATTTCCGTCATCCTGACAGCGTGACAGAGGGTGTAACGTGAGGAGAGAGAAGGGAAAGGAGGAGGAAAGCAAAGGGTTGATCGCTCAGTTCCTGCGCTAACAGTCCCAGTGGGCCTCCGCCGCTCATGACCTCACGTCTCCCATGTGCTTTCATTGGAATCAGGGTGTGTTCAGTCAGCAACAGCTCTGATCTGCTGCCAGCATCTGACGAGATGTCAGGCTGATTTGGGTGCATGGAGGAGAAGCAAAGAGAAAACCTCTAGATCCAGACAAAGTGCCCAAACAGGACATGTGAGGCAGTTGTTTTGACATCAACAAACGCCGGAGCGGGCGTCACTTTGAAGCCACGGTGACTATTTTTAGGCCCTCCTTATCTCCCCCCGCACTCATGGGGCACGAGGCCTCAGCGCTGAGCAGCCTCGGCTCACCCACGTGCGATTTACAGTACACAGCATTTATGCAACGCACTTCTACTGCGGCCTTCATCCCCCCTCCTCCATCTCCCTCGCTCCCTGACTTTTCCCTTCCACCCACTGTTCCCTGGAAGCCAATTTGTTCCTGCTGGGAGGGATTGCATCATGACTGATTCACAATCAGGCCATGACTCTCCGACCAACTCCAGGATAATGGAAAATAAGCAAACCACAGAGACACTGGGGGTATTATTACAAGTTCTGAAACTGTATTTGGCAAGTGCATACATGTACAGCTAGAAGCATTTTTTGTTTCATTTATTAAAGGATTTTGCCAAGTGCTCAAATTAGTCACATTCTATGCTCGACAGGGACTGTCTGCAGACCTAAAGTACAACGACAGACTGAGAAGAAACAGCTGTGGTGGGAAAAAGGAAAAGTCTTACTGGAAACACAGTAAGAAACACAATGTATTAAAGAAAGAAGTCAAATTTTACAGCCACATTTATGAAGTATACACTCCCCTGTGTTCACTATGTACATGTCTGCCAGCTCCTCTGAGGCTTGCTGGGTGAGCTGTGTCTGTTACTTTATGTCCTGCTGTTGTTGCCATACTTGGGTTACAAGAGGGAAACAAGTTCACGAGAAGCAGTCGGAGAACTTTTTAAGGGTCCCGCTCCTTTTTTACCTTTATATCTCCGGCCAATATGGTGGTTATTTCCCCCTGCATGAAGGCCCAGGGTACATTGGAGCCAACCAGCGGGCACCTTTCACCACTGGGACAGTACACCTCGCCGGTGGCCCCCTGCTGCTTGATGCTCTCCCGGGAGCAGGGGAAACAGAACTTGTGAGAGGGCACTGAAGGGCACTGGACAAAATGAGTGTCCTCTAGCCGCTCATGGCACAGAGTGCAGCACAGCGGCACGCTGCCCGGCGGCACAGAGGAATCCGGAATGCTCTGTGGCGGTGGCTCCATACTGCCGGGACCATGCGGAGCAGAGGGGTTGGCACTCACAGGCCCCTCTCTCTGGGCCAACCTCCTCTGTGAGGGTGACAGGGGGCTCCCGCTGTTCCGTCGTGCCCCCGCCACGGTGGAATGTACCTGGCTGCCGTCCTTAGGTGAGCCCGTGCTGCCTGCGTTATCGGTGGCGAGGATGAGTGCAGTCATGGGAGACTGGCCATTCTGCGCTGTGGCAGCCTCAGGTGGTGTGGTGCGGGAGTGGGGGGAGATGGTTGATGGAGGCGCTGCAGAGAAGCCTGGCAGGGCAGCTGGGGGCATCTTCAGGACTTCAGAGGGTGAGGGGAGCCATGGCTGGCCCTCACTGCCGTTCATCTTGGGGACACTGCTCTCACAGTCTGGCTCAGGGGAGGCCTTCCTCTTCCCAGGCCGAGGGTGCTTCCCTCTGTCTGTGCAAAGGAAAAGCAGCAGGGTTAACAGCCACACTAACATCCCGGCCTGTGCAGACTACGAGGCAGGAAATTTCTAAACACCCTTCCCCCAACAACCACACACACACACACCTGCTCCCGTACTGCTGTCTCACACAAGAGGTGAACGGGTGCATGCCAGCAGCGTGGCTGGGCGGACCCGTCACGATGGCGTAAATCCACGACACACCGTGTGTGAAGTGCTGACACATTAGTTCCCTGCTGTTTAGTTCCCGTTTTCATGGCGCGTGCCAGCTCACCACATTCTAGTGCAGACACAAAACAAACAGCCTACCTGTTTTTGAGGAAGTGCCACTCATTTCGTACGCCATGACCCGCTGCATGGCGGTGTGGTCCTTCTTTACCCTGCCGTCGAACGTGTGCAGCATCAGGTCCCTGACAGTTTTGCCTTTGTTTATCCAGTCCTTGTGGCTGTCCGACATGTCCGACATGCTGTCCGCCCGGTGCTTGTCTTTCAGCTCCTCTGGGCGCTTGCCGTGCTCCCCGGGGACAGGCGCGATCAGAGCGCCGGGCAGACAGATCTGTGTCGGGCGGCCGCTGAGTGGATGTATGGCAGGTATCGCGCCGTTTACCAAAGGCACCAAGTTAGGAGGAACCGTGCTAGTCCTGCGGGGGTTGGGGCTTTGGCGGTTTAGCTCAGGGGGCTCGTCGGGTTTGGGAAATCCGTTGGGCATCGGGAGGCCGTTCGCCTGCCTGCCCGCCTGGTACTCCGGGCCCAGCCGCGGCGGCCTGTCTGACAGCGGATAACGATCCAGAGGTTGAGGGGGACGAGAGCCCAGGTCCCCAACCGAGTGATTGATCTCTTTCCCGGCGTGCTGGGGCTTCCCCGGGCCGGGAGAGCGGCCCTCCTGAAAGCCGTGTGCTCTCTTTAGCTGCCTGGCAGTCTCGATAACGAATTCAATCCGGTCGGCACCTTCGTAGTTCACACAACCACGGCAGACGGGTTCGGTAAAATCCCAGATCATCGCCCACGGCATGCGGGGCAGATCGCATAAATAGCAGGACTGCCTTCTGGAGGCAGCGACCACCGTGGAAGACATATTGTATCCCCGAAGCGATTTCAAAATGTCCGACGGCTTGTTTACGTCGCGGAGAAGACGGAGAAAAAGACGTCAACGAGAATAAAATTGGCTGATTTCGTCCTCACGAAGAAGAACAGAGCACCATAGCTGTAGCTGTTCCCTCGGCGCGCCTCCGTCTGAGCTCGCGCTTACAACTCCGCTCCAGCTCTCAACGTACGGCCGTGACGTCAGCACAGACACTGCTCGTGCTCCTGGGTTCTATTTACTGGATTCTTCGACGACGCGCATGCGGGACCCTTTGTCCGGAGCGTTTACGTTTGAAGATATTGTATACCCGCGAAGAGGGACCGCTCTGTGTTTTATTGGGAGTGTAATAAAACACGGCAGCGACCGTAGAGCCAGAATTATCTTTATTTTTTAGTTTGTGCACACAAACAAGGAATTTGACTCCGGCTCACTTTGCTTTTCATCATATAAAAAAACCCCGTTATTTGCAGCATGTTGAAAAGCAACACACATAGTCACATTACATGCAGAAAGTGTGTATACTTGATTATAATCTAATCTGCTGCTGGGTCTCTTTCACTCGGCAGGAATTGCGGCTCCTAAAACACACCAAAAACACCTGTTCAATTAAGAAAAATCATTTCACTTTGATCTGTGTCAAACTGAAGTCATTTCCACTTTGCCAGCCTGTGGGACTGTAAGCTTTCATATTTAAATGATCCAATTTAAAGTTTCACAGCACTAGAATAAAGATTTTCTCCAGCATTAATTTCAGTTCAATTCAATTTTATTTATACAATTCACAACAACAGTTGCTTTAAGGCACTTTATAATGTAAGGTAGACCCTACAATAATACATACAGAATGTATATATATATATATATATATATATATATATATATATATATATATATATATATATATATATACATATATATATATACCAGGCTCAGGGAGGGGCGGGGCCATCTGCTGCGACCGGTTGAGAGAAGGAAAACAGACCAATTTCTTATCTTCATTGCAACACTGATTCTTTTTACTGTTAATTTTTAATGTTCTTTAAAGATTTCAATTTATCATCATCTGATAATGTCTTCGATGGAGTGAGCAGCATTCAAAGGATATTTTTCTGAAAGGTGTTCCTTGAGCCATGTGACCTGAGAGATTTTGTTAAACCAGTTAACACAAAGAAAGCCCGGCTGTGTTGAACTTTCTTTGTAAGACACCCCTCAGACCTTACAGAGTGTTTTTACAAAGCAGGAACGTCCAGAGCTGAAAGATGAAGCCAACACGGAGGTGCCATGTTTACTTTGTTCTGTTGTACTAATATGCAAATTTAACTCTTTCTCTATTGGTGGTAAAATAGCAAAACATTAGAGATACAACAGTATAAAACAAATTTTCCACGTGTGGGACTAATAAAGGTTATCTTATCTTATCTTATAACCTGAAAAATATAAACAACAACATTAAAATCGCAACAACCAGTTAAATACAGTCACTGTGTGTGTAATTTAAATTTATTATAATGACACTACACATGTAAAAAGACAATAACATGACAAACAAGGCTGTGTCTGGTTCCAAATGCAGTTTTTATGACACCGGCACCGACCTGCTTCACCACATATTATACTTGGTTTGAAAAGGGATGCGTGGAGTTTGAAGCAGAGTGGGACCTCTTTTCATTCAATTCTTATCTTTGTCTGCAGGGCTCCAAGTGTTTTTCTAAATACCAAAGATGCAGACAGTGAAAAAATAATCGTCGGATTTAAATAATCAACTCTGCAGTGTCAAGGCAACAAGTGTTAAAGCAGTTCTGTTTAGGAGATCGGTGTGACGCTGAGTGGGTGTTAAATCCTTCTGTTGCATTCCAGTCTCGTTGCCAGGCACATCTGACATCAACACTGCAGAAGCCAATCCCAGAATTAAGCTGCTGTTACCAGGCAAACTGTAGACCTCCCTCCCTTCTATTCAGACTTCTGCTGAGCTGAAATGATCATTTTCCTCTCACTGGTATGAATAGTTATAGCAATAGAAAGCAATAACACAACTGGCAGTAATTCAACCAAAACCTACTTTTTGAAGTAAAATATTATAGAAATGGAAAGTATTTAAAAATGATAGTAATAGAAAGCCATTAAATTTAAAGTGATAATATACCCAGTTGCATTAAAATTAGCATGTATTTTCAAGTTTATTAAATGCAGGTAAAGCCCAAAGGCACAGAATAATCAGCATAATTGATTAGAAATAAGTACAGTGTAGAAAACTGGTGCTAAAAACACCCGTGAGCCATCATATAGATGTCCATTTATCCATCTATTTTCTACAGAGACACCCAGATCTCATTCTTCCTGGTCATCATCTCCAGATCTACTGGGTGGACACCACAAATCAGCCAGCATGTCCTGGACACCATCCACAGCTCATGGCCATAGTTCAGGGTAGAAACACAGACTGATACAACATAGGAACATAAACAATTGACCAGTCATTCAACAGCTTATTTTTTTCCATTTTAGCTCTATTTGACTGCAAACTATCCCAGTGTGAGCTGAAGATCACAGCCCGAGGAGGCCAAAGGAACCATATCATCTGCAAAAAGCAGAGACGTAGCAGAGATAAGCCACCAGAGTCAGCCCCTACTTGGGTGAGCCTAGAAGTTCTGTACATTCAATTATGAAAGAGAGAAACAATTAGAGAGGTGACCTTGGTCCCAAAAGCAAGAATTGTTGGGCAATGCTCACGCAATTCAGTTTATTTATCTAGTGGCAAATCACAACTATAGTTGCCTCTACATAGTAAGGTAGAGACCCTACAGTCATCATTTCTCCAGTCAGGCTTCAAGACATCATGATGTGCCTCATTTGCTCAGTCAGATGATGGAGGCAATGAGGTAAAGGAAGTAAGAGGGAAAAAGCAGAACAATGTATCCTGTTTTGCCAGTGTATGACTGGCCGCTGTAGGCAAATATTTAGGAGCACAGAACTCTTTGCATTCTGGACAACAGTCAACATGAGCTGCATTTAGTCAAATCTTCAGTGGGAGAGGTAGACAATTGGAGATCTGAAATGCAGTAAGGTTACATGAGGTGTAACCTCTCATCCAAAAGGCTACTTCATCAAACACTTTAGAGGAGTAGGGGAAACATCCCTAAGAACCTAAAAAAGAAGTCCAGTTGCCTTCAACTCAAGTGCTTAAGTCTGCCATGATCTGAATGATGGGAAACCTATACAAAGAAATGAATGTGCTCATTAACACCGAGATCTCATTTGAGACTTTAACTTCAGTGTCGAATCCATAGAGCCTACACAAGTGGCCGACACCATTGGCAGCATTTCTACTTGTGTGTGGTGTTTCTTTGTTGCACTGCAGTTTTCTGCCAAAACACTAACTGTTGGTGGAGTTTACCTCTCTGTTTCCTTCCAGTCAATTAAAAAACTGCTGAGTGGCCAGAAATGGATGAGAGGACTGTGTCAACACAACATGTAGTTACATTTGTAATGGGTAGGTGGAGGTCAGATTAAGGTTTAGGGTTTAAGAAGGCTTTGCTGTTAATGGGTTCCAATAAAAAATTTAATGCAAAACGACCATCCCTCTTAAGTTATCATCAGCAACTACCCGGGCCGGAAGAATCATTGGTCAGAATTTGGGCCAGGAGGTCACTGAACCTACCCTCTCCATCACAGACAGCCCATCACACCCACTCCACACCTCTGAGGCAGCAGAGTGATTCAGCCTCGCTGCCATAAAGAACACTTTAGAAAACCTCTCTCTATAAAGCTGTACAATAACTTCATTCTGGGACAGGTTTACACGCCTGTCAGGCAAAAGATGCCAAACATATTGTTTATTATAGCTTCATGCAGCCGTTTATCTTACATCTATAGTGTACAGATTATTTATTAAAGCAATTTGCACTTCTCTGATACACAACGTCAGTCTTACTTTCACTGTTTTTAACTAAATTCATTTTAATTGTCTTTGGGGTTTGTTTGTTTTTTATCACTGTTGTATATATATAAATTCCTGCTCTATCTCACAGTATAATTTCCTCACCAGTCACCTGTTATTTTAAATGTGTAGTTTATTGTTGTTCATTGTGCAAGTTCAACCCATGCAAAAAATTATAAATAATAATATGAAGTGCATTCACTTTTTCTGAGCTAATTACAGATGAACTGAGGTGAAGTGGAAAACTCCAGTTAACTGACCAGTCAAATGCCCAGTTTGCCTCCTCCCTTTATTCCCAGCTGGTTGTGATAGATGGCTGCAGTAGCTCAGTCACCTCTTTAAGAGCCTCTGTGACAGGGTTAGTAGAGTTTTGTCATGGTGTGTTGTTATATATGTAACTGATTAAAGTATGTGTGCTGTTCATAGGGATTTTGTATATATGTATATTTGTATATACTGAAATATGTATTTATTGTGTCATGTAGTTTTTCACATGGTTTGATAACCTCAGATGTAGGCTATTCCAGAAACTCACCTGAGGTAGTCTCCAAAAGTGGATTCTGTTCATCTGGACGTAGCGTTTTGTGGGAGAAACATTTTGTCACTCATCCAAGTGACTTCTTCAGTCTCAGCTGACTGCAGGCAGGTAGAGTATTAAAGGAAGACAGCTGCTCTACGAGGGTTTCCTGTGAGTTAGCGAAGTCCTGTTTTTTGTTTTTATCTATTTGATATATAGCGCTGGAGTGTCCTAATCAGGATTACATCATAGCTAATTTTGTCTCAGTTTACTTGAAAGCCTTTTTCCCAGTGACCTTTGACTCTCTGCAGATCAAAGGCAAGGGGAACCTCTGCATGTGATCCTTCTTCCTACATGAAAACACAAACATCAAGCGACAGCATGCCTGACATTTCCCACATCATTCACTCAACACTTCAATACATAAGCACAAGTTTTCCATGTTTTGCTCTGGATCTCTAGCCATCGGTCCAAAAAATCCTAAAGAAATGTAAAGAAACACTGGAGTAGACATTCACAGTACATATATGAGTTACATGATTAGTTGGGATTTTGTTCATGTGAATATAGTTGCAATTACAAAAATGATACAGAAATTTATCATGTCCCATGGGTAAAGACAACCATTAATGTACATGAAATTCCTTTATTTGGGACACACACATACAAATATATTAGGGGTGCAACAATATACAAAATTCACGGTTCGATTTTTTTCGATACAAAAAATGTTCATGCCTTTTTAATTTGTCATTTATTAAAATTATAAATATATATTTTAACTCGAAAGTACAGTTTTTAAATTTAATGTTGCTGAAACAACAAAGTAATAAAAAAAATAAATCTGATTGAGAAATCACTCATCTTTGGAAAAGAGAGTTTATTACAGAGAAATGGCTCTTTCCAAAATAAAAGCTCTACTATACGCTTCTTCTGGGCTATATTCTCAGCAGCATATTAAACATATCAGGTCCCCATTGTCAGGGCTCTGTGTGCGGGCAGGCGGAGAGGAGGATCCAAACGCAGGACTCAGACACAAACGTGAAACTCAAAACCTCAGCTTTATTGCTGGTACGAAAACAAAACCTGAAGTGAACACGGAATATGGAGAACAGAAACACACAGGTATAATCTGAGGGTACGACGCGACACTGACACAGAGAAACACAGGGCTTAAATACACAGATGGCAGTAATCAAGGGATAAGAGACAGGAGGGGAACACACCTGGGAGAAATCACAGCTGACGAGACAGGGGAAACGTAAACTGAGCACACTCACATACGACACAGACCTTCACAATAAAACAGGAAACTCAGACACATGGAACCAGACAAGACATTGAACTAAACAGACAGATTCACAAACAGACGGGGTGACACCATAGACAGACAGATACAGACACAGACCGAATATAACACGTAGAACTCAAACAATAATAATAATCATGATAATAAATTGGAAAATGCTAATAATAAACTTAAAGAGCTGGGTCACCTACCCAGGACCATGACATCCATAAGGAGAGTCATGTGCTAACGGCTGTCTAAATGACTCGGGTAAAGTTTGTAGCATGCTGCTTGTTGTTTTTGTCTGCTTCCACTTGTCTTTGCACTAGGATGATGTCGGCGTAAATGTGCAGTCATATTCGTTGTGTTCCCACTAGTGCTGTCAGCGTTAATCTGAAATGACGTTAACGCCACAATACGGCAAATCTCCGTTAACGAGCTACATGCTACCAGCCCCGTGCGTGGGGCTGGACAGCCAACACGTTAACGACCTAACTGCGCTAACACACTAGTTCCCACCCATGTAATTGAGCATTGTGTGGCACATCCGACATACTGTTTTACTTTTGTCCATGACGCGCTTACCTTCAGGGTCATATGTCACATGAAGACCAAAATAGTTCCAAACGCCAGATCTGAATGATGGTGGGGGAGGTTCAATGTGCCATGTTGCAACGAGCTTAACTTCTGTCTCGCTAGCTTGCGCTGCTCTCAGTGGATCTGCACTCGACAGTGCAGCCTAGGCGGAGTAGTCGAACACAGATCCACTGAGCTCTCAACACAGACAGCATCGTCAGAAGGAAAGTTGATAAAATAAATTAAAAATGTTGTATTGTTCGATACATATGTGCACCGAACCGAAAGCACTGTATCGAACGGTTCAATATCGATACGAGTATCGTTGCACCCCTAAAATATATACATGACTTCTTGTTGCAATTGTAAAATTAATGAGAAAAAAAATGAAAAAGGTCAGACAGTGAGACAATGCAAAAAAATCTAATGTTGTGTTGCTGGATTGACAGCCCTCTGAAAATGACCTAGGACACTGCCAGACCTCGAGCGGCGTGAGCCCACAGGCCGTCTGGTCCCTGCTGCCCCATACTCCTATACCAAAGAGCAATCGCCTCCACAATCCAAAGTGAGAGATGTTGCTTACTTATAGGCCTGACCTTATAAGGGCCTGCCCATGAAAGGAAAACCTGGTCATTTTTCTGAAACTCCTTAGTCCTGTCCAAATATGCATACAAAATTTGAACAGGAAGGGGGTGGGGAGAATGCTGACAGGACAATAACCACACGTGCCCCAACTGCCTTAAGCACATAGGCCGGGTTGGGCTTCAGTGACACCCTGGTCTGCCCCAGGGTAAACCGATGATGGGTGCACTGAAAGTTCGCGAATGTCACTGACACGTTTCGCGGAGGCTAACGGTGTGTTCACACCGAACGCGATGGACCCGAACAAAACGCCCCAAACGCCCCTAATTTGACGCGTGCACATTCGCGTCTCCACGCGTGTCCAAGAAAAATCCATCGCGCCCCAAAATATCATATTTTAACGCGCGTGAACCGGAAATGTGGGAGAGGAATGTGGGAGGAAGTTGTGCCAGACCGGTATCTTTGCAAGATGGCAGCTGTCGAGCTAGCGCTTGAAGAGAGTCTCCCTTCTCTATGTACTGTGGAGAGCAGAGCAGCGGCGTAAAAGACGTCCTCGCCGTACCTGGGTCCATCAGGTCCTTCAGAGGCGTGAGCAGTTTGGTGAGTTTCACCATTTGCTCCAGGAGCTGCGCCTGGATGACGGCCGATTCCAGCACTATCACCGTCGGCCAGTTTGAGGACCTGCTTTCCCTCGTCGGTCCCAGCATCGCCCGCCTAGACACCAACTACAGGCGCTCAATCCCACCTGCAGAGCGGCTGTCCGTCTGCCTGAGGTTAGTAAAAGTATTTAATAGGGTAGTCCTTTATTGATACCTGTGCTAATATATGCTAAACCATCCATTTATACACTGCTAACATGGATGTGCTATGCTAACAGTGAATGCTGTCGGTGTTTACTGAAAGCAAACTGTGGTACAGAGACGACTGTTTATAATATTTCTAGTGATACTCAGAAGGTCTCATCATTAATTCGATTTATGCTGTTATCAGTGTTTGCGATGATAGCATGGCTGTGGTGTCCTATCAATGTATGCACTCGGTGTTTGCTGATATCAAACTGTAGCATTAGGACCACTGAGTTAACCTTTGTAGTGATACTCACTCCTTTTTATTTAGACCTGGTTTGATTCTGGGATAGTTGAATATTTGTATATAATCCCTGCAGCTGTCAGACTCTATAGCAGGCGTCACAGCCTTTATTAAAACAGAGTTAGATAAAACTGTGAACAGTTTGGTTCATCTCTAGTTACATGGTTCTATCTTGATAAGCTGTCTTATCACAGATTAATTTTTCAAAAATATTAATGATTTAAGCAAGGAAAGGGCTACATGTCAACACACAACTCTTTATTTCTATTAATGTCTCACTTCATTCCTACCTGATTGACATGTTTAGGAATTATGAGTGATTGGCACACTGTAGTTGTGAAAGTTGCTACCAATCAAATTATGATATGTTAAAGTTAAAATAAAACAACTGTTTTAGATATTATCTAATATACATTTTGTAATTATCCTTATAATTACAAAATGTTTTATGTAAGATTTAAGTTTTATGATTTAAATCTGACATCACAAAAGTATTTTGGAATTTGAATAATGTATTTTGTAACTGCAGTACACATAATACTGATTTTGAACAATTTTGTCCAGGTTCCTTGTCACCGGGGACTCCTTCAGGACCAAGCGTTCAGTTACAGAGTCGGTGTGTCAGATCACCCCCCAGGCAGCGACGTCCATCTGGGACTGTCTAGTGGACGACTTCATGGCTGTGCCTTCACCTGGAGACTGGCGGTCCATCACAGAGGGATTCCAGGAGCGCTGGAACTTTCCTCTGTGCTGTGCAGCTCTGGATGGGAAGCACATCCAGACAAAGGCACCCCATATATCATATAGGAGACACACACATTGATATACACTAAATATTTATTTCATTTATTTTTTGTGGTGCCCAAATTGATGCACCTACTTGATTTTGTTTAAACAATTATTGCACACTTTCTGTAAATCCAGTGAACTTCTTTTCACTTCTCAAATATCACTGTGTGTCTCCTGTATGATATTTAACTGACATTTTTTATTGTAACAACGATTTATATAGGAAAATGATGTCTATTAACAAGGTTGCCCAAACTTTTGCATCCCACTGTATCAGTATATTTTGTCATTAGTATAATATGAAATAAATTCTACATGTGTCAAGTCGTGTGCCAACATTTGCTGTGTAGTAGAACTGAGACATTAGTCATTATAAACATTTATTTGAAATAATATTAGAATTCTCACACAGAAAAACATTAAACATAAATATATAAGTATTTACAGAGAGACAGGAATAAAAAGGACCAGCTGCTCTCCAGAGCAGGAACAAGGCTGAGGAGGAAATGCTCCATTGGAGACTGGTGTGGACTCTTCAGGGACACCAGGGTGGCCAGCTCCACCACCGATGGACCGTCCTGGGACCCGTCCCTCATCTGCCTCGGAGCCGTCCTCCTCTGTGGGCCTTTAAAACAGCACAAAACACAAAGAAATGAGAAGGCTGCTACTAGATTTTAATTTCAACATTGAAAAAAAAAAAAACAATAACAGGATATAATCAGATTGGTTGTAGATATTTAGTAAAGGTGATCACAAGGGAATCCCACCGACTAAAAAGATATCAGTGCTTGCTGTACATATCTGTGGGTGCAGCAGCAGGAGCTCAGGGACTGGGGATGCTCTGCTGCAGAATCAGTTCGTTCTATCAATACAGTATTAAATGTTAACAGGTTGGATATAATAATCATAGAGTAGACAGTGGTCCCTCATTTATTGCAGGGGTTCTCAGAATAACTAGCCCCTGGTCACAGTTCTCACAATTGATTCTCAAAGTGCAAACCTTTGTAGATTGCAAAACGTAAAAGTATTATTATGCCGCGGTTTGTCTTCATCTGCCCGCTACTTTCGTGCGCCTTTTCCCCTCGCGGTGCAGGTGTCTATTTCCGAATGAGGCTCAAAGTTATGGGTGTTTTTGTGCTGTTTTTTCTATTGGACGTGATGGTTATCAAAACCAAACGTGATAAATTTGGCAAGCGCAGGAGATTTGTCAATCAGGCTGCAGAATGCAATGCTGTACTGTGCAATAAAAAATCTGTGAAAAAGCAAAGCAGTGACGGATGAGCGGGACCACTGTGTGCTGTTTATTAATAAACAATAAAATATATTCCTAAATGACAACATGCATAAAAGCAGAACGATATTTGTACGTCAGTGGGAAAATAGCGGTGGTTTGCTAGCTTTTGTGTGGCTTCCCCGGGTCAGTGAAAACTTTCAAAAGAGAAATGAATGAACTTACCAGGTTGCCCGATCTCTTCACATATCTTCCTCCAAGCTCGGTCCTTTATATTCCTGTCTCGGTACAGAAAGCAGCTGGTGTCGTACAGCTCCGAGTTGTTTGCTACCGCATTGATTAGCCTTCTCCTCCATTGAAGTATGAAAGGCTTTGACTGGACCTGCCCCTTTGACCTAGGTAACAGCCACGTCACCAGGCTCCTGATTGGTTGTTGCGGCGCGATTTGACGCTGGAGTTCAGATTTTTCCAACTCGAGCGGTAGACGCGAAACGCGCGTATGCACAAAATGCAACACAAAAACTGACGCGCGTGGTTTTATTCGCGCGTCAAACGCGCCAGACGCGCTACACTGACGCGCGTTTCACGCGTTTTGGCGTTTTCGCGACGCAAATCTGCTTCCGAATTTTCGCGGGACCCGCAATCGCGTGTCTTCGCGCCTTTCCATTGACTTTACATGTAAACCTGACGCTCTATTCGCGTCCATCGCGTGAACACACCGTAAGGCTAGCAGTAATGCTGTCTTCAAAGACAGATGCTTTAAATCAGCCTCCTGCAGAGGTTCAAATACAGGGAGTGCAGAATTATTAGGCAAGTTGTATTTTTGAGGAATCATTTTATTATTGAACAACAACCATGTTCTCAATGAACCCAAAAAACTCATTAATATCAAAGCTGAATGTTTTTGGAAGTAGTTTTTAGTTTGTTTTTAGTTTTAGCTATTTTAGGGGGATATCTGTGTGTGCAGGTGACTATTACTGTGCATAATTATTAGGCAACTTAACAAAAAACAAATATATACCCATCCATCCATCCATTTGCTTCCACTTATCCTTTTGAGGGTCGCGGGGGGCGCTGGAGCCTATCCCAGCTGTCACAGGGCGAAAGGCGGGGTACACCCTGGACAGGTCGCCAGTCTGTCGCAGGGCCAACACACAGAGACAGACAACCATTCGCACTCACATTCACTCGCACATTCACACCTAGTGGCAATTTGGATTATCCAATTAACCTATCCCCACAAGCTGCATGTCTTTAGATGGTGGGAGGAAGCCGGAATACCCGGAGGGAACCCACGCAAACACGGGGAGAACATGCAAACTCCACACAGAAAGACCGCGGCCTGATGGTGGAATTGAACTCAGGACCTTCTTGCTGTGCGGCAACAGTGCTAACCACCGTGCTGCCCCAAATATATACCCATTTCAATTATTTATTTTTACCAGTGACACCAATATAACATCTCCACATTCACAAATATACATTTCTGACATTCAAAAACAAAACAAAAACAAATCAGCGCCCAATATAGCCACCTTTCTTTGCAAGGACACTCAAAAGCCTGCCATCCATGGATTCTGTCAGTGTTTTGATCTGTTCACCATCAACATTGCGTGCAGCAGCAACCACAGCCTCCCAGACACTGTTCAGAGAGGTGTACTGTTTTCCCTCCTTGTAAATCTCACATTTGATGATGGACCACAGGTTCTCAATGGGGTTCAGATCAGGTGAACAAGGAGGCCATGTCATTAGTTTTTCTTCTTTTATACCCTTTCTTGCCAGCCACGCTGTGGAGTACTTGGACGCGTGTGATGGAGCATTGTCCTGCATGAAAATCATGTTTTTCTTGAAGGATGCAGACTTCTTCCTGTACCACTGCTTGAAGAAGGTGTCTTCCAGAAACTGGCAGTAGGACTGGGAGTTGAGCTAGACTCCATCCTCAACCCGAAAAGGCCCCACAAGCTCATCTTTGATGATACCAGCCCAAACCAGTACCCCACCTCCACCTTGCTGGCGTCTGAGTCGGACTGGAGCTCTCTGCCCTTTACCAATCCAGCCACGGGCCCATCCATCTGGCCCATCAAGACTCACTCTCATTTCATCAGTCCATAAAACCTTAGAAAAACCAGTCTTGAGATATTTCTTGGCCCAGTCTTGACGTTTCAGCTTGTGTGTCTTGTTCAGTGGTGGTCGTCTTTCAGCCTTTCTTACCTTGGCCATGTCTCTGAGTATTGCACACCTTGTGCTTTTGGGCACTCCAGTGATGTTGCAGCTCTGAAATATGGCCAAACTGGTGGCAAGTGGCATCTTGGCAGCTGCACGCTTGACTTTTCTCAGTTCATGGGCAGTTATTTTGCGCCTTGGTTTTTCCACACGCTTCTTGCGACCCTGTTGACTATTTTGAATGAAACGCTTGATTGTTCGATGATCACGCTTCAGAAGCTTTGCAATTTTGAGACTGCTGCATCCCTCTGCAAGATATCTCACTATTTTTTACTTTTCTGAGCCTGTCAAGTCCTGCTTTTGACCAATTTTGCCAAAGGAAAGGACATTGCCTAATAATTATGCACACCTGATATAGGGTGTTGATGTCATTAGACCACACCCCTTCTCATTACAGAGATGCACATCACCTAATATGCTTAACTGGTAGTAGGCTTTCGAGCCTATACAGCTTGGAGTAAGACAACATGCATGAAGAGGATGATGTGGACGAAATACTCATTTGCCTAATAATTCTGCACTCCCTGTAGAGGGCCACAAAGCTGGGTGTCCACACGTGTGCGTTGCCCAACAAGGAGAAAAGGAGAAAATCCACATTTTTCCTGGAAGCGAATACACCGCGTTCCAAATTATTATGCAAATAGTGTTTAAGTGTTATAAAGATTAAATAAGTTGTTTTTCAATTAAACCCGTGGATGGGATTGTGTCTCAGGACTCTTTGTATCACTGAAATCAATCTCGGACACCTGTGATCAGTTGTTTGCAAGGTGAGCCCAATTAAAGGAAAAACTACTAAAGGAGGATGTTCCACATTATTAAGCAGGCCTCCATTTTCAAGCAATTTAGGAAGGAAAAATGAACTCTGCTGAAAAGCGTGAAATAGTTGACCGCCTTGGACACGTAATGAAAACCTCTTTCACGAAAATTTACGTGTGATCACCATAATGTTAAGAGATTTGTGGCTGAGTCAGAGCACACATGGGTTCGTGCAGATAAAGGCACAATTATGAAGGTTTCTGCCAGAGAGCAGCTGCTAAAAGGCCATTACAAAGCTGCAAACAGACATTTCAAGCTGCTGGTGCCTCTGGAGCCCTGCGAACGTCAAGCTGTAGGATCCTCCAGAGACCGGCAGCTGTGCATAAACCTTCTATTCAGCCACCCCTAACCAATGCTCATGTAACGCAATCTGTACTTACGCCAAACCTTTAATGCGTGGAAATCAGGACTGTTGACCTTGGGCAGTTCACTAGGTGTCGGTGTCATCGATTTCACCCCGATGTTTAACCGAGAATCACAGTTTCTCTAAAAATAGGTTACAAGAAATCAAATGTATCCCAAATATCTATATCCTGTCAGAAGCTAGTTTCGTAAAGGAGATTGGTAGTAGCTGCTCCACCACAGGAACAATAAGGCTTCCAGCACACAATGGACACCACACTTACTTAACATAAATACATTTATTAGACACAATTTTAAATAATAAACCCTTCTTTTGTAGTGTCTTTCCACTCAGTGTCACAAGAACAATAAAATAAATAAATAAAACCAAATATGTATCCTTTAAGGTCCTTTGGCCAAAAGAAAATCACCTGAGCTCAGGGAAAAATAAAGTGCATCGTTGGGGCCCTTTGAATTGTTCCTACCGCTCTGTTGGAACGGTGTAGCATCCAATAATAGCATCCAGCAAGCAGAAGCATCCACCCACAGCAACGACCATCTATTTGCCAGGACGGTTCGACAGAGTCATCAGATGAGGACTTCCACAAGGCAGTTCATCCAGTAGGATCCAGGGCACCAAAAGGGCAAACAAACCAGCCTACACACAAGTGTGCAGAAGAATTAACAAAAATATTCATAAGCCTCAGTACCACTGACTTAGTGTCCATATCACTAATGGCTTATTTAACAGACTTACCATTATAATAATACAGGTTTGTCAAAATAAAAACAGAACAGAACATAAATGCTGTTAACAATGCTTATTAATGCTGTTCTCTTAGGCATAACATAATAACACTGTAACTGACCTCGTGTCGGCCGCCATTTCAGGACATTAGCCAGGCTCATTTAACGGCTAGCTTGCTAACAGTCAGCCAATAACACACGTTATACAATATTTAGCCTCTTTCTTAAGAAACATGACAGCAGTAGATTTGATACCTCGCTGCAGTATAATAAGGCACAAAACATTTCATACGAACATGAGCTGCACGCTAACTCACCAGAGGGGTTCGTGTAATGGCGAATGGCTGTCGGATTCAGCTCAGCTTCACGTTCGTAACTGCTACAAGACTCTTTTTCCTAACAACATATTAAATCATTAGCTTCACATATAAAGGTTTTTAAAACTATTTACAGCAACTCAAATGTCTACTGTACCCGAATTTCCAGCTCGTAGAGGGCACGAGAGCAGCATGCGCCTCATCGGACCAATGGAAGGAAAAACTCTGTAGCTGGAGTAGAGAGTGGCTATGCGCACTGCACAGTGGTGCGTTCAGTGACTACCAAATAATCAGAAATCCCATACTCAAACAATGATCTGGGTTACACTCACAAGCAGAAACGGCTGCAGTGGGCCCAGAACCAAATGAAGACTAATTTTCAAACAGTCTTGGTCACTGATGAGTGCAGCGCCACCCTGGATGGTCCAGATGGATGCAGAGGTGGATGGCTGGCTGCGTTGTCAGCTAAAAGGTAGTGGAGTCGTTTTTGAGCTGGAATCACGGGGAAAGAGCTGGACGGCCCTTTTAGGGTCCCTGAAGGAGTGGAAACGACCTCTGCAAAGTATGTGGAGTTTCAGACTGACCACTTTCTTCCTGGTACAAAAAGAAGAACTGTTCCTTCTGCAACACAACCATCTTCATGCAAGACAATGCACCATCTCATGCTACAAGGAACACCTCTGCATCTTTGGCTGCTATCGGCATAAAAGGAGAGGAACCCATTCTTCCCTGACCTCAATCTTATTGAGAACCTTTGGAGCATCCTCAGGTAAAAGAATATGAGGGTGGGAGGCTGTTCACATCCAAACAGCAGCTCTGAGAGGCTATTCTGACATCCTGCAAAGACATTCAAGCAGAAACTTTCCAAAAACAAGTTCCATGGATGCAAGAATTGTAAAACTGCTAACAAATACGGGGTCCTGTGTTATTGTGTGACTTGACCTGTTAAGATGTTTTTGATTGAAATAACTTTTGATGTCAGTGAAATTGATCTACTAATGCTGCAAATTCAACAAATGACCATTTTCAATTCTCTACAACCTATAAAATCTTTTGAAACTCTGTGTGCGTAATAATTTGGAACAAAGCATTTTAAGTTTTTTACTTTTGAAAAACACTGTTTTCATTGGGAGTTTTGTTCAGTAACATTTGAATTATACTCTAATGGTTGATGACTCGAAAATTATGCCGACTGTCATTTGAATCGACTATTTAGGAAAAACAGAGAAAAATATCATTTGCATAATAATTTGGAACGCGGTGTAGATCCACTGCAGCCTGGCTGTAGCGCCGCCACAGCTCTACAATGGCTGGATGCAGAACCCAGTCGCCATATAACGGAGCGCCTCTGGATAGCAAATCCGCTCCCTGATTCTCAGCCCAGAACATGTCACTCTCAAAGAGAGGAAATGTTCGCTGCTCCATAGGATCAGTCTGCATGTCAGTGTGTGCAAGTGGCGTGAACATAGCTCTCCCTGATGATTGATATAACCCAACTTGGTGGTGTTGTCCGTCCTCACAAGAACTTGATGTCTGCGTAGAAATGGCCAGGATCTCCAGATAATTAATAATTGCTCCAGAGGCCTCTCACAGATCACACTTCGTAAACACCGCCCCGACTGGACAGGCTCGTGTCTGTAGTGACCACCTTCTGGAACTGCACGGGACCCATGGGCACCCCCTGAGTCAGAAAAACAGGACGTTGCCATCGGTATAATGCCAGCGCACAATGTTACAATGTTATTGCCTTGTATTTAAGTATGGATTTTGACTTACAAGATTTCATTCGTGCTCCGAGTTCTGAGAAGTTTGAGTTATGTCATAAAGATGACTTGTTGAGTATTGCAGCACACTTTGATATTCCAGTAAAGAAATATAGTGCGAAAAAAGAAATTAAGAGTATTATCTTACAACATTTAGTTGAGTTGAAAATCTTGACTGATTCTGACGTTTGTGATGGTAATGTTCCTTCTGTTGAGCCACATGTCCAACCTTTGAAGGAGGATGTTGGTGCAATAGCAACTCACCCAAAAGTCCAGTTGGAGCCTAAGGAACCTCCCACTCTACCTTGTTTCGATCCTGTGTCCCCAGACTTCAGTGGGTCAAATGGACATGCTAGACTTAAGGTGCGTCCAGCTTGCCTTCAGCTGGAGGCACAGGAAAGGGAGCAAGCACATAAGGCCGAGTTTAACCTCAAACTTCAGATACGTCAGCTATAAATTGAAGCTGAGAAGGAGGTAATGTTAAAACAGCTAAAGGTGGAAGCTAACCGGTTACTTCAGATCCTTCACATTCATCTGGCAACACCTGTAGGTTTGATGTGAGCAAAAATATTGCTTTGGTGCCAACGTTTAGAGAGGCAGAAGTTGATTCCTATTTTAATGCTTTTGAAAGGATTGCAACAACAGCATTAGAATGGCCAAAAGAAATGTGGGCTGTGCTACTGCAATGTAAGCTAGTGGGCAAAGCACAGGAGGTTGTGTCATCTCTCTCTATCGCAAATAGCATGAAATACGATGTACTGAAAGAGTCCATCTTTCGTGCTTATGAGCTTGTACCTGAGGCCTACCGACAAAAGTTCAGAAATCACAAGAAGTCTAATGGTCAAACATATGTAGAGAAGGCAGTTCTTTTTGACAAGTGGTGCACAGCAAGTGAAGTGAGAGACATTGAAGCTCTTCCTCAGTTAATCTTGTTGGAAGATTTTAAGAATCTGTTACCAGAGAAGCTTGTAATGTTTTTAAATGAGCAAAAGGTTGCCTCACTGTCAAAAGCAGCCGTTTTTGCTGATGAGTTCATTTTAACCCACAAAAATGTGTTTGCCTCATCCCCTTGTTCAGATAAAGTGTTGATCACATGCTGACCAAAGCCTGATCGTGGTCAGCCTGAAGCCAGAGCTAAGCAACCATTTCTTTCCCATGAGGTATGTGACTGCTTCTATTGCCACAAAAAAGGTCATGTCATTGCTGATTGCCTTGCACTAAAAAATAAGACTACACCGCCACAACCCAAGGACATGGGTTTGATTAAAAACGTGTCACCTCCCAGAACCCAAACATCTCAGAGTGACATAGATCCTTGTTTCAAACCTTTTATCACACAGGGATGTGTTTCTTTAACAGGTGATACTGTTGACAACCAGTCTGTAACAATACTGAGAGACATGGGTGGTTCGCAGTCTATCATTCGAGAGGGTATTTTACCTTTGTCTGTTTAGTCATCCTGTCAGTCAAGTGTTGTGGTCCAGGGTATCGGAATGACTTTTGTGTCTGCACCTTTGCACAATGATCATATTACTTCCTCTGTTTTCAGTGGAGTTGGTAAGGTCGCTGTCCTCCCCTCGCTGCCCATAAAAGGGGTTGATTTCATCCTTGGAAATGATTTAGCTGGTGGAAAAGTGCTGCCTGTGCCTGAGATGCTGGATAAGCCTGAAACAAGCTTAGAAGTTAAACAGCAGGAATATGCTAACATTTTTCCTGCTTGTGAGGTAACTAGATCTCAACCCAAGAAGAATGACTTCGATTTCTCTGACTCTTTCCTCGTTATGAAAGAAGCACCTGATAGTGTTAGACCAGAAGCTAAGCTTAACCCTCCTGCCATCCTTTAAAAAACTCACACCCATCACCCTAGGGACCATTCTCAGCCACGCCATAAAAAGACCATATATCCATATTTTATTCCACTTTAAATTAGCCAACCTTGTAAAACTACTTCTCCCTGAAATATTCATGTAAAGTTTTAATTATATTTTCGTTGTTTTAACCCTTCAAATCCCAGTGTTATTACATGAGCGCCCTGTGTTATAAGCCCCAAAAACCAAAAAACGAAACTAAATATTTCCACAAAAAACCAGTTGAAGTAATATGTGATTGTCATTATAAGTAGGCCTTTAGATGAACCAAAGATTGGCACCAACATACATTTTGACCTGCCATTATTTTTTTTGCATTTTTTTTGCAATTTAAAAATTAAAACTTCAAGGCCCTGAGTCTTCATTGACATCCAAGAAAAGAAGAAAAAATAAAATCATATGATGATAATTTGGGGTTGAAAAATAGCGTTTATAATGGAAGTCAATGGGCAGAAAATGGTCCCCAGGGTGATGGGTGTGGGGATTTCTGCTGCTCAGCCATTTTAGGCTGATTTAAGGGATTCACACTGGAATATTAACATTGACAGGTAAAAACTATCCTGTGGCAAGTTTGGTTATATTCCACTGAACACAGTGGAAATGGCAGCCATTTAACACATAGCAGTGGCACAAAAAGGTCCCAAGAAGGCAGGAAGGTTAATGATGAGTCTAGAAAGATGTTTCTCTTTCTAATGTAGACATAAAACTGCCCGCTTCTAGAGAGGAATTTATTGTTGCACAGTATAAAGATGACTCCCTTCTGAAATGCCGTACTTCTGTACTTACCCAGGAGGAAGTTAAGGTAAAGAAGGTGGCGTACATTGTTGATGAGGGCCTCCTTCTACGTCGCTGGGCTGGTGAAAACTTAGATGACTGGCATACAGTTTATCAAGTTGTTGTGCCAAAGGTTTTCTGCTTGCAAGTCCTAGCATTAGCACATGATCACCCACTTTCCGGACACCTTGGCATAAATAAAACATATAATAAGGTCCTCAAACATTTTTTTTGGCCAGGACTCAAGTCTGATGTTGTACTGTCATACCTGCCATGTTTGCCAAATTGTGGGCAAGACAAATCAAGTTGTCCCACCTTGACCCCTGTCGCCAATTCCAGTGATGGGTGAACCATTTAGCAGAGTTATTGTTGACTGTGTAGGACCTTTACCAAAATCAAAGTCAGGGCACCAATACATTCTAACCATGATGTGTGTTTCTACTAGGTTTCCTGAAGTAGTGCTCCTGCCAAGGATCACCTCTCCTGTCATCAGTAAAGCTCTGGTAGGGTTCTTCTCAGTGTTTAGTCTTCCAAAGGTAGTCCAGACTGATCAGGGAACCAACCTTAAGTCTAGGACCTTTGCTCAGGCATTAAAAGCATTAGGAGTGGAGCACATTACATCAAGCTCCTAAAATCTTGAAAGTCAGGGAGCACTTGAAAGATTTCACCAGACATTAAAGTCCATGCTCCGCAAATACTGTCTAGAGGCATGAAAGAACTGGGATGAGGGTATCCCATTCTTATTGTTCGCTGCTCGTGAAGCAGTGCCAGAGTCCCTAGGCTTTAGTCCTGCAGAGCTTGTATTTGGATATGAATTCAGAGGACCGTTGCATATCCTTAAAGAACAGCTAGTTATTCCAACTAAAACACTGAAGAGCATTCCTGAGTACGTGGCTGAAATTAGTCACTTAATCAGGCTGAAGACATTCAGAACCTGACTGTGTCCTTCCAGTTTATGTTTGGGGATGTTCCTACCCAGACGAGTTTGATATCCCATGACATTGTTCTTACCAATCCTGCCATTTGAGTTATGTAATGCGCCAGCTACATTTCAGAGGCTAGTGAACAAAGTATTGGGTGATGTTCCAAACTGCCGGGTGTATCTGGATGACGTTATTGTGTATTCCAGTGAATGGGCAAATCATCTTGCTACTTTGTTAGCAGTTTTTGAACGCCTCTCAGCTGCCTCGCTGACTCTGAATCTTGCAAAGTGTGAGTTTGGTAAAAGCACCATTCTCTATCTAGGCCAACAAGTTGGCAGAGGAAAGGTATGCCCAGTGGATGCAAAGATCCATGCCATTCCAACCTTTCCAGTTTCTTCTACAAGAAGGAAGCTGTGTTGTTTTCTTGGAATGGCCGGATATTATCTCCGGTTCTGTAAGAACTTTTCAACAGTAGCTGCCCCGTTGACTGCCTTGACCAGTCCATCAGTTCTATTTTCCTGGTCTGATGAATGCCAACAGTTTGACTGCACTGGGAGAAACAATGGAGTGAATGGTGTACGGTCCTATGAACCGAGGTGCCAGTTTACGGAATAAAACTTTGAGAGCAATGTCCTTAGCTGCCAACCATACCTTCTGCCCCGGGGCATATCTGGGTGCTGGAATTCGACAGCGGTCCGCGTATTGGCGATGGTGGGCGGCTGCTTCTTTCAAGGCTTCGTGTGTTCGGGTCCACACATTCGGGCAACGCTGGAGATGGTGTTGGACCGAGGGTACAGTCAAATCAGCCTCTTCAGTAGGAAACAATGGAAGTTGGTAACCTAGGGAAGCCTCGAAAGGGGAAAGACCCGTTGAAGCTGAGACATGAGAATTGTGTGCATACTTGATCCATGGTAGGTGTGCAGACCAGGTAGCCGGGATATGGTTGGTGACACATCGAAAGGCTGCCTCCAATTCTTGGTTGAGTCTCTCTGTTTGACCATTGATTTGCAGGTGGTAACCAGAGCTGAAATTGACTTGAGCACCTGGCAGAGCAAAAAGATCCCCAGACCTGAGAGGTGAACTGGGGTCCTCTGTCTTTTGTGATTTCTGCAGGGATTCCATGGAGCTGGAAAACATGATCAACCATTAGCGTAGCAGTTTCTGTGGCGGTGGGGAGTTCAGAGCAATGAAGTTAATGAAGGTATGGCAAGAGGTTGTAGGAGTCCGGAAGGCCGCTGAGTCCGGGTCTTGCTTCGGGCACAGATCTGACACACAGCAACATATTCCCTTACATCCCGTTCCAAAATCCTCCACTAAAAATGGCGCTTAAGGAGACTAATGTTGTGGCCTCTCCAGGGTGGCAGGAGGAACAAGAAGCGTGGGCCCACCTGATCACTGCTGAGTGGGCAGCCGCAGGGATGAAACGACGATATTTGAAAAGTAACAAATGGTATCTAAAAAGATACACTAGGTACTAAATAGATGTTCTGATGAGTTTTGGCAAACAACCATTTGACTAACATGTGTGTCTCACCTGCTCTTGTTCCAGCTCTGTTCTGTCCTCATTTTCCCCTCTCTCTTTCTCTTTGTGCTGATAATCAAGCCAAACACCAACACCATCAAATATACAGTTGAAACCAGATATTTACATAGTCTTCAGATAAAAACAAAAACACTTTTTAATTGTAACATCAAATCAGACTAAACGTTTATTTTTTAGATTGATAAATATAAAAAACATATTTGTTAAATTTAGTTTCAGTTCAGTTCAGTTTCAGTTTTATTTGTCATGTGCAAGTTAGCGCAGGGTCAACATCGCAATGAAATGTATTTGACGAGCAGAAGACAGTCACTCAGCAGAATGGTACAGTAGAAAAAAAACCCAAATAAAATAAAAAATAAATAGAAAAATAGAAAGAGCAAAATATTAATAAGATGTAGTAAAAGAAAAAAGAGATTTTCAGTTAACTGACTAAATATATATATATATATATATATATATATATATATATATATATATATATATATATATGTACACACTAGTGATTAAATAAAGAAAATCTTAAATAGGAATGTGAGGGGGTGGGGGGGCAGATGGGATATTGCACAGGAATGAGCAGCAGTACAAACTAAACAGTACAAAAGTTTTTGTTTTTGTGGCAGTTGTTACAGTACTGCACTTTTTAAAAAAATATAAATATCAATAAAATAAAATTTTTACTCAGTTGTATATAGTATTTGTATTTGTATTCTATTTTTATCTTATTGTATATTTATTTTATTTTATTCTACTGTATATAGTATTTTATTTTATTCTATTCTGTACAGTTGTGTACTGTATTTATTCTTATTGTATTCTAATTTTTGCCTCATAACTTTTGCACTGTCCACTTCCTGCTGTGACAAAACAAATTTCCCACGTGTGGGACTAATAAAGGTTATCTTATCTTATCTTATCTTATGGAGTGACCAGTGCGGATTATACAGAGTACTTGTGAAGCTGCAGGGTAGCTTCTGAGTGCGTCCTGTGGAGTGTGTGTGTGTGTGTTTAAGTGTTGTGGTTGAGGTGTCGTATGGCTTGATGGTAGAAACTGTTTTTAAGACTTGTAGTCCGAGCAGACAGACTCCTGTAACATCTGCCAGATGGTAACAAGGAGAAGAGCTTATGTGCTGGGTGGCTGTGGTTCTTGATGATGCTGTGTGCTTTACGGAGGCATCGCTGAAGATCAATGTCCTGAATGGCAGGAAGCCTCATGCCAGTGATGTGCTCTGCTGCCTTCACCACCCTCTGTAGTGATTTAAGAGTAAAAAGAGAAACTATGTGTATTTCTTAATTGCAAATGGCACAAAATTCTATTCAAAATTGAGCTACACTTATGGAGCTTCACAATTCTTTTCCTGGTGTTTTGGTTGATATCTCTTGATTTTTCCATGCCAAAGAAACAGGCTCTGTGTTTTGCCTTATATGCATCCACAGCTGTGCCACCAATTTACTCACATGGACTCTACTAACCTATCAGAAGCTTCTTAAGCTCAGAATGGAATCGTCTGCAGTTTTCTTATTAATTAACAATAAAGTTAGTGTATATGTACTCCTAAATTTGATGAAAGTGATAAAAATAGAAGCTCTGTCTCTCTTTATTCTGACATTTAACTAATTCAAAAGACATTTCAATATTTATTTATCTAAAGCAAAACAAGTTTACTCTAAATTGATGTTGTACAGTAACAAGAAATGTTCTTGTTTCTCACTAAAGTGTATGTAAATCTCTTAAAGCATAATATGTAACATCTACCTGAGTTTTTTCTTTGAAAGAAGCCACTTATGTCCATGTTGTGTTCATCAGTACATAACTGAAACCGGATTAGAGTGCTTTGTTTAGCTGTGGAGGGTAACAACTGAAAATATAAAATAAACACACATTCACTCCAAGAGCAAGTAACGTAATATGGGTCAAGTGATCAGTTTGATATCAATCTTTTGTGATTCACCGTCATATTTACATTATTTGTACAGTACGAATGATTTGCTTTGCTACCTGCTCAAACTTTATCTCTCCTCTGTCTGCAGTAAACTCGCAGGCAGCAGCTTCTCCCCCCTCGCTCACATGTGTAAGTCGCCTAGTGCCTGGGCTCGGATCATACCAAAATTAGGGGGGATTTACGACTGCGCTATGTGCTTCGAATATTGTGTGTAGTTTTTGTTTTATACAGTTATCAGTCAGGCAACTATGAAACAAATTACACTCCAAAAGATCCCGAGCTTCTGATAAAATTACCCGGGCTTAAGCCCAGTAAGCCACCCCCCGCTCCGCCAATGGTTGACTCCAAATCTCCCGAACACTATGTTGATCTGAGAAAGCAAGACCGAGACAGCGAGACCAAGACAAGACCGAGACCAAAGTCCGTCGAGACCAAGGTGAGACCAAGACCACGTAAAAGTGTCGAGACCAAGACCGGTCTCGAGACATCCAACTCTACCTGAAGGGGGTGAGAAACGTGGCCAAAACATAACGTGACTGGCAACAATAAACGGGTCTTCGCACTGCACAGGGATCCGCCCACCCGTATCCCCGAATCTACCAGCGGGCAGAACCTTTTGGCCGCATTCTACACCTGAGCTTATATGTGATCAAGCGCACCGCAGTAAAAGCACGCCCCGGAGCGGCGGTGTCACTATCTTTCCTCAGCAGTGAGATGCGAGCGGCCGATTTGCATGGGCTCTGCTGTGGCATCCATGCTTGCGCTGCCAGCGGCGGATGTTGTCGCCAGAAGTGGCGGAGACGGAAGCGACTGTGGGCTAAATGCCGGCTTGCGCACAGAGGGTGTTTTCTCCGCTTCCCTCTCCCTTAAACGATTATCAGTCCTTAAGGAGAGGGAAACCAAATCCTCAAATGTTCTTGGGTCATCGCGGGAGGCTAACTGATCCTTTAATTCCTCACTTAACGCACAACGAAAAATGCTTTGCAGAGCCCAATCCGGCCAGTTAACCTCGGCTGCTGACGTGCAAAAATCAATGATAAATTCAGCAACGCTTTGGTTTTCCTGTTGGAGTCTTAACAACCTCTCCTCCGTGCTGCCTTCGGCTACCGGTTGAGCAAAGGTCTTTTTAAACTCACCCAGAAATTCATTGTATCAGCAGGTTGAAAGAGGATGGATGGACAGGTACGCCTCGGCCCATGACAATGCTTTGCCCTGAAGCTTAGCTACCAGGTATGCTAACCTGACCGAGTCTGAGGTGAACGCATGAGGTGAGTGAGTGAAAGCAAGACCACACTTTAACAAGAATGTTCCATAACGACCCGGCTCACCGGAATATGGTTCCGGAATATGGTGCTGGTGATCGGCATGAACCTTGCTTTGAGGGAGAGGCGGTGATAATCCAGGGGAGTAGTGGAAAAGGCTGGCAGACCTGAGTTCCGCTGTGTCCGAGGGCAGGAGGGCAGGCAAGTGAGAGTCCTTGTATTCTTCCCGAATGCGAAGAAAATCCGAGGTGAGCTGCGGTTGAAGGTGATGGCAAAGGAGGTCCAGGAAATCTGAAGCACAGGAAACCAAGGTTAAATGGTAAATGGCCTGTATTTGTATAGCCCCAGTCCCTAAGGACCCCAAAGTGCTTTACACATTCAGTCACCCACCCATTCACATACCGGTGATGGCAGCTACATGTAGCCACAGCCACCCTGGGGCGCACTGACAGAGGCGAGGCTGCCCGACACTGGCGCCACCGGGCCCTCTGACCACCACCAGCAGGCAACGGGTGAAGTGTCTTGCCCAAGGACACAACGACCGAGACTGTCCAAGCCGGGGCTCGAACCGGCAACCTTCCGATTATAAGGCAAACTCCCAACTCTTGAGCCACGATCAGTGTGAGTCAAGTATGGTTTAAGATGTCTGGATTACCACCAGACTTTTTTCAGTAATTCAGGTCAGATCATGCTTTTTCCTTATTATTGTCATTTCTGTTAGTAGGAAACCAGCTGGGGAATCTCACCTTTATGTAAGATTCAAAAAGGATTTTTTTTTTTTATGTTTACTATCTGCATGAGCAATGACAACAGAAAAATAGAGACATGCGTAGACTGATGTAGTGAAGTAAGTGGCTGTATTTTTCTAACATTGCCAGCGGCTGCTACGCCCTGATTTACATATGATCTGCTAGTAAACACATCAGAGGGCTATTTAGCAAAGGTTAGCCAACTGAGACAATAATATCCACAAGTCACCAGCTAATGACTTAATCCCTTAATCCCTCCCAGTATGGAGAAGGTTTTACAAAGCACATATACTTATGTGTTAAAAATGCTGTTACCACAAAATCTTTTGAAACCCCGGACTGTAACCTGTTCTCTTACCTGATATGTACCTTTCTAGAAATGTAACCACACATTGCAATGATGCAGCCTGCCACAAGAGCCCGACTAGCCTGTTCAGTACATTGATTTTTCACATGCATTTCTACTTTTTTATGTCAGTGGATCAGTGAAAGGTAATAACCTTTGCCTCAATATACCAAATAACAGTCATAACCACAATATAAAGACTAAGAGAATGCTTCCAATGCGACTGTCTACTTATACAGGTTACTTCTTAGGATTCAAATCAGCCACTGGGCTCATGGTCATACACAAATTAGAGGACGATTAAAGAGATTACTATCTTCCTGAGGACATGTCAGCATTTAGAATGGAAAATTCAGGGAAGTAAACTTCCAATCAGCAACCAGTGCAAAAATACAAAACATTTCAAAGTCAGTTCCCATTAAGTTCAGGATTGTTTTTAAACCAACAGCTCTTATGTGGACTAATTCCTTGTGAAAAGAAATAGCTAGCTCGTAGCTTTTCAAAGACGTTCTTTTTTTATTCTTGTGTTATTTAACTGCTCAATTGCTGGTTTTGGGATTTCATGAAAATGACTAAACATGACAGCAGGACGGGTCCACGTTCTCCACCCTGTACAGTTGTAAAGAGTACAAACAGTTGTCTCCACTGAAACCGGTATGTAATCAGTGTAATTACAACTTGAACGGTACAAGTGCAAGTGTAAGCATGCATTATGTCACATTATCCCTCAGGTCATCTGGATCCGGTCTTTTATCAGTTCCCAGAGTCAGAACCAGACACAGAGAAGCTGCATTCAGCTTTTATGCTCCTTATATCTGGAACAAACTCCCAGAAAGCCTCAGGTCAGCTGAAACACTCAGTTTATTTAAATCCAGGTTGAAGACTCACCTGTTCTCAGCTGCATTTGAATAAAGCACCAAATCCACACTTTAAGCTTAAATTTCAAAACTTACATTTAACTACTGATTTTATCTACTGTTCTGATTTTATCTGTTTTGATTTTATATACTGTTTTGTTTGTTTGTTTGTTTGTTAATTAGTTAGTTAGTTTATTTGCTTGTTTTAATCAATTTTAAATCATGCTTTTTATTTGTTCTTGTATCTAATGTCTCTGTAAAGCACTTTGAATCACCTTGTTGTTGAATTGTGCTATACAAATAAACTTGCCTTGCCTTGCCTTGCCTTATACAATCTCCTAAAAATGTCTGTGAGCCCACCTAGAAACAAACGAAATAAATACTGAGGGTGGTGAGATCAGACAGAGACACTGGGGTCAAGTAATGATTTCTCGGAATATAAATTCTTTGAAGTAAGGTGATAAATAAAATGCACACTCTAAGTCACATGAAGAAAGCACTTTTTTCATATCTGTAAAACACAGGCTGACGGCTCAGTGCTAGGGTGGTGAAGTTACCATCACCGATGCAGACTTCTACCTGACACCTGTACCACAATTTAAAGCACAAACGGCCTCATCTGTACTTTTCATTAGGGGAAGACTTAGACGTCTTTGTTGACACTGCAGATTGCAGGAGGCGCCATTTTGGGCACTTGCCCCATCCCCCCAGGATACAGCACGGATGGCAGCGATTAGAAAATGGACAGCCAAGTCAAATAAAAATTGGGAAAAACACTTTTGGACGCCTTGCATCTGGAATGAGTGCAGCAATGATGTCATTGGGGGCAAGTAAGCAGGCAAGAGAAAAACAACAAGGCTCTCTTTTTCTCTTCGTCTCCCAAGTTTCTCCCCCTCTCCTGCCCCCCTTCAATCCTAATCCTCTTTGCAGGCCTGCAGGGAAAGGTCGGCCAGCTGCCAAGTCAAGGATTGCTGGGAAAATACGATGCCTGCCAAGTGGGAGCGGTGGTGTCACACACAGCTTTGTGCTGCCAGAAGCTTTGATTCAGACTCAGATCTTCATGGTCAGGCTGGACCATTGCCAGCCTGAAGTCCTGCCCACATGTCATCTCCCCAGCCTCCATCTCACCCTCCGCCTCTTTTGTTTTTACACTTTAACTCTTGGTTTCTTGTTCTGTCACACAGCCATACAGACTTTTGCCCCAAACCCCCATCCCCCAGGCTACATAGCTCGTACTTGTTCGCCCCAGCTCATGCCAGCGGCCTCCTGCCAACCAGTCATCAGTTGCCATAGTGACAGAGAGCGAAGGAGTAGCGGAGCATCAGAGCCTGCCAGGAATAATGACTAATTTCTGCAGCCAGATGTGCCACATCTGCAGCTACGATGGTAATATTTATGTGTGTGTGTGTGTGTATTACTGGGGGGGTGCCAGTTTTTGAATAGCAATAGGGGTTCAATGCAGCCTTTGACTATAACCTTTCCAAGTAAATGTGAAACAGCCCATTTCTCCACAGGGGAAATGATCGGAATTTCTCTGGAAAAAAAGGAAATATTTAAAAAAAAAAAACAAATAAGAAAGGAAGCTTGAAAAGCAGATGGGAAGAGATTTGTGCCTAGAATCAGCCAAAGATGACATGATGATGATGATGATGGCAGAATCGAGTCGCCAAGCAGCCAGCAGCTCTGAGTCTTGCCAAAGTCTGCTGTCAGGAAAGTATTTTCAGACCACAAACAATTTAACAAGCAGAAGATCAAGTCTGCATTTTTTTCAGTCCCAAATAATATCATAATCTGTAAAGCAGCCATAACAGCACTGAGGGAGATTCTCTCCATGCTGGGAAGTCTTTACTTTTACGCTCACTCTTTCCAACAACATCCACAGGGGCACACTGCTAAACCCAACAAGAGTTTAACTTCTTTAACAACCTCAGCTCACTCTCCCCCACTATTCTTTTTAAACTTCCTGATTGCAGCGCCAAGGCTTTTTTATTCAGGTGTAGAATGCTGCTTTGCCAAAAATAACATCAGCACCACACGGCAAAGTTCAACCCTGATGTAACCGAAACCCCCCAAAGCAAGAGACTGCAAATAATGATGGGTTACGTAATGTCCCGACAAACCACTACCAAACCAAAGGTTTAGGCTTATGCCAGGCTGCTGACATCAAACACTAGGCTCGCCACAAGTTCAAATGCGCCAAGTGTTAGCTGAATGGCAGATGTTAGAAGACTAAAAAGAGTTCTCTTGGGTTTTTGTAAGAAACTAAACATTATTTAAAGTAGCAGATTAAGAGGCCTGTTTTTGTTTTAGTGGACTCATCTAAAAATTCCAAGTGCAACAAAAATGTTCATTACTATTGTAAAGCTTGATTTACTGATATTTAATTTGTTCATTTAATTCAGCAGTGAAATGAGCTTAAAACCTAATCGGACCAAAACCAAGGTGCAGCCAGAGGTGCAAAACCACACTCACTGGTTAAAAGAAGTAAAGGAATAAAAATAAGGACTAGGTTATAACACCGGTAATAGGTATCATAAAATATGTTTCTTGGTTGCCAGGTTGACATACCCCTCAACAGTCTGAAAGATTAATGTTGTCAACAGAGAACAGAGGGAAATGCAGAGAATATATGCACGAGGAGAATAATGAGGGAACAGGTGGGAACATAGCTGCGTGCCCAGCAAAGTAGACAACGAAGCTCCGTAGGTTGACTGGGAAGTCATAGTTGGAGACTAAGCAGATCTGGAGGCTGACCAGGATGCTGATAACAAAGGCTGGGCAGGACTGGATGCCGATTGGGATGCCGACAGGACTGGAGGCTGGCGTCAATGACAACGGGGCAAACCAGAGAGCCACATTGGCAGAAGAGGTGACGGAAGACCTCTGGAGGCTAGTCAGGGGCTGGGGCTGAAGGTGATGGGACATTTCAGGTGGTGCAACAGGAGGCAGGCAAAAGCTGAGGAGGCACACAGGTTCTAGCTCAGATAGCCCTGGTTTGGGTATAGGCTCTGGTGCAACTGAACCAGATGGTGTGGGAACCTCTTGTTTGAATGGAGCAGGACCTCTGGCTCCGGTAGAGGCGACATGGGGGCAGACGGCGGTGTGCAGAAACCACGGGACCAGATGACGCGCAGACCTCTATTTTTTTTTTTATTCAATTTTATTTATATAGCGCCAAATCACAACAACAGTTGCCTCAAGGCGTTTTATATAGAATAGAATAGAATTCAACTTTATTGTCATTGCACATGTCACAGGTACAGGGCAACGAAATGCAGTTTGCATCCATCCAGAAGTGCTTTAGCCATGATATAGATATATTACAATATATATTAGCAATAATATAGATATGTAAGTATATTACAGAAATGGGTCTATTATGGTATGTTATAATGTACACGGTATGAAGTATGTTGTGAATATTCTATAACTATAAGTATGTACAGGCTGTAGTGAGTACAAGCTATGTACAGGATATGAACAGGATATAAATATGAAAAAAAAAAACTATACAGAATATGAAATAAAGAACTTTACAGAAATCTGAGATATACAGCTATACAGAAATGGGAACTATGCAAGTTGTAAACAGTTGTAGAATTAAAAATTATCGTATGATTATTTACACAGAACTATACAATAGTGCAGTTAAGAGTCTATATAAAGTGCTAGTGGTTGTGAGTGGTGGTTCAGTCCATGTTATTGTTGTGTGTTTGAGGGTACAGTTGTCCATTGTGGGTGTGTGTGTGTTCAGTCCATGTGTTAACGTGGGTCAGATGTCAGGAGGCAGAGTTCAGGAGTCTGACAGCTGTGGGGAAGAAGCTGTTCCGGTACCTGGTGGTCTTAGTCCGGAGGCTCCTGTAGCGCCTCCCAGAGGGCAGGAGGGTGAAGAGTCCATGTGATGGGTGACTGGGGTCTTTGATGATTTTCCCAGCCCTCTTCAGACACCGCTTCCTGTAGATGTCTTTTATGGCAGGAAGTGGTGCTCCGGCGATGCGCTGGGCAGTTTTCACGACCCTCTGCAACGCCTTCCGGTCCGAGGCAGAGCAGTTCCCGTACCAGACTGTTATACAGTTGGTCAGGATACTCTCGATGGTGCAGCGATAGAAGTTCACCAGGATGTCTGAGGATAGGTGGTTCTTCCTCAGAGTCCTCAAGAAGAAGAGGCGCTGGTGAGCCTTCTTGACCAGCTTGGAGCAGTTGGTCGTCCAGGTGAGATCCTCGGAGATGTGGACTCCCAGGAACTTGAAGCTGCTCACACGCTCCACAGCCGTCCCCTTAATGTGGATGGGTGGATGTGGGTCAGCATTCCTCCTGTAGTCCACGATGAGCTCCTTGGTCTTCTCGGTGTTAAGCAGCAGGTTGTTTGTGTCGCACCACTCAGCCAGACGATCCACCTCCTCCCTGTAGGCGGCCTCATCGTTGTCACTGATGAGGCCAATCACCGTGGTGTCATCTGCAAACTTAATGATGGTGTTAGAACCACCAGCAGGTCTGCAGTCGTGGGTGAAGAGGGAGTAGAGGAAAGGGCTCATCACACAGCCTTGTGGTACACCGGTGTTCATCGTGATTGTAGATGAGCAGTGGTTATCCAGCCGGACATGTTGGGGGCGGTTGGTCAGGAAGTCCAGTAACCATTTGCAGATGTTGGAACTGATGCCCAGGTCTGTCAGTTTCCTGATGAGTTGTGAGGGGTGGATTGTATTGAATGCTGAACTGAAGTTGTTGTTGTTGTCCAGGTGTGAGAGGACAGAGTGCAGTGCGATGGAGACTGCATCCTCTGTGCTCCTGTTCTGGCGGTATGCGAATTGGTGGGGGTCCAGGGTGGGGGGGAGACAGGATTTGAAGTGTGCTAGGACCAGCTGCTCTAAGCACTTAGTGATGATGGGGGTGAGTGCTACTGGGCGGTAGTCATTGAGGCTAGATGGGTTGGAGTTTTTGGGGTATCGGGACGATGGAGGTGGATTTGAAGCAGGCCGGTACCACAGCGTGGGCCAAGGACAGGTTGAATATGTCTGTCAGCACTCCTGCAAGCTCCCCAGAACACGCTCTGAGAACACGCCCGGGGATGCCATCAGGACCTGCAGCCTTGTGGACATTGATCCTGCTCAGCACCACTCCTACATTGGTGGGGGAGAGAGTCAGAGGTTGGTGGTCTGGCGTCACGTCTGCTTTGGTTGTGGTTGTGGGGTTCCCTCGCTCAAAACGAGCATAAAAGTTGTTGAGCTCGTTGAGGAAGGAGACATCAGAGGATGCGGGGGAGGGTTTGGTGGTCCTGTAGTCTGTAATGGTCTGGAGTCCTTGCCACATGCGTCGGGGGTTGGAGTTGGAGAAGTGTTCTTCTACCTTCTTTTTGTAATGGTGTTTGGCTTTTTTGATGCCCTTCTTTAGATTAGCCCTGGCTGTACTGTAGGCGTGTGCATCTCCTGACCTAAAGGCAGTGTTGCGGGCCTTCAGGAGGAGACGAACATCCCGGGTCATCCAAGGTTTCTGGTTGGGGTACATGGTGATCCTCTTCTGGGTGGTGACACTGTCTGTGGTTTTGGAGATGTAATCCAGTACAGATGAGGCGTAGTGGTCCAGGTCTGTGTGGGTGAACATATTCCAGTCTGTGTTTTTAAATCTGTCCTGGAGCACTGCATCTGTCCCCTCTGGCCACACTTTAATTGACTCCAAGGTTCCTCACAGTAGTGGTGTGCGGATCGATACTGAAATATCGATTCTTCTGATACCAGTAATTTATGTTCTAGAATCGATTCTCATATTAAAATATCGATATTTTAGTACTTTGGGCTAAATTTGTAGTTTATCATTAACAGGAACACAGTTAAGAAAGAAACTATATCATTCAGATCTTCTAAATTTGAAGGAAATACTTCCTCTTACGGCTTTCATAGTCATATGCGAAACACGGCTGTATAAATGTGTCGCAGCCCCTTGGCGTACGCATTCACAACAATGGCTGAGCGTAAACAGAGTCATGTGTGGACGTATTTTATCTCCAAAAACGCGGTTTGCATCTTGGCTGTTTGTATGGCTGTTTATACATGCTCCCTAGGGGAAGCATGTATAATAAAAACAGAATTGGTCCTAGCACTGAACCCTGTGGAACTCCATAATTAACCTCAGTGTGTGAAGAGGACTCTCCATTTACATGCACAAATTGGAGTCTATTAGATAGATATGATACAAACCACTGCAGCACAGTACCTGTAACACCTACAGCATGTTCTAATCGCTCTAATAGGATATTATGGTCGACAGTATCGAACGCTGCACTGAGGTCTAGCAGGACAAGCACAGAGATGAGTCCACTGTCAGAGGCCATAAGAAGATCATTTGTAACCTTCACTAAAGCTGTTTCTGTGCTGTGATGAGCTCTGAAACCTGACTGAAACTCTTCAAATAAGCCATTCCTCTGCAGATGAACTGTTAGCTGTTTGACAACTACTCTTTCAAGGATGTTTCATATGAAAGGAAGGTTGGAGATTGGCCTATCCGATTATTAAGTGATGACGTGACGAATCCTACTTCCGGGTCTAAAGCAGTCTGCGTTTAATATGGCTTTTGTGTTGTTAACATAATTAATGTTTTGTATTTTCTTCTATTTAATCTCAAAAAGCTCCTAAAAAAAAGTCAGTGATCACTGCTGACCTCCCTCGGCTTTTATTACCGCTAATTATTTATTTAAGCTCAGTTTTTAAAACCTTAGGCTGTAACTACAGCCCAGCCCATGCAGCAGTATATGAATGACTAACCTCGTATTGTGGATGGATTATCTCAGTTGTTCTCCTGGCTGAAGTTTGGTCCTTTTACAGCATCCTACCATGCGATTACATTTGTTCCTGACCACTGAGAACCCTCACGTTAACTTTTATCGAGTGGAAAAAAAGTTAGCTTGTTTATATTATGCTAACATAGCTGTGTCGCTAGCGGTCACGTAGCACATCATTATATACCAGCTAGCCAAACTTCAGTAACCCTACAAACGTCACTGCTGTTTAGTTTTCTGTCTTCATTTATGTTGGAAGTGATAGCAGAGCTGTACGTTTTAATTTGTTTCCAAAACCCCGCAGTCAGGACATGCTATATTGTATTTAGATGGAAGCTAGCGAGCTAACTTCCTGCTAACTTCTAACTCTGTTAAATGTCATAAATTCCGTTTTCATGGATGCCTGGATGTTAAACTCAGTTGTTACACCTGGTAGAGCAGAACGCTGATCATTTTATTAAAGATGAAAGACTTTAGACAGTTTTTCAACTCTCAGAAATGCCACAGTGATCGTTTGATATATGGACCTGCAGCGGAGTTTAGGCCCTGACACGGCTAGTGACGTCAGACTGAACGATCGGATAATTAGCTAAGACTGCTGGGTCTAGAGATGCTTTTTGAGTAAAGGTTTAACTACAGCCAGCTTGAAGGCCTGTGGTACATAGCTGATTATTAGAGATAGGTTGATCATATTTAAGATTGAAGCATTAATTAATGGCAGGACTTCTTTGAGCAGTTTTGTAGGAATGGGGTCTACAAGACACGTGAAGTTAACTCAGAAAGATCAATTGGAGAAAAAGAGTCTAAATCAATAGCAATGGTACTGAAAGTAGCTGTAGATAATGTTACGTCTGTGGGATGATTATTGGTCATTTTTTCACTAACGGTTAAAATTGTATTTGTGAAGAAGTTCATGAAGTCATTACTAGTTAGCATTAAAGGGATGGTTGGCTCAACAGAGCTCTGACTGTTTGTCAGCCTGGCTACAGAGCTGAAGAGAAACCTGGGGTTGTTCTTATTTTCTTCAATCAGTGATGAATATTAAGATGTTCTGGCTTTGCGGAGGGCTTTCTTATAAAGCAACAAACTATTTCTCCAGGCTAAATGATGATCTTCTAAATTTGTGACACGCCATTTCCTCTCCAGCTTACGAGTCATCTGCTTTAGGGTACGTGTTTGAGAATTATACCACGGAGTCAGGTACTTCTGATTAGAGACCTTAGTTTTCACAGGAGCTACAGTATCCAGAGTCGTACGTAGTGAGGAGGTAAAATTATTAACAAGATAATCGACCTCTGTTGGGGTAGCGTTCAGGTAGCTGCTCCCCTGTACAGGGCATTGAAGATGATAACAGTGGGTGGATTATATTCTTAAAATTAGTTACAGCAATTTCAGAAAGACATCTACTGTGATAAAGTCTACTCTCCACTGCTGTGCAATCAATTATTGTAAATGTAAATTTTATCAGGAAATGATCAGACAGCAGAGGGTTTTCAGGAAACACTGTTAAAGTTTCACAGCTGGGGTGGATAAGACTAAGCATCAGACTTTCAAATGATCAGAGCTTCCTGAACTGCTGTCCATCTACACCAAGCGGTGCAAGGCCAAAGCCAGGAAGATTATGATGGACCTCTCCCATCCCAACAATGGACTCTTCTCAGTGCCACCAAGAGGACCAGAGCAGACTGCAGTTTTTCCTCTGCGTGGGAAAGGCCAGGCTGGGGCTGTGCAGGGCACACAGGAGGTTATGGTTGCTCCTCAAGTTCAGGCCGACAGGAACCCTTTGGCTCGCTCCCTGATCCAGGCACCGTGGAATCTGCTGGTTGGAGCTCAGACAAAACAAGCATATACACACAGAGGATAACAAAGGAACATGCCACAGATGGGAACACAGCTGACACTAACCTGACTGACGAGACAGGGGAGGCAAAACTAATACACATGAAACAGGAGACTAACACACGGAGACTCAGACGTGACACAGGGGATAAACTGAACAAATAACAAAAGCCAGAAGCTAGAAATCAACTCAGATGCACTACAGAAAGGTAAACTATAAAGAAGTAACACTCAAGCCATCTCCTAAATAAACAGAAAGGAACATGAGTCCACAACTAACTCAGAAAACACTGGGTCAGAGACATGCATCTTGATGCATGCTCAGTCATCCAGGTAAGTAAATCCCAAAGGTTAATTCTGTTCATCTGGACGTTTTCAGTGGGAGAAACGTTTTGTTACTCATCCAAGTGACTTCTTTATGATGTAAAATGTAATGCAGACACCAAACATATTTTAAATTAAAATACATTAGCTTTAACGTGCTATTAAAAATGATCTGGAAAGCTTTATTACCAAAGATTCATTATGCAGCAAGTTTTACGTCTGCATCCACTCGCAGTCAGACAGAGTCCTTCTGTTTTCACTGTGTGATTGAATAGGATCAAATTGAGAATTACTTCAGACCTGTTTATGGTAATACAGTGATAACTTGGTGAAATTTGTTTTGTATTGCTGACTGCATACACATTAAATTAACACTACCTTCTTAGATTCACAGTCCAGCCAGAACCTCATAGATCTGCAACACAAGTCCTCCACAAATAGTGACATAGTTGTGATTTACCTTCTAAGTAACACAGCGGCTCAGGAACTTTTCTTTTCTGTTGGAATATAACAACTGTGCATCTGCTTTGAGATTGAAAGTGGTTGGTTGTAGGGATGGGTATTGATAAGATTTTAACGATTCCGATTCCATTTTCGATTCTGTTTAACGATTCGATTCCTTATCGATTCTCTTATCGATTCTTTTTTTTTTTTTTTTTTAAAGGAGAACACTAAGGTCGATTAGCTTAGAACTGTGTTTTATATCTTCTCTTTGAACAAGATAGAAATTTAGGAGTAACATGGCCTTACAAACCCAACAGTGAGATCTAAAGAGATCCACAGCCTACGGCTCTTCAATGGGGTGTCACAGGGTCCCCAGGAAAAAAAATGTATATGTAAAATAATAAAATAAATATTCTCCTGTAGCAATAACAAAGTTTAACATAAATTATTCTGTAGCAATTACACAAGAATATCCAGTAATGTCCTGCCTACAATTAAACACATTCACTTACCAAAGTGAAATCGGGGCATGTGCTGTGGCAAATGGGTGCAAGCCTTTGACCACAAACTTAGACACTGCTCGGTGACATTCGTCTATCCTGGCCTGAAAGGAGACGCTACCGGTAGACTGCAGCGACAACTGCCAGCATCTGAGCCAGCCAGACTCTGTCTCTCTCATCATGGTTATCTAAATGCAACGCACAGTAATAGCAGGTTTTGTAATAAGGTAAATCGCGCTAACATAATATGCAATGCTAATTGATTAGTTACCTGCAGTATTAACGGGAGAGGACGTGGAAACGCTACCGCTGCTGCTGGGTTGAGCTTCGCTAGTCCGGAGCGGATCAAAAACACGACATTCGTTGAAAGCAATCGCGTGTTTTTTGAGCAAATGCTTTTGCATGTTCATAGTGTTTCCTCCCTTTGATGAAATCTCTACTTTGCAAGTATTGCACGTTGCCCTGTTGTCATCCTTTCTCATAAAGTGTAACCAAACTTTTGAGCGTTTGTGCCGCTCAGGCGCCGTGTTTCCTACTGGGTAAAAGACGCTACTCAACGTGATGACGTCATTCGGGGCGACTGGAATCGATAAGGGAATCGTTTATAAAAGTGGCAAACGATTCCAAGGAATTGAAACAGTGGGAACCGGTTCTCAACAAGAACCGGTTTTCGATACCCATCCCTAGTTGGTTGTCAGTGTAATCACTGGAAAACCAATTTTATTTTTCTGGTTACTTAAAGGGTCCCATCCTGTTTTTCCTCTAGTGTGACTGAGCCATTGACTTGCTAGAATATTGTGCTGAGCTGCTCCTACCTGCCGGTGGCGAGATAGCATGCCAACCTGTTGACCTAAAGGCTACAGTAGTTTGCCAGGCTTTGCAAGGAAATGAACCTTCATTCTTCAGTTGACTTCTTTTAGATTCTAGTCAGGGCTGTGTCACGACTACTGTGGATTTTTATCACTTAACATCCAAATATAATTTGTATGTGAACAAACTGCACTGAAACAAAAGCATTTTCTTTCATCCCTCTTTAAATACTCTCTGGGTGTGTTCATTACTACCCATACACATACAGTAGTTTAGATTGCTCATGTAGGCTGTGCAGTAGCCTGCCTGCTCTACCTACACATTTGAAAAGACAATGAAACTTAGTCTGTGTCTGGATATGTTATTACAAACACTTGTCTGTTTCATTTTGGAAAGACAAGCTCGTAAAAAAACAACTATCCTACAGGAAACAGTTTTATGATGTCTAGCACACAAATCCCCAGACCTTCACTTTTTCAGATTTCAGGCTTTTTCCACTCTCACAACCCTCAGCTCTGTTTTTGTCATTTGGTCCACTGCTAAGGAACTGCTGCTTAGTTCCCAAATGTCCTCACGTGGCAGAAACAATACCAGTGCAGTTCAGATGTTTATGTGCTTGAAGTCATTTGTCACACATTTGCGTGTGCACATACAGTTTATCTTGTGAGTCTTAACTATCACTGAAATGCAGGCAGATCCTGCTCATTGAAGTTTTTCACTCATTTCTTCATGTTTCCAACAGGCTTTTGTTCAGATCTGTCTCTCCCATCTCTCTGTGTAGCTCACCTGTACCACTACACTTGTGTCTTTTCCACGTCTGCCCCCCTTTCTTTCTGTCACATAATGGTACAGTCCTAGTCTGTCTCTGTATGTGTTTGGCCCTGCCTGCATTTTCATCAAGGCTGGAGATTTGGCTTCCACATAGCCGCAGGCCATTGACAGTTATGTAACAATATAATTGTTATGTCTGATATCATTGGGCCATAAGTTTGACACCCCTGGTCTAGTTGATTTGTATCATCTTGTAGGGTGGATAACTAAAGGTGGGTAGTAATGAAATGTATGCAATAATACTGCCCGAGGGAAGCATGTATAAAGTAAAAGTATGGTCCCAGTGTGAAGAAAACTCTGTTAGACAGATATGATTCAGACCATTGCAGTGAAGTTCCATCCATCCACCTTCTTCCACTTATCTGGAGCCGGGTTGTGGGGTCAGCAGCCCAAACAGAGAAGCCCGAACCTCCCTCTCCCCAGCCACCTCCTCCTCCTGCATTCCCAGGCCAGCCGAGAGATATAATCTCTCAAGCAAGATTCAAGATTCAAGATCTTTTGTTTGTCACGTGCATAGTTATACAATTAAAACACACACTGAAAGGTGACCTCATATACCCCTCGAGGTTGCAAAAGAGAGAAAACATTTTACACGGTAAGTAAGTAAATATATACAAAGACGACATTATGTGCAGCAAGTGAGTGAATTATATACATTAAGAAAAATATATAAAATCAAATAAAGCAATCTGGAAATTTGCAGTTTGAAATCTGAGAATGCACATTGTGTGAGTGGGGTCTTGGGCCGCAGTGAAGCCAGAGGATCAGGCATGATATGAGAATGTGATAACAATGAGTCCTGTCTCAGTCAGTTATGGTTGATTGGCAGGACGGGGGACCTTCTGCCTGATTGCAGAAGTTGGAACAGTTTATTGCTGGGATGGGACGAGTCTTTCAATATCTAAGCTGCTCTAGTCCAGCATCTCCTGGTGTAAATGTCCTGAAGGGAGTGGAGAGCAGCCTGTAGCTGTGTTCTGCTGTACAGATCACTCTCTGAAGAGCTTTTTTGTCCTTGACACAGCTGTTTCCATACCAGGATGTGATGTTCAGTGCGAGGATGCTCTCCACAGCTCCTGTATAGCAAGTCCTAAGGAACACTGGAGAGACCCTGAACTTCCTCAGTTGTCGGAGGTGGTACAGGCGCTGCCTAGCCTTTTTGGACTGGACCAGCTCGGGTGCCTCCTCCAGGTGGGACATGCCCGGAACACCTCACCCAGGAGGTGCCCAGGTCCTTGTCAGATGCCTGAACCACCTCAGCTGGCTCCTTTTGATGTGGAGGAGCAGCGGCTGTATGCTGAGCCCCTCCCAAATGGCTGAACTTCCCACCCAATCTCTAAGGGAGAGGCCAGCCACCCTTCAGAGGAAGCCCATTTCTGCTGCTTGTATTCGCGATCTCGTTCTTTCAGTCACTACCCACAGCTCGTGGCCATAGGTGAGGGTAGGGACATGGATTGACCGGTAAATTGAGAACTTTGCTTTTACACTCAGCTCTCTCTTCACCACGATGGCGTCCACATCACTGCAATCAGTCTGTCGATCTCCCGTCACTCAGGATATTTATACTCCTCCACCTGGGGCAGGAACTCGTTCCTCACCCTGAGTGAGGAACGAGTTCACACTGCTTCACACTCGGCTGCGAACCATTCCAGTGCCAGCTGGAGGCCATCAGCTGATTAAGCCATCAGAACCACATCATTCAAGGATTCAAGGAGCTTTATTTGTCATTCGTATCACATGTTAACATGAGGTGGAACAAAATTATGTACACACGGTCCGGAGTGAAAAGAAACAAAAATGATGAAGAAACAGAATTTTTTTTTAAGTAATAAATAAATGATTGGGTTTCTTGTTGTTGTTGTGTTGGGTTTTTTTTAACAAACAGAAATGACAAGTAATAAGACAATACAATAAATAATACTATAACTAGAGTGCAACAACCTGAGTACCAGTATAGAGTGTGGGTATAAATGTAGGTGTAAATAAATACTTTAGCAGCAAAGGGCATGATGACCAGCATTGATAAAGTGATGGTGTCAGTAAGTGTCAGTAGTGATTAAGGTGCTACAATAAGAGTTCTTGTACATTATGCACTAAGAAGTCTAACAGCTTCTGGAGTGAAGCTGTTTCTCAGTCTGGTGGTTTTGCATTTAATGCTCCTCAGCCTCCTGCCTGAGGGGAGTGGGACAAAGAGTGAGTGTGCTGGGTGAGTGGGGTCCTTCATGATACAGGTGGCACTCTTCCTGCATCTGGAGGTGTATATGTCTGTGACGGTTGAGAGGCTGCCTCCGACCACTCTCTGTGGAGCTTTCCTCTCTGCCACAGTGCAGTTTCCGTGCCACACATTGATGCCAGAGCACAGAACCTTCTCCACCGCACATCTGTAGAAGGAGATGAGGACTGAGCTCCGCATGCTTCAACCTCCTCAGGAAGTAGAGGCTCTGGTGAGCCTTCCTGATCAGGCTGGAAGTGTTGTTTTTCCAGGTGAGGTTGCTATACAGGTACGTACCCAGGTACTTGTAGCTGGGTACTACTTCGACTGCAGATCCTCCGACGTGCAGGGGTGTGTGTCTTCCCCTCCTGAAGTCCACAATCATCTCCTTCATCTTCTTCTCATTTAAGCAGAGATTGTTTTGCCTGCACCAGTCCTCCAAGTGTTCCACCTCCTTCCTGTAGCCGGTCTCATCATTGTTTGTGATCCAATCAACCACAGCATTATCCGCGAAAAGCAGAGATTAGATCCTGAGACCACCCAAGTGAAAGCCTTCCGCCACTTGGCTACGCCTAGAAGGTCTGTCCATAAAAATTATGAACAGAATTGGTGACAAAGGGCAGTCCTGGCGGAGCCCATCACCCACCAGGAACGAGTCCGACTTATTGTCGGCTAAGCGGACCAAGCTGTTGCAACGGTTGTATAAGGATTGAATGGCCTGTAGCAATGGGCCAGACACCCCATACTCCCGGAGCACAGGACACAGGACACGGTCGAATGCCTTCTCCAAGTCTACAAAACACATGTACACTGGTTGGGCAAACTCCCATGCACCCTCAAGGATCCTTGAGATGATGAAGAGCTAGTCCAGTGTTCAACAACCAGGATGAAAACCGCATTGTCAAATTGTAAATGAAATTTAAAATTCTTGTCCTCACATACAAGGTCTTAAATAATCAGGCCCCATCTTAACTTAATGACCTTGTAGTACCATATCACCCTATTAGAGCACTTCGCTCTCACACTGCAGGCCTACTTGTTGTTCCTAGAGTATTTAAAAGTAGACTGGGGGTCACTGGTTTAGCTCAGCATGTTGAGCAGGTGCCCACATGCCATATGGCTGAGAGCAGCCGGCCTGGGTTCGAGTCTGACCCGTGGCCCTTTGCAGCATGTCTTCCCCCTTCTCCCGCTTTGTTCACTGAGCTATCTAACAAAAAAGGCCAAAAAGAAGTCAATTCTTCCTCAAATTTCTAGATGCCTCATTTGCCTTAAGCATGCCAGTTGCCTTTTGTGTGTCTTCTATAGTTATTTTTTCATGTAAACTTTGTTCTGTTTTTGTCCAATTGATGGTGAATCTAGTTTCTCCAAAAATGCTTTGATCTGATCTGTTAATGTGTGTCTCAGTCCTAAATGTCCCAAAGTGAAGAGTTGTGAGATCAGCCTCTTCACACACTGCAGCAGAGTGAGTGAAGCAGCAGTGAGCTCAGGCTGTAAATGCTGAGCATGCTTTGTTAGAGTTGTGGAAAATTAGTTGGTTGTGTAGATGTGAACTGATTGGTCACCTGCTCTGCTGCTCCCCTACAACCCGGTTTTCATTCCATTCCACTATCTGCTAATGGATCTGCAGTCAGACCCCTTATCTCTGGATCCACACACACACACACACACACACACACACACACACACACACACACACACACACACACACACACACACACACACACACACTGGGTCAGAGTACACTGGGTGCCCTTGGCAGGACTGATAAGCTGGTGTTATGTGATTATGCGTCTTGGTTATTGTGCAAGCCCATGACTCAGTGTTCTAATTGCAGAAGGCTGAAATGAGAGTGAGACAGACAGATGCAAAGTTTTGAGATCTTGAAATGTATTTAGTCCTCATGTTTCATGGCTATCACCATGCAGTCATGCAGCTATATAGCAGGAGTCCATTGCCATAACAGCCCTGATCTTGTGGCAGGAATGCATGACGTGGGATGTCCCATTATGTCGGAACCATGGCATTGGCGTCAGATTTTCTGTGGGTTATGAAGTGAGGCTACTGGACACCAGGCTGGTTCCAGTGCATGCTGCAGATGCTGGAGCTTGCCGGGATCCTGGAAGCTTGGAAGTCACCTTGAAAGTTTTCATATTTCTCATGGTGTTACTGTTCAGTTCCCGAGTTCACAGATACAGGGAAAAGCCATCGCCTCCCTAACGAGTGTGCTTGGTCTGCATAGATATGTGGTTGACTGGTGTATGTGAAAATGATGTCTAAATAAATGCTGAAACCCTTCTAACAAGAAGATCAGTGTTTTTCATTTCACATTTCACTGGTTTCTTCTTCCAAAACAATAACGCTAATGTCACCTGCACTTGTCAAAAACATTGCCTCGTTACTTAAGCTAAAAAAAATTAAAGTGTGTGCTGGGCAGAGATGGAAAAGTACAGGTATTGTAACAGTCTTTTGCATTTGATGTTTGTTAAGCTGTATGTCTGGATTTTGTTCTTTTGCGCCGTCTGGTGGTGAATTGTGTAGGGTACAGTTTTGCTGTTTGGGTCTCCACCCAGACACTTTTTCTTTTGCTAGCGCACATGGTGTCTGCATGCTGCAGTTCACAGTTAGCTCCACACGTGGAGAAAATATCATTCAAAGAGTGGAAATAATTGAGAAAGAAGATAGAGGATAAGGCAATAAGGCCATAAAGGACTATTTAGCACCTCCTGGATGACAGCTCACGAGGTTTGTGTGTTTTAAATGTTTTATTTTCTGTAATTAAGGACTTTTGATTGATTGGCATTAAGTACAAGAGCACATTTTAATGTGATGTTTTGTTTCTTGTTTGTCTGTGAGCAGTTCTCATGGGTTGCCAAGACCAGAATAAACCCTGTTCTATAACATCTTGCGTATGTCAATCCTTGAGGGTGCTACAGACATCCTGTACTGAAGTGCAGATACTCGTGTTAGCGCCTCGGGGCAACGCTTGTTGTCATTTGGTGCTATATAAATAAAAATGAATTAAATTGTTGAAAAAATATTCCAGTAAAAGTTGAAGTATAGATTAATTACTCAGGGGTATCACCTGAAAAGCTGCCTGATAAATAAAAAGCTTTTCTTTCTCATCCACGAGGAGACTTTCTGAAAAGCTTAATCATCAGGATGTAAGTTCTACAATTTTTATTCGTTTTTATTTCCAGTTTAAATGTCATTATTAACAAGAGCTATATTGTATGTTCATAGATTTTAGAATAAGGTAAAAGATAGGTATGCTAGCTGCAGCCAAACATCTAACATACTTTAGCTTTTTCGTCAGCCTTGAGTCGCTATAGTCTAATTCTTCTGAAGATTTTTCACTGTCAGCATTAGTTTTGGAGACTAACTCTTTATGTCTTTGTGACACTTGCTGGCCGGGTCAGCAATGAGGTGGCTGATTGTGATTCATCCTCACTGTGGCACATAGTGTAGTGAAGAGAGGTTACATAATGGAAGCATCACTTGATCTCCTTTATGAAGAGAGATGGCACAGAGGCTCTCTGAACAGAGTTCTGTGGTCGTCCACTCAGTGCTACCTATCTTCTGTTTCTGTAAGCACAATTCTGTGCACATATTTATCCGTGGCATACACAATCCAGATGAACCTGGTGTTTTTTTCTTTCATCTTTAAGAATTTGTTCTCATTGACCATTCGCTGTGACATACTTGGTGTCTCAAAAAACTGTAAAGTTTTGGTTGAGTAAAACTCAGCTCTTAAAAAACTTGTCATGGTTTGGGTGAGTGCCAGTGTTTTTCCTCCGAGCCGGCAGTTCCACCTCTGGGAGGAGCCACTGTGTTCCTGTTCATTGCTCACACCTGTGGGTAATTAAGCCATGGACTTATAAGGCCAGCGCGCGCAACCTCAGGTAACCACAGTTAGTGCAGGCCACTGCGTTGGTTTGCACATGTCTTAGCAAACTACCTGGTCTCATCTTGTATCTGTCTTTCATAGCTAAACACCAGATTACCAGTTGCAACTTTCCCGCCATAGAACCCCCATTCAGACGCTCGACGACCAGACAGTCTCACGGTTTTGCTCACTCCACACACCTGCCTGCCTCCCTGCCTCAACGTCAGGAATTTCGGCTCACGTACCACTCACCCGGACCACTCTCCCCTCTATGCTACCGATCCACCCACGACAAGTGAGTGCAAAGGAATATTCAGAACAAACAGCTTGCCAGTATTCCTGACACATGTCCTCTTGTTTCAGTGACTCTGACCCCTTTCCCAGGACCCAGCCATCCAGTTTGACTCTCCCTTTGGCCCAAACCACAGAACTGCAGTTTCCACCATTGAGAAATCACTGATTGTTTACATAGCTCAGGTCGCATAAGTGCCCCTTAGTTTTGGTGTTTGTTCCTAGCACTAGTTAAACACACGACTCAGTTTTCTGGTTTTGTTCATTTACACTTGTTGTGAAAGAATAAACGTTGTCACTAAAACATTCTCTGTGCTGCTCTGCATCCTGCATTTGAGTCCTTTTTCTTTCGAGTCAGCTTCAGCCCTTAAAAAACTGTTCTGAGTATGTGTTAGTACAATGCCATGTTTATTCAGGATCTGTGTGACTGATTCTTTATATTTTTAACCAACTGCAGAGAATTCCAGAAAAGCTAAAACTGTTGAAGGAGTGCACCTGTCCATAAATTGTGGTTGTGGTACTTCAGCATCTAGCTATTGCTACAGCATAAAGGTAGTAATGGTTTTTACTTGCAGTGGTTTTTAAGTAGCACATAATTTCATATGCAATCAGCTCAACAAACATCAGCAAACACACAATAACACAACAAAACAAAGTGTGTTGCTAGCTAAGGGTACAGATGCTGAGAGAGAGAAAAGAATGAGCTAGATTCACTCTGAGATGGAGAAAGATAAGAAAGACAGGACAGGAGAGGAAGGACAGAGGAAATATTTAACTGCTCAGTGACAGCTGATAGATTTAAAGCTTACATTTAATGTAATCATTTTCAGTCACATATTAGATCTGTATGTGATCTGTTTAGATAATTTAGTGATTTTTATATTGCAAAACATCCTACAGAACAAGCTAAGTATGCTAAGTTTGTGTTATTCAAATGTTGCATAATAGTACTCTGTGGTATAGTGCAGGATAAACAGGTTAGCTTGCAGTACTGTGATGGATTCACAGTAAAGTACTGTGTTGGACAGTGGCTGTGGTCTTCATGGTCAGACTGGTTACATAAAGATCGATTCACTGAATTCCACCTTTATACCAACTGTATTATATCAACTGTATGCCTTCCAGTATAAAGACAGTATAAACAGTATACCATCGGTGTAGGGGACGTACATCAGCCAAGATAGCTCATGAAACATCTGCTTACATCTGTAAATCTATCAATCAGAGAAGTGATCCTCAGAGCAGCAGCTGTACAGGTCAGCTGATCAAAACCTGCACACAAAGAAACAAATAACCGGAGCTCACAACAGAAACGATTATCTGTGATTCTCGTCCCCATGTTGAGCCACGATGACAGATCGTAGGGTTCTCCCACCTGCTGATTCCTCCTTTAAGCCCTGACTGTTTAGGTGTAGAGCCAAAGACACCCTCCACAATAACAGGATAGTTAGTCTTAAAAATTCCTTTTCAGTGCTTTTGTCCTAATAACAGATTTAATCTGATTACATGTATTCTAATTTTGAATGAGATTGGAATAACATTTGCGTTCTCATGTACATTATGTTATTATGTTAACATACCACAGGGTTCAGTTTGCATAAAACGTCCTGCGAAGAGAGATTTTTTACCTTCTTAATTGGAGTAAATTTCAGAGCCTGTACTTTTTCACTTTTACTTGAATAAATAAGTTTAGTCGTCCTTTGTGTCTTCCCTGGTGAAAAAAAACGAAAAACAAAACCCCCATCAAGTTCACCAGGGAAGACACAAAGGACGACTGTTTGCCTTTCCTGGACTGCGCTGTGCACATTGAAGAGAACAGCAAACTCAACATCGAAGTTTACCGGAAGCCCACACACACGGACCAGTACCTCCTTTTTGACTCCCATCACCCTCTGGAGCACAAACTTGGAGTAATCAGGACCCTACACCACCGGGCAGAACATGTTCCCTCTAAGCCTAAAGGGAAAAAGAAGGAACATACACATGTAAAGGAAGCACTCAAAACGTGCGGCTATCCTAAATGGGCGTTCTTAAAGTCAGCAAAGAGGCACAGAAAAGAAGACCAGACACCAGCGAGGGAGGATAAGAAGGACAGACGCAACAACATTGTCATCCCCTATGTAGCCGGTGTATCAGAGAAACTCAGGAGGGTTTTCTCCAAGCATGACATCCCGGTGCATTTCAGACCCAGCAACACGCTCAGACAGAAACTGGTTCACCCGAAAGACAAAACGCCAAAACACAAACTTAACAATGTGGTGTATGCTGTACAGTGCAGCGAGGAATGCCCAGACCTCTACATCGGAGAGACCAAACAGCCACTTCACAAGCGCATGGCACAACACAGAAGAGCCACCTCCACAGGACAAGACTCAGCAGTCCATCTGCATCTAAAGGTCAAAGGTCACTCTTTCGAGGATGCCAATGTTCACATTTTGGACAGAGAGGACAGATGGTTTGAAAGAGGAGTGAAAGAAGCATCTATGTCCACTGTGAGCGACCATCTTTGAACAGAGGCAGGGCTTACGACACCAACTCTCTGCCATCTATGATCCAGTTTTGAGATCCCTTCCCAGACGCCTTAATGCCCACTCACATCCTGGGCCATCTGACCTCAGGAATTCGCATGATAAGGTGGGGCCAGGTTTCACAATGAACACACTTTTTTTTTTTTTTTTTTTGCCTGTCCCGTTTGGCTCTTTTGCCATCAGAATTGTTGTCTAAAGGCAAAGAAAGATGCCCAACGGATTTACTTTACCAAATTGACCATCCCAGCCTTGCCATAATGGTCCATTTGATTCACCTTTTATTGTTTATTTTATTTTCACTTACTGAATATGGGACAGACTTGACTGGGGGAAAGAAGGGGAGAAAGAAAGAGGGAAAGAGAAACAGCTGAGAAGAGGGACGGGGGAGAAGGGCAAAAACCAAAAACCAACAGAATGAGCAGAAAAAGAAAAAAAAGAAGAAAAAAGAAAAAAAATGCATATATCAATCACCTGGGTCACCTGCTGAGAAAGAAAAAAGAAAACAAGCAGAAGAGAACAAGAGTGATAGAATAAACAACATCACAATGATATATGGGAATATGACAGTAAATACTAAATATTAAACATTATTGTGCAGCACATAAGATCAACAGAACACAGTGTGCTTTGAGGTAGGAGCCAAAAAGGGTGTACTTTGTGGGTGTGATCACCCGTGTGTACACCTGTGAGCATGGACGCGTTTGTTTTTTGTTTTTTTAAAAGGTTCCTTCATGTAATGATCTGCTAGAGGGTGTGAGGGGGCCACAGCCCCGTCCTCCAGGGCATGAAGCAGGTATGGAGGAGATCAAAACTCCAGACACCCAGAGGCCCCCAGAACACAAGAGACCAAGGAAGACCAACAGAGGGGCAGCCGCGCCACTGTCCCAGAAAGAGCTGAGGAGAGTCCCAGATGAGGGCTCACTCAGCAGCCGCGGAGCAGAAACCAGGGGGAGTTGCAGTGACGCGCCCGTGAGCTCCGCCGGCAGCCAGCCGTGCCTGAGTGACCGAGCCCCAGGCCGAGAGGCCGGGGGCACCCCACCTCCGAAGTGGCCCGAGCAAGCCCCAGGCTCCAGGCCCCGATAAGCGGCCGCCAAGGAGTGAGCCGGTGTGTACCTGGACGCCCACCCCCGGACACAAAGAACCACCAACGCACCGATGTCTGAGGGAGTCCGCCACTGGCAGGGGAAGTGGTGGTAGGGGGAGATAGGCCTCCATACCTTGGAGGGCCTAAGATGTCCCCAGAGAGGTGGCGCCTGACACCCAACCTGACATATAGACACAGACATACAGGCACACACATATACAAACATCCATTCCCACCCTCATGCTCTCATATACACTTACTCCACACTCAACCAACGTGGAGACAGACATAAAGAGACGCTGTACACACGATCACACTCCCCAAGCGTACTCTAAGCCCCGGGTCTAGGTACCCTTGCCCCTGGAGGGGGGGAACTGCCCCCAGACCCAGGTGGTGTTACCCTTTTCCCTGCGGTGGGGGGAGGCAGACCGCCCCGACTCCACAGCAGCAGGGAGGCCCCACACTCCAGACCGCAGTCGGACGGCCAACTCCTCCTCCTAGCCCCCCCGCTCCAGCAGGTCGCAGAAAATGGGGGTGAGAGAAGACTCCAAACCTCCCTCCACCCGCTCATTGTAGTGTTGATGCATGTGTGTTCTAAGGTGCATTTAAAACCCAGGAGGGCATGGAGCTACCTGCCAGAGAGCAGCAGGTAAGCGCATGGTCCCTCCTGCTGGCCCTCAATGTCTACGTGTATTTAACATTGAGAGGTGGGCAACGACGCCAGGGGTGGGGTGTACACCCTGATGGTACTTTGGATTCCGTGTATCGTGCCCACCCCCAAGATCCTATATGTATGTGTAATGAGAGTGTGAGTAATGTGAATGTCTAAGTTGTGGGATAAAATTGAGGCAGAGGCAGCCAGAAGGGGACAGAGGGGGGGGGGGGGGGGTAGCCTCCTCTGCACCCTGGTGACATACCCCTACTCCAAGGTCCTGCATGTGTGGGTGGTTGTGGTGGAGCGGGAAGAGGGAGGCAGCTGGAGATGGGGAGGGAAGGAAGGGAGGGGCAGGTGACCCCTCCCTGGGGCCAGCTCCCCCGCTGACCCCAGTACCCCGCGACCCACCAGGGAAAGGGGGCCCAGGCCCATCCAGACCGGGGCCCAGCGCAGCAGCGCCTCCCGGCCCCACAGAGCCCAGGACAGTCTACCCAACCCCACCACAGAGAAGACTGCACCCACCCCACCATCCACTCTTCTTCCAGACTACATAAGACAATAAACACCCAGGCTGAGATTTTCCTCCACCTCTCCTGTATCTCCCCCTCCTGTAGAGAGAGCCCCTGAGGAGAGGAAAGCTCCTGCAAGATGTGACAATCTTCCCCACCAGTTGAAGAGCCCCCCAGGTGGCTCGATGCACCGGCGGCACCCTGCTCCAGGGCTGGGCCCCCATGCACCCACCCGCCCACAACCCCGGCAACACACCAACCAGGACCCAAGCCCCCGAGGCCCGGCCCGGGCCCCAGCCCAGAGACGGAGCGCCCCCAGAACCTCACGCCCATCCCGGACCCACCCAGGGGCAGCCAGGCTACCAGGTCAGTAACCCACGTCCGTCAGCACAGACCCTCCCCTAGTCCCGCTGCACGCAGCCGCGAGGAAACAGTCACCTGAGAGCCAACAGAGCCCCTAACCGGACATGACCGCTACCCCGGGTTTAGCCCCCCAAGGAAGACGCCTCCGGGGAACCCCCCGACGCCCTAAGCCAGTCCCTACCCCCACACCAATCACAACAGTGAAGGTGGGACCAAACTATGACCCCCACCCCCACTAGGTGATGGAGCTGATCAAAGGAGCCCAGAGCAATTGATCTGATGTGGTGGCAGAGGCTGTATCAAGACTAATGTAATCTAATAGATAATTTCTATATTGGTTAGAATTAAGATTATTTTTATTTTTCCAGTTCATGAGGACTGTTTTCTTGGCTATGCATAGGGCAGTGAAAACCATATGGGCGATATTCTTTTCTGAAGTGACATTATCTAAGCTGCCCAACAAACACACTAAGGGGGAAGTTGGAATGTTACATTTCAGACACTTCGATAAGTCTTCGCATATCTCGCGCCAAAACTTCTGAACTGGTGGACAGAACCAAAGAGCGTGGATATAATTGTCCGGTGAATTGGTTTGGCAGTGTGAGCAGTTGTTGGTAGACGTAAAGCCCATCTTGAACATCCAATGACCTGTATAGTGCACTCTATGTAATATTTTGTATTGAATTAATTGAAGACTGGGATTTCTAATTAGATGAAAGGTTTTTAAGCAAATCTGAGACCAGAAGTTTAGGTCTAAGTTAACTGATAAATCTGCTTCCCATTTTGCAATAGGAAGTGATATTGATTCATCTGTTTTAGAAAGCATTCTGTATATTTTGGATAGTAATTTGGGGGTTTTAAGAGTAAGAAATTGAACCACACTTGGTGGTGTTTGTAGTTCAACTTGACCCGGTTTAAATTTCTTTTTTAGTATGGATTTAATTTGTTGATATTCTAAAAATCTTTTCTTGTTGATCCCATATTGTGTAACTAGTCCGTGAAATGAAATAAATTCTGTTCCTTCTAGTATATGTTCTAAATATTTGATTCCTTTACCACTCCAATCTGAAAAGTTTATCATATTATTGTTTTGTAATATGTCAGGGTTGTTCCAGATAGGTGTACGTTTGCATGGGATTAATGAAGACGCTGTCAATTTTAGAAACTCCCACCATGCTGTCAGAGAAGCGCTGATGTTGATGCTTTTAAAGCATTCATGTCGTTGGATGTTTGAGCTGATAAATGGTAGGTCTGAGATCTCTAGATTATTGCAAAGTGCTTGTTCTACATCTAGCCAAGGTTCATCTAAGAGGGTATGTTTTAGCCATCCTGAGATAAACTGAAGCCTGTTGGCTAAGAAGTAGTGCTGAAAGTTAGGCAGTTCTAGTCCTCCTTTATCCTTGGTCTTTTGTAGTGTTTTTAAGCTTATACGTGGGGGTTTATTTTTCCAAAGGAATTTGGACATACATGAATCTAGAGATCTGAACCAATCTTGTAGCGGTTTAGTTGGGATCATTGAGAATAAATAATTTATTTTTGGTAAGACCATCATTTTTATAGCGGCAACCCTTCCCATGAGTGATATGGGTAGACATTTCCATCTCGCCAGATCATCTTCTACCTTCTTTAAAAGTGGGATATGGTTTAATTTAGTTAGATCTGCAAGCTTGGGAGAAACATTAATACCTAAATATTTTGTATTTCCCGATTGCAGTGGTGTAGAAGAGGAATTATGGAGGGAGCAATTAATCGGTAGAACTGTAGATTTTGACCAGTTAATTGAGTAATCTGATATTCTTGCAAAAGAGTTTATCAATTCAATCACCCCAGAGATATTGGTTTGTGAATTTTGGAGAAAGAGTAACACATCATCCACATAAAGGCTGATTTTGTGTTCCAAGTTCTTGCATTTTATGCCCTTAATTACTGAATTCTGTCTAATTGCTGCTGCTAGTGGTTCAATAAAAATTGCAAACAGTGAAGGGGAGAGTGGGCATCCCTGCCTGGTGCCCCTCAAGAGACAGAAGCTGGAGGATGTCTGGTCATTTGTTCTAACACAAGCTGTTGGGGAATTATATAATATTTTTAACCAGTTTATGAAAGAGGATCCAAAACCAAATTTGTGTAAAGTTGCAAATAGAAATTTCCAGTTAACTCTGTCAAATGCTTTTTCTGCGTCTAAAGAGAATATTGTAGTTTCTAGGTTTTTACTGTATGAGTAGTCTATCAAATTAAGTAATCTGCGTGTATTTGTTGATGAGTGCCTACCTTTTATGAAACCAGTTTGGTCAGGATGAATTAAGAGGGGGGTTATTTTCTCCAGTCTCTTTGAGAGAGCTTTGCAGATTATTTTAAGGTCTACATTTATAAGGGATATTGGACGATAGCTTGAGGGATATACAGGGTCTTTGCCTGGTTTTAGCAGGAGATTAATCTTTGCAGAATTCATATTTGATGGAAGTCTGCCCTTTTCTTTAATTTCCAACAACGTTCTGTAGAAAACTGGTGCTAGAATCGACCAGAATTCTTTGTAGAATTCTGCAGGAAAGCCGTCTGGACCTGGAGCCTTATTATTGGGCATACTTATCAGAGCTTCCTGGAGTTCACCTGGTGTCAGTGGTGAATCCAGTGCCATTGGTTGAGTGTCCAATAATTTTGGAAGAGTTATGTTGTCCAAAAACTGATCAATTTCTTTTTTAGATGGGTTTATTTGTGGTGAATACAACGTTTTATAGAAATCCCTGAAAATGTTGTTTATTTGTATCGGATCATATATTGTGTTCCCAGATGAATCTTGAACAGCACATATAGTTGTTTTTTCTTTATTTATTTTTAGCTGGTTTGCTAGAAATTGACCGGATTTATTACCATGTTCATAATTTTGTAAGTGTAGTCTTTGTACTAAGAATTTTGTTTTTTTATCAATTATCTCATTTAATTCTAGTTTTGTTTTGCGTATTTTGTTCAATGTTTCCTGATCTTGGTGGGACGCGTAGGCTTCTTCTAGTGATTTGATGTTTTTTTCTAATTCCTGAATATTTTTGTTTTCTTTTTTCTTTTTATGTGATGAGAAAGAAATTATTTTACCTCTCATCACAGCTTTCCCTGCTTCCCATAGAACAGAAGCTGATGTTCCGGGAGTGTCATTATAGTCCAAATATGAAGTCCACTCTTTTTTAAAATATTTAATAAAGTCTTCATCTTTAAGTAGTGATATATTAAATCTCCAGTTTTTTCTTGGCGTAGTATTATGGCGTAGTATTATTCTTGTGCATTAGTGTTAAAGATACAGGACCATGATCGCTGACAGCTATAGGGTGAATCTCAGTGTCTGAAATGTCGTTCAGCAGTGAGCTGCTGACCAAAAAATAATCCAGACGAGAGTAGGAGTGATGAACATGTGAGAAAAAAGTATATTCCTTACTGGTGGGGTGAAGGGAGCGCCATGCATCGCAAAGACCAAAGTCGCTCATATACTGTTTGATTATATTTGTGGACTGCCAATTACGCTGAGTTCCCGCTGTATTGAGCCTATCCATGTCTTCATTTAGTCCAAGGTTGAGGTCGCCTCCAAGAACAAGTGTGCCATCTAAGTGTTCAGAGAGTGCACTGAAAAAACCGTGAAAGAATGAGGGATCATCAACATTTGGACCATATACACTTGCAATACATAGCTTTTTATCAAGTATAGATAGTTTAATGATTAAGAATCTGCCCTCTGGATCTATAACTGTATCGAGTACTGTGAAATTAATATTTTTATGTATTAAAATTGCTACTCCCCTTTGTCTAGAATTATAACAAGCTGAGAACACATTAGGAAACTCAGGTGTTTTAAGTTCATTCGAACCTCTAAGAGGTCTGTGGGTCTCTTGTAATAGGACAACATCTGCCTGTAGTTTTTTGAGTTGGTTAAATATTTTTAACCTCTTTTCTCTGGAGCCAGCTCCATTTACATTCCATGTAACGAACTTTAGTGCACCCATAGATGTTTGTGTATAACTAGGGATGTATGCTGTGTGCGTCGCTTAGCCAGGTGGAGAGAGTACGTCACTTGTTCATAAATAAAGAGAAGGAGAGAGAGAAAAAATGTGTGGCGAGATGCTCCCTGAGTCTGACTTTGTGTATGCATAGTTACTAATATGAGTAGGCTTGGCTTAAGTGTGTGTGTATCTTATATGACTGTGTGCGCTGTCTGACTGATGTAAATGTGCTGCCGTTGAGCGCATGGTGCGTATGTGTCGAAATAAAGGATGTTTGTGGATGAGTGTCGAAGCAGGTGATCGAGGCAGTGAAAGGAATAAAGAAAGAAACCAAGGACAGGGGTGAGCAGCATAAAACCAAGAGGGGGAAAAGAGAGGGAAAAAAAAACGAGAAGAAAAAAAACAAAACAAAACGTAAACATTCCAATTAAATCACTGACGGAGAGTGACGGTGTTAATTCTGCTATGAAATCACACTTTAAGATGCGATTTGATACTGGTAAGTTAAACAGATGTTAATGCAAGTTAGTGTGAGTGGATAGGGAAATGGTGTAGCTGATTCTTATCTGGTGTGAGGTTAATACAGCCACGGAGTGATGTTGGGGTCGCGGTGGAGCTGTCCGTCCACGTACAGCCGGTCCACAGCGATGACAGCGCGGGAGCCCTTCTGGATGAAGCCGCGTCGGATTGGGAAGAGGACCCTGCGTCGTTCCAAGATCTCTTTGGGGAACTGGTCGTTCACGCTGAAGTCCGTTCCTTTTAATTCCCTGCCGCGGCTTTTCACATGTTGCTTTTGTTTGAAGTGGCCGAATTTGGCCACGATAGGACGTGGTCTCCCGGCCGTAGCCCGAATGGGGCCGAGGCGATGTACCCGATCGAAGACGATGTTCTTCACAGTGTCCTCCGGCAGCTTCAGGTGGGTTTTGATGAAGCTTTTTACCGTGGTCTCCGCGTCCTCTCCAGCGGCTTCTGGAATACCAGAAAATACCAGATTATCACGCATGCTACGAGCTTGTAGATCGATAACTGTTTCTTTTATTTTTTTATTTTCTCTATTGAGCTGGGTAACATTATCTGTGAGACATTTCACCGACTCCCTTAGCGTGGCATTTTCAGCAGCAAGCGTTTCCACCTGCTGCTGGCTGTACTCCAGGGATTCTTGCAAGCGTTTAAATTCTCGGTGAAGAATCTCCACCAAGGACAGCCTTGCGTCGAAACTGGACAATCGCTTGTCGATTGACTCCAATATGTCGGCAATATCTTTGCCGGGTGGCGATGTTGAGCTGGGGGAATCTGCCTGGCGTTGTCTTTTCGACGACGGCATCTCAGGTTTGGCCGGGGAAGCTGCACACGGGGTCTTCTTCATCACGAGATCCTGAAAGCACTGATCAATATAATCTTGGAGAGTCTCTAAACTCTCCTCGTTGTTCTCCAGGGTGTTGGAGATTATTTAGACAAATAGTGTTAGTTATAAGACAATTGATAAGTGTATTTGGTAATGCTGAAGCTTAAATGAATTTGTTCAAATCTAAACTACCATTTGCTTTAATTTTGCGCCAAAATCTCCGGCGTCTGACGTCAGTTACAACATGAGTCGCTTACCTTGTCCGTCACTTCCGTCACTTACCTCTCCCTTTCGTCCCACAATCCTTTTGTCTCTCTGTGGGGGGTCACTCCCACTAGGTTTATATCTGGGACTCTCCACCATTTGACCTTAGAACTGAAGAAGCTTCTCGGATGAGAGGTGAAACGTCTTCAAGCAACTTAAAAAAGTCCAGACGCTTTTCTTTGCAAGCTCCTTTGATCATCAGCAGAGGTTACTTCAAAGGGTACTTCACTTAATCTTAGTAACCGGCTACTGAGGGTCCAGGTTTAAAAATATACATATATCAAGGGCGTAGATTTGGTTTGGGCATTGGTGGGGACGGATGATTCAACCACCGAACCCTGCCCTGTTTTTGTTTTTTGTTTTTCCTTCTTGATTAACAAAAAAGGAGAAATATACTTGCCTACATATGCTATTCTACGTGTTTTTAAACCATTTAAAATTACAATTCATAGTTTTATATGTGAATTATATAATGTTAAAGTACTATTAAACAAACGACTGAGTATTTCAGGCTTTAGTTTACTTCAGCCATATTCCATATGAATCAGGTATCATACTAAAATAAAAATAGCTTCAAATACAGTCATGACAATAAAAGAATATGACTTTAAGGACTTAACAACATTACTTCAGTTATAGTACACCAACATCTGTTATACATTGGCACTAAGGGAACACTGAGTGACCTGCTGGTTTTTGTCCATAAAACTACTCGTCTAAGATGACCACAAAGTAAAAGATCTCTCAGCAAAATGATGCAACGTTTGAGGCACTATTGCCCCGATTAACTCAGTGAGCTGAAAAACACTTTCTTATATCCAGGTTCTTCCTCTTCGCTGCCGTCCTCCTCTCCTCCTCGCAGGTCTTCGCAGCGCAGGCTTGCTGCTGCTAAAACTAAACAGTAGTGATGTGCGGATCGATCCTGAAATATCGATTCCTCCGATACCAGTCATTTATGTTCTTGAATCGATTCTCACAGTAAAATATCGATATTTTAGTAATTTAGGGTAAATTTGTAGTTTATCATTAACAGGAACACAGTGGAAAGAAGCTATAACATTTGGATTGTCTACATTCAGGAACTACTTCCTCTTCCGCCTTTCATAGTCATGTGCGAAATACGGCTGTATAAATGTCTCGCAGCCGCTGGCGTGCGCACTCACAACAATAGCTAAACATAATTGTTTGGACGTATTTTACCTCCACAAACAGCTGAGACGTGGTTTGCGATACATGTGGCAAAAAAGTGAGGTGTTGTGGCCATACTTGCCAACCTTGAGACCTCAGAATCAGGGAGACATTCAAAAGGGCTGTTGGGGGGGATAAATACATTTTACAGTGATTATTTATCAGATAAAATATGTTAAATGTCACTGTTATTATTGGCCGGCCTGGAAACAGCGGGGGTGTCCAAATTCAGAAGCTGCTTCCACCTGAGGACCCGGCCTTCACGGTCTAAAGAAAGCCGGGTAGTACCTCACGAGCTCCCTCGGTGGAGTGAAACTCTGCCGTCTGCTTCTTGCTCTCTAAAATATAACCGGGCGCTGACGTAAACTCTCGACCGTCTCACACTTTGTTTAATTAGTTTTATTCAGCTGTGTGAAAAACCCGGAGGAACCCTCCCGAGGGATTAAGAAAGTTACATTTAAATTAATCTAATCTAATAACTTTAATCTCAGCCAAACCAATTTAATCACGAACAAATAAAACACTGAAAAAGCCAAACAAGAACATTTTTAAGTTTTCTAAGTGACTTATATATCATGTTTAACCCGAGTAGTGAGAGACCGCGGGTCTGTGTAAACTTCAGATATTTGAAGTTTACACAGCTACATTCTCACCTGAAAATATGTTAAAAGTTTTTTTGCGACCCAGAAAGAGAAATAAGAGTAATATTAAAACTAAGTCGCTGCCGCCATTGTTGGAAACTGGAATTGGCTGGGCCGCCCTATGAATTCTGGGATATGGTTTTTCAATTTTGTTGTCCGGGTGGAAAATCGGGAAAAATTCGGGAGAATGGTGGCTCCGGGAGATTTTCAGGAGGGGCACTGAAATTCGGTATTCTCCCAGAAAAATTGGGAGGGTTGGCATGTATGGTTGTGGCAACATCACTAACCTTGTCAAACACCTCAAAGTAAATCATATCACAGAATATGACGAGCGTATGTTGAGGCGAACTGAAGAGGAGGACAGGTGCTGCTAGGGCGAGACAGACGTCTCTCACAGAGTCCTTTAGTGCTGCAGGCAGGCAACGTGTTCAAGTAGCCACAACTTCAGGTTTTTTATTTCTATATGATGAACTCTGCATTATTAAGTGATAAGAACAAGTAATCTGATGTCCTGTAATCGTTATGACGCTATAATTTGAGATACAATAAATAAAATAAGGTTTTGTACAAAGTATCGGTATCAGATCAGTATCGTCGACACCACCCTGAATAGTACTTGGTATCGGATCGGAAAGGAAATCAGTCGTATCGCACATCACTACTAAACAGAGCTCCCTGAAAGGCTCAGCCAATCACATTGGCCATATTTGTCACATGACGTAGGACTCCAGTAGAGAACGTAATTTAACTCTTTCTGCTCCGCTGGGTGAATGAGACGCTGACAGATCGTTATTTCTTTCTATCAGGTTTGTTTTTCTTTACTCGAAGAGATCAAATTATTGGTGGGGACATGTCACTTTCGTCCATGCCAAATCTATGCCCTTGACATACATATATATACATATATATATATATATATATATATATATATCCATCGTCCAGCTGGTTTAGCAGCTGCACGGTCTTACTACAACACTGATGTTGTAGTAAGATGTTAAAGTTGTAAATGTTTTTGTTTGCTTTTTCCAAAAAATTTCTGACTCATTCAGTAAATTCTGTTCTCCTACAGAAACTTTGGTTAGTGACTGAGTGATTTTATTTTCCATAACACCCAGAATGAGACGCCCATAGTGAACAGACTCAAAGGCCAGGAAGGACATAAGCAGGCACAACCAGGGTGCCGGGGCACACCATCAGAATGTCCCGCACAAGGCTCAAATCACAGCCTCCCAATCTAAAGTTTTTGTGTATATTGCATATGACTACTAATGACTTGGACCATATTTTCAATATCAGTAGTGCCTTAACTAGTCTTTTTATACAGTACTAATGAATAACAGTAATATGAATGATTTTAGAATATATAAGAATAAAAACAAACATTAAATTTCCAATACATGTAGAAAAAGTGCTAAATAAAATAATGTTCTTTGTATTTTCTATTTAAAAAAACTGGCTGAATGTTTTTGTGATTATCTCATAAAAGGGAAAACAGCCCGACTGTAGTGCAACATTTTCTGAACCAGAAACAGTACAAAGTCCTCTAAATACTTCAAAGATTGACCGACATGCCAGCCTGCTTCAGAGGCCCTCTGCTGTCAGCTGATGTTAAATTCTGTCACCGTCCAATTTCAAACTTCCATTCAGTCCTTCCATAATAGTTGACAGAGGAGTGAAGACACACAACACTGCAGCCAAACATAGACCAACTGTTTTAAACTAATGCTGTTAAGGGATTCCTGTTTTTGACTGCCAAAATAGTGAGTGACCTCATTGTTGTGAGGATGAATGGTTTGTTGAACCAAATAGCATCTGGAAACAAAAACTATTTTTTTAGTTAGTCTGAAACATTTAGTAGCTGACCAGCAGTTCCTCTTCCTGCTTAAAAACACGCTTCTTTCTATAAACACTAGAAGACAATTTCAGGAAAATATAGCAGAAGTAGAGGTCTTCTCATTTTCATTTTCCTGACACTGATCTCTGTCTGCACTCACTGCACAAGCAGAAAAACAGCGAGAGAGAGTTATACAACATCATACATACATATATTATGTATGTATTTCATTTAGTTTTATTATTGATACTGAAACATTTTTCCTTTTTAATCAAGCTGGTACAGTACCAAGTATGGCCATCTTCCTCTGCTTGTCCACTAGGGCTGCCACAAACGATTATTTTGATAGTCGACTAGTCACCGATTATTTTTGCGATTAGTCGACTAATCAGATCATGCATCCATTGAACATACAGCTTATTGCACCAGCAGCATCTGCTCTTATATAACTATCATTAGCTTACAGCTTTAAGTGTTTAAGGTATGTGCTAACTAAAAATAAAGACAAGATGATAGTTTATTAAATTTTAATAAAATTTGCAGATTGTTTCGGTGAAGTTTAATAAACTCCTTGCTATCTAAAATATAACGGGACACCGGAGTAAATTGTCGAGCATCTAAGTGACTTATGTATCATGTTTAACCTGAGTAGCAAAAGACTGCGGTGGGTTTGAAAACGATTTGCCGGGAGTCCGGTGTTCTCACGGCTCTAGTGGGCCTTGCCCCCGGCTAGCTATCGAGCTAGTGGGTAACAGACGTCTCTGAAAACATTGGAGCGCTTTTGAAAATATGTGGTGTCCTGATAAACTGAGCAGATATTTGAGGTTTACACAGCTACATTCTCGCCTGAAAATATGTTAAATGTTTATTTTGTGACCCAGAAAGAATAATAAGAGTAATATTAAAACTAACTAGCTGCCGCCATTGTTGGAAACTGAGCAGGGCTGCGCTATGAATTCTGGGACACAACTTCTTCTTCTTCGGGGTTTAACGGCAGCTGGCATCCTTGTACATGCAGTGCTGCCACCTTCTGTTTCAGGCCGTTATTACACTCTTAAATCCTGCTACTTATTCCTGCGGCTTTTGTGATCTTACAAAGCTTCAAACGACGCGTCGACTATTAAATCAGTCGTCGACGATTTTGATAGTCGACGTAATCGTGACTAGTCGACTAATCGTGGCAGCCCTATTGTCCACTACGATGATGTTCAGTCAGTTAGCCATCACCAGTTTTTCCATGTGTATCAGAAGTCCCACAGAAATCTTAGCGTAGTGTTACGACTGTTGTTGTAATTTTAATATGCAAATCTGAGTGTGCAGGTGCCTCTGGTACATCCAGAGGGACGGATCGTACCGATTGGCTAATGACCAGGAGGCAGCATAAAAGAAGACACCTCCATGGACGGCCAGTCATTCATCCTCGGCCCATCCCAACCGGCAGACTGTGTGTTCACTGTCTAGTAATGTTTGTTAATGCAGGAGCATGTAGGGGTGGACTGCCTTTTTGTTTGATTACAGTTTTCTCCTGTTTTTGTTAGTTAGGGAGGTAAGTGGTTTGAATAGGTAAGTTTGATTTATCCCTGAGATAGGCTCCCTTTTGTTTGTTATTTTGGCCTTAGGTTCACCCCGAAGTTATAATTCGCTCCCTTCCTTTGTTTCTAAGTTCACTCATTGTAAATAAATCACTGTGAAAAAGTATTAATTGTGTGATGTGCTGCTTGGGGTCAGATGGGGATGGATCACCCTTATGTATTAGGAGTCGTTGGGCATGCGTGTTGTTGTTCCTGGGTTTTGTTTCCCTTTTTGAGACACAGGTAGGCGGGGCGGTGCTTGATGGTATTTCGGCACACCTGCGGTGCATTGGACGTCGTCAGTGGGAGCATTTATGGAGCTGAGTGACAGACGTCTGGTGTCGGAGTATTGTCGCTTCCACAAGTGCTAACGTGCTTTTGCAAGGTTAATCTGTTGGTTCCGCGCTACTGAGCTGCATGTTTTAAGATCCGTCTCCTGCCTGCTTTCCCTCTACACCAGCCTGTCTCGCCGCCTGCTCGCCTGCCTGTTTCTTTGTGTGCTTGCCCTCTTTGGATCTGTGACAGAGACTTACCTCGCGCCTGCCTGTGACCACTGCCTTACCTGTATTTCGGTGTTTCAAGTAAGCTCTCCAACTCTCCCCGTCCGCCTCAGTTTTACTCTCGACGTTATCCCCTAACTCTGTTTTGTCCCTCGTCCTCAGGTAGCTCCGGTGCGCCATCTATCCTCCCGCATACCTCGGCTCCGTTTCATCCCCTCGGCTCTGTCTCCTCGCACATTTACCCGGCCACTGTATATAGCCCCTTCCCTTGTAAATATTCCCGTATCACTGTAAATAAATCTGCTTCACCGCGATCCTGTGCCCGTGTGTGTTTCTGCCACTAAATCCACCCGTTTAAATTCCCCTAACATTATGTTATGGTCTGGCCACGCCTAGACAGGCCATAACAGTGGTCATTCTCAACCACCTGAAGGACCATATCTCATTTTGACTTCATGACCTCCAGGCCATACTCAGCACAGATGTTCCTGTATACTATGCCAGGCACATGGTTATGGCGTCCTGTGTACAGTGGTATAAAAAAGTGTTTGGCCCCTTCTTCTTGATTTCCTGTGTTTTGCATGGTTGTCATATTTAAATGTTTCAGATCTTTAAAAAATGTAAATATTAGACAAAGCTAACACAAGTAAACACAAAATGCAGTTTCTAAATGAAGGTGTTTATTATTAATGTGGAAAAAAAACCCAATTCAAACCTACATGGCCCTGTGTGAAAAAGTGATTGCACACTAAAACTAATAAGTGTTTGGGCCAACCTTAGCAGCAACAACTGCAATGAAGCATTTGTGATAAATGGCAATGAGTCTTTTACAGTGTTATAGAGGAATTTTGGCCCACTAATCTTTGCAGAATTGCTGTAATTCAGCCACACTGAAGGGTTATCGAGCATGAAGCGCCTTTTGAGGGTCATGCCACAGCATCTCAATTGGATTTAAGGTCAGGACAGGGGTGGAAAGTAGCACCCACCACTGGCCAAATTTGGGTAAATTTATGAAGTGGCATGAAAATTTGAACAAGGCATAAGAGACTGTGGTAGGTTTAAATTTGAACAGAAAAATTCACACTCCTGACCTGTCGGGGGCAGCAATTTGCCTGGGTTGCTATTCTGCTTTAAATGTCATTGTACGAAATGAGCAGGTACTAAAATGTGACGTCATCGGACTGCATACCACCGACTGGCTGGTCAGGAGAGTCACTCGATGAGTCATGAGACCATTTCATTAACGATGAAATAATTAATTAATTAAAGTAATTAAAGGTGCTATTTTTAAAACCGGAGCAACGGGGGAAATGGCTACAAAAAAAACAAAGCTGTTGTCCCAGAGTCTGATGAAAAGCCACAGATTGAGCAGCAGGTATATTCTTGCCTCAATGTCCACCTTTTTTGTAGGGTTCATGTCACATATTAATTATGTCAGGGGACACTCGGATGCGTTGCTATGACGACAACCACACAGGTTAGGTAGTACTGGATTGTAATGGAAGACCAGTCGATCGGAGTCGAGTCATGGCGATCCAAGGCGAGTCGATACGAGTAGGTACCAATGAAAAAGTAGCTTTAGAAGAAGGAGGGCATTCAAACAGTAACTTTGGTAATGTGACGTTACATTTCTGGACTTAAGCGGATGGCAGAAAAAAAAGAAAAAAATAACTTTTTAAGAGGTGTCAAGGGAAGAACCCAACGTTAAACGACGTGTTCCAAATGTTGGTAGCACGCAACTTTAAACAGCAAGACTAATAGCTTTATTGTACAAAAAATTTGAAATTAGAGTCCATCAAGGACCATGAATCATGTAAATGCCATAAGAAGGTGAAATGCATCATTCAAGGAATTGCAGTTCTGGAGAAAACAGTCTGCGTTGTGTTACATTGTGTTACAATTTATCATACATGTATAAGTACACATGTATGATAAACTGTAGGAACGGTTTGGAACGTCTTGGCCAAGTCTCTTTCAAATAATGGAGCCATGAACACAGACCGTAACCTGAGGCAAGTGAGGCCTGCAGTTTTTTGAATGTTGTTCTGGGGTCTATTGTGACCACTTGAATGAATCGTTGTTGCGCTCTTGGGTTAATTTTCATTGGCTGGCCACTCCTGGGAAGGTTTACCACTGTTTCATGTTTTTGCTATTTGTGCATAATTGTTCTCACTGTGGTTCAATGGCGTTATGACCTTTTCCAGATTGAGGGATCTCAGGAACTTTGTTTCTCATGTGTTCCTGAATTTCCTTGGACCGAAGCATGATGTTGTCATTATCGGTCTCGGTGTCTCGGTGAATCCCGACTCACCGGTTTCCCTCCCACCACCGGCCATCTCACCAGCTGTGTTTTGGGATGCGGTTTCCCATTTGCCGGATCCTTTCCACAGTGAGCTGGGTCACAGTGAGGCTTTCGACGGCTCACTTCACTCCTTCCCCAATGACCCTTCTAAGCTTGTGGACTGAGGCGTTCTTTATGTTTTGACCTATCGTGGCCTCCCCGTATGATGTTTTTAGCAGAGCTGAAAAAGACTTTTGCTCATCCTGTGTCCGAGGGCAGTGCGATGAAGTGGTTATTGAATCTTCACCAAGACTTTGGCAGCTGTGACAGGCTGGCCAGAATATGCAATAAAGAGAGTGTTTCTACAGACATTAAACAATAAAATGAACGATCAACTTCAACTTCTCAAGATAAGCCTCTGTCATTTGAAGAATTTGTGTCCCTCGTGCTTCGCATAGACAATTGCATGAGAGAGAGGACAGAGAGAGGCGTCTCTGCCCCTGGCAGAGAGACGCTTCCTTGCTGCTCGCCTGGTGCAGCCAAAAGGCTCAGCCTGCTTTAGGGGTACTGTGGGCGGCTCTTCCTCCTCGAGTTTATTGCTATCTGTCATGCTTTGATATAAACAGATCTCCCTGCCCCTCTGTGTTTTTGTGGACTCTGGTTTTAAACAGAACCTCATTGAGTCCGAGTTAGCACAACACCAGGGTCTGTGTGTGTCTCCACATCAACCTCCTAATCCTAAAACATTTTTGCTATATTGTTACTCACAAGAACTTTTAGAGTTAACAACGCCTGGTAATTCTTGGGAGACCACAACCTTCTACACTTCCACCTCTCTGGATACTCCTAGAACCTGGACTTCATGTCTGCCACTGAGACTTGGCTGAACACCGGTGAGTCCAGTATTTTATCAGAACTTTTACCAGCGGGTAAAACATTTACCTGCTCCTATTTTAAAACACCAAGGAAATCATGGAGAGGAGGAGGTACGGCGGTTGTTTTTAAAAAGGATTTTAAGTTTAAACTGTGGTTTTTACAGCCTTCATCTTCAGGCTTTGAGCTAATGTGTTTTGAAGATAATCACTCCAACTCAGAGCTCTTTGCTCTAAATACAATAAGAACTTCATAAATGACTTTTCAGAATTTGTAGCTGGGATTATGCACAACTATGATCACGTTCTTATTGTGGGAGATTTTTTTAACCCTTACTGACTCTTTTAATCTAGTCCAGTCGTACCTGGTCTCATACACGGACACGGAAACACAGTAGACCTGGTCTTGTCACACAGTCTGCCTGTGTCTCTGCCTGTGAAATGCTCTCCATGGCCTCCCCAGAGGCTGAGTGTCTTCCCTCAGCTGACTCTGGATCCCTGGAGACTAAAGTGCGCAAGTCATTTGAAGGTTCCACCGAGTCAGCTCAGCTAGCAGCCCAGCAACCTTCAGCTCAGTTAGCTGCCCCGTAGCCTTCAGCTCAGTTAGCTGCCCCACAACCTTCAGCTCAGTTAGCTGCCCCGTAGCCTTCAGCTCAGTTAGCCACTCAGCTGCCACTAGCTCAGTCTCCAGTGTCCCCGCTACCTGTAGCTAGTCTCCAGTGTCCCCACTACCTGTAGCTCAGTTTTCAGTTCTGTCAGCCACTCAGCCATCCATCATCTCAATGCAGGGAGAAAACCTCATTCCCACCCAGGGTGTTTTAGCTGTTTTAGGGGCAGTTATAAACTCCAGGGCCTCACCAGAGGCTAGGTCTCAGTCCCAAGCAGACTCTGGATCCCTGAAGGTTAAGCAGCGCCCTAAGAACTGCACCGTGCCAGCGCTGCCTGGGCAGAGCCACTGCCCTGTGCAGCTTCAGTTACCGGTGTCCCGGCCAGAGGTCCTCGCGCCTGCTGGCTCTGATCCGTCTCTGCTAGGGGTCTCCGTGCCTCCTAGTTCTGATCCGTCCCCGCCAGAGGTCTCCGAGCCTACTGGTCCTGTGTCTGTCTTCGTTGGAGGGTCCGAAGGGCCCATTCAGCAGCCTGCTTCCTTTGGGGGATCCAAGGAGCCAGTCCAGCCATCACCGTCCCCTGCAGCTCCATCACCTACAGTTTTCTCGCCGTCGCCTGCTTCCAGTAACTGCTACAACTCCACTGCCAGCAGTGCCACCACCTGCTCCACCGCCTGTGGCTTCCACACCGCTGCCAGCAGTGCCACCACCTGCTCCACCGCCTGCGGCGTCCACACCATTGCCAGCAGTGCCACCACCTGCTTCATTGCCTGCAGCTTCACACCATCATCCACAGCTGCCACGCTGCCGTCTGGTGCCGCAGCCGCCACGCTGCCGTCTGGTCCAGCATCATCCTCGCTTGGTCCAGCCTCCATCTCACCTGGTCCAGCCTCCACCTCACCTGGTCCAACCTACAGATTGCCTGGTCCAGCCTCTGCCGCTTCTACACCGCTGTCCAGCCTGAACCACCTCGCCTTTGCCGGCCACTTTCCAGGCCTCAAGCTGGACGTCATCTCCGTCGAGGGATCTCCGTCGAGGGCAGCCCCTGAACAAGGTCGTCGCTGCAGCTGCCTTCCGCGCAGCCAGCCTCCGGAACTGTTTCGCCTGCATTGCCGCCGCTGCCTTCCGTGCGGCCGGCCTCCGGACCTGCTCTGTCATCACCATTGCCTTCTGCGTGGTCGGCCCCTGAATCTGCTTGGTCTCTGTTGCCGGCCTCTGGGTCGACCCCCCAAACTGCTTCATGGACTTTTGTGCCGGCGACCTCCAGGTTTCCCTCCAGAAATGTCTTTGGACTTGGCCCCAATGTAAAGAGGGACAAGCTGCAGGTGTCTCTTCAAATCTTAAAGGACTGCTAGCGCCTCTATCAGGATACAGTCAAAGAGGCTAAAAGGGAATACTTGTCCAAGATCATTTCCTGCAACAGTCATCTTCCAATCAGGTTTTAAAAACCTCCATAGCACTGAGTCAGCACTCTTAAAGGTTTTTAATGACATCTTCCTTACCTGTGGTCCTGGTAATCATCAGGACACAACATTTTACTGTCTCATTTACACCCTCTTACCCCAGCTTACTCGCATTTATCTGCCGCTGAAGCAGAAAGATCCTTCCTCTATTAAATGGTAAATGGCCTGTATTTGTATAGCGCTTTACTTAGTCCCTAAGTATCCCAAAGCGCTTTACACTACATTCAGTCATTCACCCATTCACACGCACACTGGTGATGGCAAGCTACATTGTAGCCACAACTGCCCTGGGGCGCACTGACAGAGGAGAGGCTGCTGGATACTGGCGCCATCAGGCCCTCTGACCACCACCAGTAGGCAACTGGTGAAGTGTCTTGCCCAAGGACACAACGACCGAGACTGTCGGAACCGGGGCTCGAACCGGCAACCTTCCGATTACAAGACAAACTGCCAACTCTTCAGCCACGATCGCCCTAAACCACATTAAACCACTTCCCGCATGTCTAAAAGACATAAAAACTTGGATGTCCCTAAACTTTTTTAAAATGTAATTCAAACAAAGGTCTCTCAGGGAACTGGGCCTTCTCTATCGCTGTTCCTAGCTTCTGCAATAAGTGTACAGCACTTTGTTTTCAGCTGGGAGTTGTCTGGAAGTGCTGTATAAATAAATTGCTAGCTTGCTCTCACTGTTCACATAAACCCACTGATCATTTTGTTGTTAGTGGGCAAACTTACAAAATCAGCTGGGGTTTAAATAATCTTTTCCTTGACTTTATACTGACATGATTATAAACTAATTGCAGTTTTCCTACATTAGTTCCACTTACATGTGTTTGCTTTTGTAGTTTTTTTTAAATTTGTGTAGATTTTATTTGTAGGATACAAACTTGTTAGAATCAGGTCAGTAATTAATCCATTTGACTCTGTGACAACTTTCTTTATTTCCTATTTGCAGCTTTACACTGCAGCAGTTTGTTCTGCTGCCTAAAGACACTGCATGCTCCACAAAGCTTCCTATCTACTGTTACCAGCCAGAAACCTTGTCTCCAGACACCGAACCTGAGACTTTCACATTATCTGAAGCTGGTTTTCTGATTGAGCCTCATACCCTTCAATACCCCGTCTGTCTTGCCTCTGTGCATCCAGGGCAGGCCAGGCCTCTCGCCTGTCCTGCTTCCATTGTTCCAACACTATTGGAGAAAAGAACATAAACCAACACTGCTGTTCCCATTCAGATCCAGTATGGCCGTGACCCGACACCATGTGAAGCAGCAGCTCAGCTTCTCTCAGACAGATCTTATTGCTGAAAGAAAAGAGAAGAAGAAGAAGAAGAAAAACAAACAGTGCTCAGGTGTAGCTTAGTTTCCAAGAGTAGGGCTGAAGGGGAGCCTTAGAACACCATGCAAAGTAATGAAAGCGCTGCAGACCATCCAACATGTTTTTTTACTGAGGTTTTGTGAAACATTTTCAAACTCTATAAAACCTCATACCGCTAAATCACCAACCAGCCAATGCTTATGCCACATCATTCAGGTCTACATCATTTTAGTAGATGACAGTTTGTTGGAAGTTTTCATCACTGAAGTTAAAAATATTTACTAAAATTTTTACTATAATAAAAGTAGTAAGGAAGTAGGTATTTTTTGCAGAAATGATCCAAGCCTGCAACCAACCAAAGCACATGGCCATGCGGTGTGCCTTTACAAACATCTGTTAAAAATGAGTTGTTGCAATAGTGGTATCTTACGAAAATATCAGAGTTCTTTGGAACAACTCAAAATGTATTCCTTTCTAGATGATCAACTCTAAGTGGTACAAGTTTTTGTAAAATCAAAGTGTGTAAAAAACAGCCACAGCAAGTCAGCCATGAAGTGGAACATGAAGTTACAGTGTGGGCTCACTGAACGCTGAAATGCGTAGTGCATAACAGTCACCAACACTCTGGTTTAATAACTGCAGAATTCAACATTTTTCTCTGGTTTAAATACCAGACATTTCAGGGAGGTTTTCATAAGACAAGTGAACAATAAGTCACATTAATCCAGACATGATGAAATTAAGTGACACAATGGACCGCAACTTGACAATATTTCTTAAATAATAAAAGCAAGTGTGAACCAGAAATTTAATGTGTAGCATCCAAAGTGAAAGCAGAATGGGACCTAGAGTCTCTATATTACCTTAGGCACAGATCTGTCACACTGTAAGCAAGAGACGCGGAAGAGGATTTGTACTTAAAAGCTATACTTATTTAGAAATGCACCCTGATATACCCACCCAGTATTTCAGTCTACAGAGAATAATCTGATGATTAACAGCATCCAAGGCAGAGGTCAGAGGTCATGAAAACAGAATATTCTCCTACATAACTACACCTTAATATGTCACTGGAGACCTTAATGGAAGCTCCTTTGGTAGAATGTGCTCAGACAAAGCGACTAAGTGATCAAGAATGCATCAAGCCCTCAGTTTCCATGTGCTCCTTTACTGTTAATTACTATTATTGTTGTTACTTTACTGTTATCATCTCTGCATTTTAAAGTTTCAAATTATTCTCACTTCCTGTTTTGCCTTGTTTTGTTTTGTTTTTTTAGCAGTGATTTGTCTTCTATGTCTTGCATTTAGTTTTGCTTCCTTTGCATCATTTCCTTTGTTCTTTAACATCTACAGTGTGCTGTTTGATTTTCCCCACTATGGATATTCTGCAAACATCCTAATTAAAGGTTAGTTGTCAGTTTAGCCTGTTGGTTTCTAAGTAGTTCATTTTCATGCCTCTCATTCTAAACTTCATGAGAGATCACAAATGCATATGCCAAAAGCTGTTGCACAATAAAATGTACCTATAAATAGTAAATTTACTGTCTATTGCAGGGGTCGGCAACCTGCGGCTCCAAAGCTGCATGCGGCTCTTTTATCCTTGGGAAAATAAATTCTAAGTACTAATTGAAGTGTGTTTCATTTGTGTTAGTTCTTTTTTTAAATTGTAGTTCTAAATCGGAAGGTTGAATGATGCGGAGTGCTGATCTGAGGAAAAATCAATTGAGGAAGTGGATGAAGTCTACAAATTCAACTATATATGCAAGGTTTGTGGCTCAGGTGGGATTTTGGCCTATTCTTCCAAATAAGCAATCTTGATGTCATGGTCTGGGTGAGTCATCTGGACTTCACATGGTGTCCCTGTGTTTCCTTTCCTGGGTGGAGCGCTCATCAGTACACTTGCTATAGTCACCTGTTGGAGATCCAGGCTAATCTACAGTCAGTATTTAAGACATGGACTCTACTCGCCGTCTCTCGTGCATGGACTCACTCTTCACCACCTGCCTGCCCTCCTGCTTTCGTAGCTCTAGATCTCCAGATCTTTCAGATTCCATCTGTTTCACCGTCCCCAATATATATATATATATATATATCCATAGGTCCCTCATCCTATTCATGTAGCCCCTTCCGCCGGGGTTACTTGCGTAGTAGCATTCCAACAACGCCCTGTTTTCGTCTCTTGCCCACCGATGCCTTCTTGTTCCAGTAGCCCACTTGTCGTCAGGGTGCCCTGGTTTCTCAACACCTGACGCGGACCTTGTTGATCCGGGTGACGTCCGAGCCGGCATGCCTTCATATTTATCTGTCTCGCTCATGTCTGCGGTAGGCTTGCTTAGCATAGGGGGTCTAGCCTTAGGACCCTTACTGGATACAGACGCCCCAGGCAAGAATCGAACCTGCGATCTTCGGCTCCAAAAGGCATGTAGTCTAACCACTACGCTATCCAGCTGGGAAGATGGCCCCAACTGACCGAGTGCTCAGTGAATACCTCAGGCAGCAGAAACTCAAGAAAGTGGAGGAAGGCGAGGAACCATCATGGAAGGACAGGGCCCTGCACGGTATGTACCACCGGCAGATAGAGGAGGTGGCTGATAACCAAGTTTTTAGGCTCCTTGAGCAGTTAATCTTGCTTTTATGGGGGGATAATGCCTCTCAAAAATCAGGTTCAAGAGCAACATATATAAAGAAAACCAGATAAGGCCCAAACTGACCCTAGGGGAACAGGACTCGACAGAAAAGTCACAGAGGAAGAAAAATCAGCCATGTGGATAGAAAACCCCCATCCAGACCAGGGGTGGGCAACTCCAGGGCTCGACGGTCGGTGTCCCGCAGGTTTTAGATCTCACCCTGGGTCAACACACCTGAATCACATGATTAGTTCATTACCAGGCCTCTGGAGAACTTCAAGACATGTTGAGGAAGTCGTTTAGCCATTTAAATCAGCGGTGTTGGATCAAGGACACATCTACAACCTGCAGGACACCGGCCCTCGAAGCCTGAAGTTGAACACCCCTGATCCAGACAGATAGGACCAATAGAACGGGCCAATAGAATAGGCTGAATGTATCAAAAGCAGAGGATAGACGCGCCAACATAGCATACCGACTTGCGTCGATAGCTTGTTAAATTAGATTAGACTCCAACGTTACTATGCCTCAGTACCCTGAACATACCCTGTACATTAACCGGACGAAGCTGCGAACTAGCTGACACTCTCAAGAACCGCTGCATCAACATCGCATGTATTTAAGAAACGAAATGGAAAGGCGTGAAGGCAAGGGACATTAGAGAAGGATTCAAGCTCTTCTACAACGTCAATCAAGCTCAGAACGGAGTGGGTATAGCGCTGAGCCAGAAGCTCCAGGACAGTGTGATTGAAGTGACCCGCATATTGGATTGTCTTATGTGTCTCAAGATCAACACTGGCTCCGTCATCATATGGATGGTCTCCTGCTATGCACCGCAGACCAACGAGAAGGATGGTGAGAAGGAAGCATTTTGGCTCAACCTCAATGACCACGTAGTCATTTGGCCCCGAAGAACACCTGGTAATAGGCAGTGACCTAAATGGACACGTCGGTCAGGAGAGAGACAGATATGTGCAATTACATGTTGGCCAAGGATTCGGGACCCGAAACGACGACGGATGCCGTATTCTGGACTGCGCAGAGGCACAGGATCTTGCCGTGGCCAACACTTTCTTCAGAATAAGGGCCAGCGCATCTCATTATGTATTCTAGAGGCGGCAGGGACACCCAAATCGACTACTGGTTAATCCGAAGACCCCACCTAAACCTGGTCACCAACGTGAAGGTCATCCCATCAACCAACAGCCTCGGCCCTCAGCATCGGCTACTCATGATGGACCTACGACTCAACCTTGGCCAGCAAAGACAACCACCGTTTACTTCAATAGAGAAGATTAAATGGTGGCGCCTTTACAAGTCCAAAAGCCAGCTAGTGGTTGCACTTGGGCTCATGGACCCCAATGGACCAGTAGACACCATCTGGGATAACATCGCCAGTCAGATACACGACGCGACACTTGGGAAGATGAAGCCGGGGAGGCACTTCATCGACAAGCAAGTGTGGTGGTGGAACGACAGCGTACAGCAAACAATCAGGGGGAAAAAACAGCATTCAAGATGTGGCTTCAGTCTCGCAGCGATGGCGACTATCAACATTACAGGGCCCTTCAATAGGCCACGAAGAAGGTAGGAGCAGCGGCAAAGGCATCACACTATGACCAACTCTATGAAGGACTGGACATGCCCAGAGGAGCGAACAAAGTCTACCGCCTCACCAGAAATCGCCATCAAGCAACGCAGGACATTGGCCAGGTCAAACATAGGATGCCAACCACCAGGTCCTCCATGACCCACCCACCATCCTCAAACGCTGGAGCAAGTACTTTTCGGATATCTGCAACGTGGAGTTCCCCCACCAGCCAATCCACAGCACCAACCCCATCCCAGGACCCGTCCCACCAACTACCACCAAGGAAGTAGAAGCCGCCGCCAAGAAAATGAAAAATGGCAAAGCAACTGGACCAAACGACATCCCAGCCGAAGTTTAGAAGCTACACGGCTGCCAGGGTGCCTCAGTCCTCACCGACCTGTTCAACGACATCATCAGAAATGGGGCTACCCCAGCAGCCTGGTCAACCAGCACCACAGGGCCATCTGGAAAGGCAAAGGCGATGTGGCTGACTGCTCCAATTACCGCCCAATCTGACTCCTGTGCCACACCATGAAAATATTCGAGCGGATCATTAATGCCAGGCTGCGAGAAATCATCACAATAACGCCCAACCAGTGTGGCTTCATCAAAGGATGCGTCACAATAGATGCCATCCATGCCGCCCGCCTGCTGTTGGAGAAGCACAGAGAGAAGACCAAGATGATCCATATAGCCTTCCTTGACCTGGAAAAGGCTTTCGACCGAGTCCCTCATGACCTGATCTGGAACTCTCTGCGATCACACGGGGTACCAGAGGCCTACATCGATTGGATCAAGCTCTTGTACAGAAATATGACCAGCACAGTCAGAAGCCCAGTGGGAACATCACCACCTTTCAACATCACCGTGCGCATGCACCAAGGCTCCGCGCTGTCCCTGCTTCTCTTCATCTTCTGCATGGACACCGTGACTGCTGACCTCCAAGCTCCCGTGGGCACATGGTCAGAAGTGGCAAAAACTTGGTGGCAAGAACAGCACTGCGACTCAGTCCCCAATGCCGGCAACCAAGAGGCAGACATTTTGGACGGACCAAAATAAAAACAATGTGAAGAAGCCGAATGGAGGTGGCTTTGCAGAAAAGCAGACCCCGCAGAGTGGGAATAATGTTAGGAGGAAGAAGAAAAAGTTAAAAACTCCTAAGTGTACTATGGTGGGGCTTAAAGCCTGACTGAAACTTCTCATCAATGCTGAAATCTTCTAAGAAACAATGAAGTTGATTATAAAACAGCCTTATCCAAGACGTTGGACAAAAAGGGAAGTTTTTGTCCAACGTTTAACCCTTTAAAACCGGTTGGAGCGGGCACGCTCTGTTTTGCGTAACTATCTTTAAATCCTGGTAGCACTGCAACCACGTAAGCTAGTGCGATACTTTTTTTTGCATATGAAACCAGAGGAGTTGTACTTATATCTTATGCCATCAGCCTGTCCTCGGTCACAGTTTCCTTCCACATATAGCTTTGCAAAAACTGCATAAAAAGCACTTGCAGCAACAAAAACCCAATATTCCAGAAACACGCTTTGCCGATCCGATCAGCTGTTCATAACACTTCCTACGTTGGAATAGACGTCAGAGCGAACTTTCGCATGTCCGCCATGACCTGCCCGAAACCGGAAGTGACGTCATTTTCGCAGAAATGTAGTTTTTTATCTTCAGGGTCTCATGAGCCTATACTGGTGTTTTTAAAAGTTATCTTTGACTTTATGACTTTCTGTGTCGTTTCTGGGATGCTTAGGACTCATATTGCACTGCTGGAAATAGTTTATTTTGATGCACATGCTGCTTTTTGCAAATTTGCATCATAATATTTATTTTCATTTTTCCTGCAGTATATAAAAATTGGTGTATTTCAAAAATAAAACTATGAAGACACTTAAAATAAATTTCCTGTGGTGGCAATCTATTTTGTGCAACTTTTTGTATTTAGGGTTTTGAGGGATAAGCCTCTTAAATTTCTCTAACTAGAAATATATGTTAAAAAAACAAAAACGATTTTCAATTTTTTTGTAGTTTATTGCACTTTTTTGCAATTTATGTAATTACTATACACTTAATGCAGACATATTATTAAAATGTGGGCTATAATGGTTGTATTGATGTATAGGAACTTGAAATGCTCCCAAAAATGGCACTACAGCATGTAAAAATATAATATAAGCTCTGGCGGACTTGGTTCTATGGTAGGTCTTAAAGGGTTAAGAATGTGAGCAGGGATACATGTCAAGGAGGCAGTTTGTAGACCTCCAGGGGCCCGTTCTTCGTACCTCGCTAAGTAGGTTAGCCGGATTAGATTGTTGACGATTTCGCGTGATCCTGGATCAGTCGGTTCCCCGAAGCTCATCCGGGACTTGCTGTCATAGCAACAGAGCCGTAAGCGTAAACCTGCTCGGGAGCAGGTTTACTTTATGTAAACAGGATTAGATCGCGGCCACGCAGGTATGTCCGCTTCATTTATACGAAAGCAACAGCGATATTTTTCCACTGTTTCACCATAAATAAATATTATCAATGTAACTAAAGATAATGCAGCATTTGATCCTTTTATTGATGTCACACAGATACATACAGGTCATTCCCTAAAAAAGGGAAATGTACTATTAACATTCTATTACATGTATGTGATTATTACAGATGTAATTCATATTTCAGAGTAGTAATTGTAAATTACTTCGTGTAATCAAGATGAGAGACCACGGCTATAAAAGCGAAGGTGGATTTGGGAAGCCTGTCGCAGCCATGTCCTGTCCGTATACGCGACCAACCCATTGCGGAAGGTGCAAGATTGATAAGGAGAGTCCTCAGAATTCAGCGTATATTGCGGGACAGACAGGATCCTTTAGCTCAGCGCGACAGTGTGCTCATAGAGAGATATCGATATTCCCGTGAGGGTATTATTTACTTAACCAACTTGTTGACGAGGGGGTGCAGGACCACCACCTGTCTTTTTTTCCTCTGCCCTTTTCTTGGTTGCTGTTATGAACAAACTAACAGAGTATTACAGGCCAGTATTACCTTGCCAAGAGACGCAAAGCAATCTAAGAGATAAATATTACCATTCTGTAGAATACTCCTGTATTCCACTTTTACTTGTTCCCATGTTCTTGTGGGTCCTGTTGTGGCTCTAATGTGAAAGGGGATATAATATAACATATTATAATATAATATAATGCCATATGATATTGGACAATATAGTGTCATATGATAGATCTACCCTACCGCCTACTGGTGTTGGCCAGAGGGGCCGATGGCGCGATATGGCAGCCTGGCTACAACCGTAGCTGCCTCCACCAGTGTGTGAATGTGGGAGTGAATGAATAGTGGTATCGTAAAGCGCTTTGGGTGCCTTGGAAAGCGCTATATAAACCCAATCCATTATTATTATTATTATTAAATTACCTACGAGTTTGATTTGTCAGCAACTTTCTGCCAGCCCTCTCTCCTTGCTTTTGCAGCCTTTGCAGTGTTCTCTTGCGTTTTAATTAAACTCTGAAACTCCTGAAATCCCTCACTCATGAGTTCTTGCTCTGCTGCCGGAAAATACCGAGCACGCCCCTTGGACATTTTCGCCGACCAGTCAGCGGGTTGCCGATCAATGTTTCTACTATCGATGCGTAGCCCCTTTTACGACACCCAGTGATGTCACATTCCTGCGTCCAGCTGTAGTAATCGTCAACAGCAGGTGTGTTCGGGGAACCGGATTAGCGAGCTCACGGTTAGCGCGATGATTTGATCTTGGATGTGTCATTTGATCTTGGATGTAGTAAGCGACGTACGAAGAACGGGCCCCAGCTCTGCAGTTCCTGCTCTGCAATAACAAACAACAACAAACAACAAATTACTGAATTGACAGCAAGGACATTACATCATCACGGTCATCACAGAGCAAGAGGCTCAGAGGCTGAGAACAACTTGCAGAGACAGAGTTATTTCTGTCATGACTCCCAGTGGAGTGTGAACGTGTATAAATGTGTGTTTGTGTCAGTAGAGGAAGGAGGGGGTGTATTTAATGCAAGCTGTGTTCAGCTGCAGAGCAAGTCATGCACTTGCAGTCTAATGAGAGCGTGGCTCTGCAAGCCAAGTAGCTGTCTTTTCCACACAGGCCTGATTTTACCTATTCTAGAAACACTTTGTTTCCCTATAAACACCGAACCATAATATGTAATAATGCTGCTTGGTTCATGTCCTCAAAAGGCACTCGGGTCCAAGATGACGACGTAAAGAGAGCAGCACATCTTATGTAGTGCGTTTCTATTCTGAGGACTCAAAGCATGTTCAATACTAAGATAAGTGTATACTTCTTCCCACTCCCTTTCAACATGTAAATTAATCAGAATGTTTTTTTTGTATGTAATTTGTATAGTATATTTTTTTCTCTCATTTCTTTTCTAAATGTACTTGTATATTGTTCACATGTTGAAATAAATTACCAATCAATCAATCAATCACACACACAGGATCAAAGTAGACTATATTTATTCTATGCTTTCAAATGCTTGTAACCTGCCATGGACACAGTGAACCACCAACATGTGTGTGTAGGTAGGGAGAGTTGTTTTCTGGCAGTGTGTCTATAAATGAACATTTTTTAACACTGTATAAATTCTCATGTGGACTGTAAATGGACGGGTTCTTATTTAGCGCTTTTCTACTCTTCTGAGCACGCAAAGCGCTTTACACAACTTCTGCATTCATTCTCAGCACATTTTTCTAGGTGCTTTCTAAGTAACATTCACACACACTCCGATGGATGCATCGGGGTTAGTATCTTGCCCAAGGATATTTGGCATGCAGACTAAGTGAAGCTAGGAATCGAACCACCAGCCTTCCAATCAGTAGATGACCTGCTTTACCGCCTGAGCTACAGCCACCCCAAAGGACACTGAGGGGAATCACTGACAAGACAATTAAGCATCCCCCCTCCCCTTCTAATGACTTATCACCACAAACCATTCTGAACAAACAGATCAGAGGAGCAGGTTTGTGGAGAAATTAGTTTTTTCCCAGTGAAGACTGTTGGCTGAGAATGCATGTTCTCTCAGAGACACAAAAATAAGAGCAAAAAAAAAACAAACAAAAAAAAACCCCGCACACACAAAGCTGTAATTACATGCAAGTTACAAACACATCCACCCAGAGATGCTATTTAATCATGAACAACCAACGCACTGTATTACACATGACTGGCACTCTGTGGGGGTGACAGTGAGGTTATGCAGCCTCCATGCTCTCCTGATGTGTCGTTACTCACTTGAAAACACCAAAGCTCTCATATTCACACACACGTCCTCACAAACAGATCAAACTGCTCTCCATTATCCTTCTCCTGCAGCTCTCTCCAACAAGGCTGAGCATTCAGCTGCCACGCAGGCTGACGTGACTGGAATTGGATCAGTGCTCTTCTTAAAGCAGCCAGGCAAGCAAGCTGCACAATGACCACATTGTGTGTGTGTGTGTGTGTGCGTGCGTGTGTGTGTGTGTGTGTGTGTGTGTCAGTCGAACAGGAGCATGTGAATCAGTGACACGGCAGGTGGAGGAAAAATACAGGTATGCATGTGTGAGCCTTTTGGTTTGACAGGTCAGCTTTAATGCAAATTCAGATCTCAGTGTGAAATGTGGGTTCAGCAGTGAGTGCTATTCTCACGCACAACACATCCTGCAGTTAATGTTTGAGTACAAAAGTTGTCACTGAAGGCAACATTTTAATGTTTAAAGAAAGATGCAATTTCAGGTTAATTCTAATAATTAAAATTAATCTTATTTTAAAAGATTACATCAGCATTTTCCTGATATGTTGGTAAATGGACAGGTACTTACATTAGCACTCTGATATTAATAAAGTGTTTTGTTTTTTGATTTAAATCTACTACAGTGGACTTTAGCTCAGTCTGTAGTGCAAACTTTTAGCTTTAATTCAAGGGGTTTAATATTCCCTGTATAGGAATTACAGACATTTTTATTCATAGTTTAAAATCAGTAGATGCCATCATGAATAGAAATCGAATACTGGTTTACAACAACGTGCAAACCTCTGGTTACACTCGAGAGCAGGAAGGACTGATTAGACAAAATGACCTACAACATATTGAAAAACTCAAATCAAGAGTTTGACAAGGCAAAGAATTGATCTCAGGTAATTAGAGTACATTTTTCAGTCATTAAATACCAAACTCAACACAGAAAGACCCACACGCAAGTAGCAACAGAAGATGGCTGCTGTAAAGACAGAGAACGTCAGAGGAGGAAACACGGCATGAGGTGATGTCCACGGGTTCTAGTCTTCAGTCATTTTCTGGATTTTCATCCAAGGAACAATTGTTATATCTGGAATTATGGGAGTTAATTTTAAGCCCGTGTGTTTTCAAAGTGTATTATCAAAGTCTTAATGAATCTATCGCAAAGTAACAAAATCTATAGGACCATAAGAGCTGAGTACAGCCAAGAGTAAATGTGAAGCTCACAGTTACACAGCCTAAGAAACTAAATCTTTATGACTCTGAGAGCAGGGTGTTTTTTTTCAGCTACTAACAGGATAATGAAAAGTTCCACTGCAGGGTTCTTTGTCTTTGACCTCCATCTCTGCAGCTCTACTATGGAGAAGTGAACGTCACTGAACGGTATTGATACACATGATGTACACGAGTGTAACCGCACAGCCACAGAAACGCTGCTCGATTTTGCAGAGGAAGCGCTCTAGTGTTGCGACATCAGCTTGAAGAGGTTCTGCTGTTTGTTTGGCAACAGCGAATGTGTCTGAACCAGCAGTGAGTCATTGCAGACTCACTCTGAACTTGAAGACAATCCAGTTTGCTCACAGTAAATCATGAGGTCATCATGGAGAGCCTGCAGACACCTTCTACTAAAGTCTTCTTCTGAAGTCAGACAAAAGGTCAGCCAAAGGTCAAAGCTCAATCAAGAAATGTTTGCATCAGTTGATGCTTTGAGATAAACACATTATACATCTTTTATACAGCTGAGTCAATAAAAGCACTTAGATTGTAAGCAAGAAATAATGACGATCTATGCGGATTTAAATTTAAATACCAGTGTCACTGTCGGACAGTCCTCCCCGGACGACCTGTTTGCTTGCGTGTGCGTGTGTCCCTCTCCTTGTCCCCCACCTCTCCCTACTCTCCAGCTCCGGCTGTCTAGGAGCCGCGCCTCTGGGAGAGTAAGAGTGGCCGACCCCTGACCCGGAAGCGGCTCGGCTCGGCTGCCAACTCGGCTTGCGTGTTGTCACTACCCGATCCGTACCGGAAACCCGATCAGTACCACGCATGTGCGAAAGGCTTCCACTTCCGGTCGAAGCATTTTACGATAGTTACGGGTCAGAGTATCCGTTAAGATGTTAAGAATAATAAGTATCTCTTAAAATGTTTGCAATAATGAAGCATTTCAGTAAAATGTAGACAAAAACGAAAAGTAAATAGTTACGGATCAGGACTCCTCGATCCTTACTGCACATGTGCAAAGTCGGACCATACAAATCGGGTCTACCCGATCCGTACCACGCATGTGCAGGGGTTTTCTTCTTCTTCTGTTCGTTTAATGGCAGTTTACTCCCCAGTGTACAAGGATACCACCACCTGCTGACCGAGCGAATGAACCCTATTATACACTGAATTAGCGTGATTACAAAAAAGTGTGTTAAATTTGATTTAGTGATAGTCGAGTGTGTTTATGCTTGTCTGTGAGGAGAGGATTGACTGGAATTGTGATGATGATGTGCACTATCACTGTCAATTGTCAGTAAACACTTCATCTGGCTGCTGAATCTTCACGTGAGATATTACAAAGTCTGTATTATTAACTCTGTAATTAGGCGCCATTCTTCTTATTTTACGGCGCTGTTGTTCAATCGGGGGACGCTCTCTGTTGAGGAGAAAAGCATGAATTTGTTTGTATACGGATTATCCATTGTTTAAATGTCCCGGCAGTCGAAAAGGAGGCAGAGTTGTTGAGAAATGCTAGGAGCTAACTGGGAGCTAACCATGTCATTCAAATATATTGAATGTCGCAATGTTGGCAAAGAGAGGAAGTGGGGCCTGATTATTTAAGACCTTGTATGTGAGGAGCAGGATTTTGAATTCTGGATTTAACAGAAAGCCAAAACAGGAGAAATCTGCTCTCTCTTTCTAGTCCCTGTCAGGACTCTTGCTGCAGCATTTTGGATCAGCTGAAGGCATTTCAGGGAGTTTTTAGGACTTCCTGATAATAATGAATTACAGTCGTCCAGCCTGGAAGTAATAAATCCATGAACTAGTTTTTCAGGGTCACTCTGAAACAGGATATTTCAAATTTTTGATTTGATATTGTGCAAATGGAAGAAAGCAGTCCTACATATTTTTTTTAATATGTGCACTGAAGGAGTTTGCATGTTCTCCCCGTGTTTGCGTGGGTTCTCTCCGGGTACTCCGGCTTCCTCCCACCGTCCAAAGACATGCAACTTGTGGGGATAGGTTAATTGGATAATCCAAATTGCCACTAGGTGTGAATGTGCGAGTGAATGTGAGTGTGAATGGTTGTCTGTCCCTATGTGTTAGCCCTGCGACAGACTGGCGACCTGTCCAGGGTGTACCCCGCCTCTCGCCCTATGACAGCTGGGATAGGCTCCAGCGCCCCCCGCGACCCTGAAAAGGATAAGCGGAAGCGAATGGATGGATGGATGGATGTGCACTGAAGGACATATCCTGGTCAAAGATGACTCCAAGGTTCCTCACAGTGTTACTGAAGGTAATGCTATCGAGAGTAAGCATCTTGGTTAGACAAGCATACTGCTAAGTTTTTAGGCTCAGTACAATAACCTTAGTTTGATCTGAATTTGATCAGAATGAGGTGGGTATCCAGGTCTTTGCCTTTAAGACATTCCTGCAGTTTACCTAATCAGTGTGCCATTTGGCTTCATGTATAGATAACGTTGGGTATCATTAGATCTCATAGCATTGGAAATGTACTCTATGGCATCTGTTTGATGTTAGCCAGTGGGATGCACTGTGGAGTCAGGTCAATAACATCAGACAGAAAAATCCTTATTTTGGACAAAGTCACATTTTACATTAGTAGGTGGGCCCAGGTACGTACGTTCTTTTAGAGCAGAGCTACAGATTAAAAATGCCCAAGGCGAAGCGGTCAAAAGTCTGGCTGTACTTCAAAGCAAAAGATGCAAACTCAGCAGCAACAAGTGCTTTAAGCTGATACTGTGATACTGTCAAAGGAGGCAACACCTCAAATCTGATGAAACACCTGGTGACGCATAGCGGTTTTTTAAAGCTGAGAAATGCGCCGTATTTGATAGCTTGCTGCGAGACCTCACACCGAGCACATCTACTGTGGGTGTGGTGCCTGTTATCAGACCTGGAGTTAGAAACATCCCCCAAAAGCCTGAAGAGGAGAGTCCTGGCCCCTACAGGGAGTGCAGAATTATTAGGCAAGTTGTATTTTTGGGGAATAATTTTATTATTGAACAACAACCATGTTCTCAATGAACCCAAAAAACTAATTAATATCAAAGCTGAATGTTTTTGGAAGTAGTTGTTAGTTTATTTTTAGTTTTAGCTATTTTAGGGGGATATCTGTGTGTGCAGGTGACTATTACTGTGCATAATTATTAGGCAACTTAACAAAAAACAAATATATACCCATTTCAATTATTTATTTTTACCAGTGACACCAATATAACATCTCCACATTCACAAATATACATTTCTGACATTCAAAAACAAAAACAAATCAGCGACCAATATAGCCACCTTTCTTTGCAAGGACACTCAAAAGCCTGCCATCCATGGATTCTGTCAGTGTTTTGATCTGTTCACCATCAACATTGCGTGCAGCAGCAACCACAGCCTCCCAGACACTGTTCAGAGAGGTGTACTGTTTTCCCTCCTTGTAAATCTCACATTTGATGATGGACCACAGGTTCTCAATGGGGTTCAGATCAGGTGAACAAGGAGGCCATGTCATTAGTTTTTCTTCTTTTATACCCTTTCTTGCCAGCCACGCTGTGGAGTACTTGGACGCGTGTGATGGAGCATTGTCCTGCATGAAAATCATGTTTTTCTTGAAGGATGCAGACTTCTTCCTGTACCACTGCTTGAAGAAGGCGTCTTCCAGAAACTGGCAGTAGGACTGGGAGTTGAGCTTGACTCCATCCTCAATCCGAAAAGGCCCCACAAGCTCATCTTTGATGATACCAGCCCAAACCAGTACTCCACCTCCACCTTGCTGGCGTCTGAGTCGGACTGGAGCTCTCTGCCCTTTACCAATCCAGCCACGGGCCCATCCATCTGGCCCATCAAGACTCACTCTCATTTCATCAGTCCATAAAACCTTAGAAAAACCAGTCTTGAGATATTTCTTGGCCCAGTCTTGACGTTTCAGCTTGTGTGTCTTGTTCAGTGGTGGTCGTCTTTCAGCCTTTCTTACCTTGGCCATGTCTCTGAGTATTGCACACCTTGTGCTTTTGGGCACTCCAGTGATGTTGCAGCTCTGAAATATGGCCAAACTGGTGGCAAGTGGCATCTTGGCAGCTGCACGCTTGGCTTTTCTCAGTTCATGGGCAGTTATTTTGCGTCTTGGTTTTTCCACACGCTTCTTGCGACCGTGTTGACTATTTTGAATGAAACGCTTGATTGTTCGATGATCACGCTTCAGAAGCTTTGCAATTTTGAGACTGCTGCATCCCTCTGCAAGATATCTCACTATTTTTGACTTTTCTGAGCCTGTCAAGTCCTTCTTTTGACCCATTTTGCCAAAGGAAAGGACGTTGCCTAATAATTATGCACACCTGATATAGGGTGTTGATGTCATTAGACCACACCCCTTCTCATTACAGAGATGCACATCACCTAATATGCTTAATTGGTAGTAGGCTTTCGAGCCTATACAGCTTGGAGTAAGACAACATGCATGGAGAGGATGATGTGGACAAAATACTCATTAGCCTAATAATTCTAATATATATATATATATATATATATATATATATATATATATATATATATATATATATATGTATAAACACCCAGCACGCCCCTGCGGGCGGTTTATCCTTCAAGCTCGGGTCCTCTACCAGAGGCCTGGGAGCTTGAGGGTCCTGCGCAGTATCTTAGCGGTTCCCAGGACTGCGCTCTTCTGGACAGAGATCTCCGATGTTATTCCCGGGATCTGCTGGAGCCACTCGCCTAGCTTGGGAGTCATCGCACCTAGTGCTCCGATTACCATGGGGACCACCGTTACCTTCACCCTCCACATCCTCTCGAGCTCTTCTCTGAGCCCTTGGTATTTCTCCAGCTTCTTGTGTTCCTTCTTCCTGATATGGCTGTCATTCGGAACCGCTACATCGATCACTACGGCCGTCTTCTTCTGTTTGTCTACCACCACTATGTCCGGTTGGTTAGCCACCACCATTTTGTCCGTCTGTATCTGGAAGTCCCACAGGATCTTAGCTCGGTCATTCTCCACCACCCTTGGGGGCATCTCCCATTTTGACCTCGGGACTTCCAGGTTATACTCGGCACAGTTCGATTCCTGCCTGGGGCGTCTGTATCCAGTAAGGGTCCTAAGGCTAGACCCCCTATGCTAAGCAAGCCTACCGCAGACATGAGCGAGACAGATAAATATGAAGGCATGCCGGCTCGGACGTCGCCCGGATCAACAAGGTCTGCGTCAGGTGTTGAGGAACCAGGGCACCCTGACGACAAGTGGGCTACTGGAACAAGAAGGCATCGGTGGGCAAGAGACAAAAACAAGGCGTTGTTGGAATGCTACTATGCAAGTAACCCTGGCAGAAGGGGTTACATGAATAGGATGGGGGACCTATGGATTCTTCGATACCCAACATCCACAATGGCGGCGAAACAACTAGTAGCTCAGTGTTCCAACATTCGAAAGAAGGGACTGCTCTCACAGCTAGAGAGGTAAATGCTATGGTAAAGGGGGAGCCAGGACGCCAGGTCAGGGGGTAGATATCATCACCCCCACCCGAGATTGGGTACCAAGCCCCAAGTGCGACAGATCGTTGAGTGCGAGAGGAACTGACCTGAAAGATAGGATCATGGCCAAGCTTGAAACCTGGACCTCCCGTAGCCGGTTACCAAGATTACGTGAAGTACCCTCAGAAGGTCTGCTAGATGATGTTAAGGCAGCACTACGGACGATACCTACAACCACGATTACCGACACTAACAAGCTGATCTACAATACGGCAGCAGTGATCAGTGAAATGCTTGGCTACAAGTTGAACAGCCACAAGGGGCAGTACCCTCCATGGAGAAGGAGGCTAGAGGCTAAGATCAAGGTAGCACGGAGGGAGGTTAGCCAACTATCGGAGTTGCAGAAAGGGACGATGAGGAAGGTGCCTAAGAAGTACAGGAAACTGTCCATACCTGAGGCCTTGGAAACTTCCAAGCAAAGACTCACAGCCTTGGCCAGCCGCTTGAGGAGGTACATCAGAGAGATAGAAGGCAGGAGAATAAACCAGCTGTTCTCCACAGAACCAGCAAAGGTGTACTCTCAGTGGCAAGGGAACAATAAGAGAACAGCACCACCAAGGCTGGAGACGGAGCAATACTGGAAGAGCATATGGGAGAAGGACGCAACCCATAACGGCAATGCTCAGTGGCTAGTGGATTTGAGGGCAGACCACAGCGACCTCCCCGAACAGGGTTCAGTAACCATCACAGTGGCAGATATCCAAGAAAGGGTCTCCAGTATGAAGAGTTGGACAGCACCAGGCCCTGACGTGGTTCACGCCTACTGGCTGAAGAAGCTGACTGCACTCCACGAGCGCCTGGCAGCACAAATGAACCAGCTGATAGTTGACGAGAGACACCCAGAATGGCTAACCGAAGGCCAGACAGTCCTGATCCTCAAGGACCCCCAGAAGGGACCGGTCCCCTCCAACTACCAACCAATAACCTGCCTCAGCACTACGTGGAAGCTCCTGTGAGGCATCATAGCGGCCCAATTCGCATGCCGCCAGAACAGGAGCACAGAGGATGCAGTCTCCATCGCACTGCACTCTGTCCTCTCACACCTGGACAACAACAACACCTACGCCAGAATGCTGTTTATAGACTTCAGTTCAGCATTCAATACAATCCACCCCTGACAACTCATCAGGAAACTGACAGACCTGGGCATCAGTTCCCTCATCTGCAAATGGTTACTGGACTTCCTGACCAACCGCCCCCAACATGTCCGGCTGGATAACCGCTGTTCATCTACAATCACGATGAACACCGGTGTACCACAAGGCTGTGTGATGAGCCCTTTCCTCTACTCCCTCTTCACCCACGACTGCAGACCTGCTGATGGTTCCAACACCATCATTAAGTTTGCAGATGACACCACGGTGATTGGCCTCATCAGTGACAACGATGAGGCCGCCTACAGGGAGGAGGTGGATCGTCTGGCTGAGTGGTGCGACACAAACAACCCGCTGCTTAACACCGAGAAGACCAAGGAGCTCATCGTGGACTACAGGAGGAATGCTGACCCACATCCACCCATCCACATTAAGGGGACGGCTGTGGAGCGTGTGAGCAGCTTCAAGTTCCTGGGAGTCCACATCTCCGAGGATCTCACCTGGATGACCAACTGCTCCAAGCTGGTCAAGAAGGCTCACCAGCGCCTCTTCTTCTTGAGGACTCTGAGGAAGAACCACCTGTCCTCAGACATCCTGGTGAACTTCTATCGCTGCACCATCGAGAGCATCCTGACCAACTGTATAACAGTCTGGTACGGGAACTGCTCTGCCTCGGACCGGAAGGCGTTGCAGAGGGTCGTGAAAACTGCCCAGCGCATCGCCGGAGCACCACTTCCTGCCATAAATGACATCTACAGCAAGCGGTGTCTGAAAAGGGCTGGGAAAATCATCAAAGACCCCAGTCACCCATCACATGGACTCTTCACCCTCCTGCCCTCTGGGAGGCGCTACAGGAGCCTCCGGCCTAAGACCACCAGGTACCGGAACAGCTTCTTCCCCACAGCTGTCAGACTCCTGAACTCTGCCTCCTGACATCTGACCCACTTTAACACATGGACTGAACATACACACACCCACAATGGACAACTGTACCCTCAAACACACAATAATAACATGGACTGAACCACCACTCACAACCACTAGCACTTTATATAGCCTCTGTAGAAACTATCTACACCCTCACTTATCTTAACTGCACTACTGTATAGCTCTGTGTAAATAATCATTCTGTACATTCGATAATCTTTAATCCTACAACTGTTTACAACTTGCATAGTTCCCATTTCTGTATAGCTGTATATCTCAGATTCTGTAAAGTTATTTATTTCATATTCTGTATAGTTTTTCATATTTATATCCTGTTCATAGCTTGTACTCACTACAGCCTGTACATACTTATAGTTATAGAATATTCACAACATACTTCATACCGTGTGCATTATAACATACCATAATAGACCCATTTCTGTAATATACTCACATATCTATATTATTGCTAATATATATTGTAATATATCTATATCATGTTAAGGTTCAAAATATTGGGGATGGAAACAAGAGAAAAACCACAATAACAACACTGGTCCGGCCGGGTTGAGTCAAACGATGATTTTAATGATCACACGCGTGGGAGATGGACACTGATGCAGACAGCCTCAAAATCTCAAAATGGTGGAGCATTGCTCAAACTTTTATAGCCTCTGGTGCCTCCACCTTATCATACAAAGCCTAAACATTCACATGCTTTCTCTCACACAGCGCCTAAGCTACGACCTTGGCTCCCTGTTTATCTGCTCCTGCTGAAATGGGGCAGAAAACTCCAGCACACTCTGTTCTCTTCTACTCAGACAAATTAGATTTCTTATAACTCAGCAGTATAATGCATCATAAAACAATATCATTCATTCACAACAAGTCAGCAGTTTAATGTAATGCAAATCAGTTTAACTAATGCAATAGTTATCAGCTTCTTCTAATTCAGGAGAATAATGCAAACTAAAACTACATAATAATTCACAATCTTTAATTAGGGGTATAACATGGCATAAAATAATATTATAATCTAACAATTCCCCCTGATGAGGTCATTAGAATAATGACCTCACAAACACCCTTCAATTCAGTGTGGCCGGGTTCATCTCTTCTCACTCCTGAGGTCCTTTGTCCCCCTGAGGGGCGAACCATATGTGGGATGACCTCTGTGTTTGCGCAATTCAGATGCAAGAAAAACTATGATTCCAACAGTAGCAGGTCCAGATGACACTCTCTCCTTGTCTCCCACTGCTTTCAGCCTTTATTCTATTGCTGCAGCTACCAGTGTCGTCCAGTTGGGTGATCCTCTGCTCTTCATTCTTCAACCTTAGGGGTTAGACAACCCTTCAGTCGTGACACAGATCAGGGGATTATTCTGCCCCGATTTCAAACAACGATCTGTGTATTCTCCAGAAAAGGAACAGGAAGGTGTCCCCTTTTTGCCCAAAAGCCTCTCGAACTTCGTTGGTCTGGTGTTCCCGGATTTCCGCCAACCCCTTCATGGTTATTGTTGTGTTTATGGGATCCATCCTTTTGTGGTGACTAGCTGGAGCCCAAACGCCATGACCCTTGGACCCAGTTGATGTCTCGGCAGTCACTGTGTCTGTCTCTGCTACGGAGGATCCTCACATCTCTGTGACCTCGTCTGGTGTCTGTTCCTTTCTCTGTAAGAGACAGAAAACCAAAACACCTCTCTTCCTAACCCTAATAATCTAATGTTGTTATCTACTGACCTTCTAGTGATTCAAAATTGGTCTAAAACATTCAGAATGTCCCAGGGACTTATTCTAATCATATCTTATGTGTGTGTAAGCATGTTTGCATTTAGCCCTCTGCACTCAAGGCGTTTCCTACACTTTATCAGTCCGGACAGTCACGCCGAACGAAGCTTCTGACCTTCAAAAGGCCGAGTGCCAACTCGTTATAAGCACATTTGCAAGGTGTGTCTGAAAATTATTGAAACCCCTCTTTTTAACAAAAGACAAAGAAATTAACAAATCTTCTAAGCGCTATTCAGTTCATTTCAATGAGTAATGATTAAACATGAAAGTGATAGTTTATGCTTTTTCACTGATTCTCTAAAAGGTCCGTCTTCTCGGACCGCTATTAGCTTAAGCTTTACCATTCCTAAATTATTAAAGACACAAATGAAGTTATAAAATGTTCAAATAATCCTGGTTTGATGTTAAAGCTCAACTTTCCCCCCTTTTTTGACACATTCCAATGTGTCAAATCAACGGAGCTAGAACATTCAAAAAAAAAGTTAGGCAGCTACAAAGTTTCCCAGACTCTTAAGGTGATCCGCGTGTAACGTTCTGACTCAGGTATTTAATATTTTAATAAATGTCGTTTAATTAACTGCCACTATTTAAACTAACCTTAAAGACATAATTGAAGAAAAGATCACAAAGAATAACATGATATCAATGTTATGTAAGCGCGTGCGGCCTTCTATGCTCGAAGCCTTTCCCCTCAATAGATCAGTCAGACATTCGCGCTGACTGTAGCTTTTAACCCTTATTAACTTGAGCACAACTCTACAATGAGCAACAAGTTGCAATATGTATGAAAATGATCATGGTTACACCTGCAATGAAAAATTATATCATTATCCTAACACCTGTAAATAGAAGATTCATCAGAGGTTATAACAATCACAGGAACACAGATGTTAGTATAAGGTCAAAAGCTTCAATAAATGATCATCGATGCAATGCTTGTTGCATGATTCTCATACAATAATAATGCTGACATTGAAATAACAGTAAAACACCCCCTTTTCTCCCCTTACTGACCACAGCAGGGGGATCTTAGTTTTAAATCAGCCATGAATCCAGCTCACCTGATTCATCAGTGAGCTCCACCATCACTGGCGTCTGACAGGGTGGTGCTGCATACTCTTCCTTTAATGTCACTATTTTCAACCTGTTAATTAGAGTGTTTAAACCTGAAGTCGACTACGTCCACAACAAGTCAATACAGCTGTAAATGTGGCCAATTATCAATCTATTACCAATCAATAACAACAGATAACTTCTATTTTATGCATGCTTTTAATCAACCACTCACCCAGAGGATCTCCAATCCCAGGAAGTTCCTTCTCCTCCTTTAATGAGTCTGTCCTCCTTCCATGCCCTGGTAACTGGTCCATCCAGAGCCATATGATCTCAAATATACATACAACAAGCCAAACCACACCTTGGTCACACCAACCCTCCTCCGCCCCGAAGATGTCCAGTGCCATCCTAGTATGGACTGTCAAATGTGGCTTTAACGCTGACTGTTCTGACAATCCATTTTATAACGTTCCTGGTCAGATTTGCCAATCTCTGCACCAGGGTTTTAAACGTTTTGCCATTTTCATTAGGTTTTATTTTTTATTTAGTTTCGACTCCAGATTTTCAATTTTTTGCCAATTGTAATTAGTTTTTACCAATTCTTTGCTAGTTTAGTCTAGTTTTTATTTTCTGAAAATCCTTAGTTTCAATTTAGTTTTATTTGTGTTTTGCAAAAGTTAAGTGTAACAAAATCTCAGTTCCATCATATCAATCATGCTCTTCTGGTTATCCTTGGGTATTGAGACTATTAACTCTTGCCGCACCGAGTGGTCCTAATTTTGGTTGAAGTGAATTGATAACCTTTTGAAGGCGATTGTTTCACACCTTTATTTAGATGTCCCAGTCCTGTTATCTCGGGATACATCACGCTGCCTTATCTGGGGTTAGCTATTTTCTTGGGATGCGAGTTAAGTGGGTGAGCTCTTCAAAGAGGGGGAGTGTGCTCCCCCTGATGAGGTCTTCTAGGTAAGCTAGGTTAACCTTCTTGTGTGAGCTTTTCAAGTGCACTCTCCCTGTTTTTTCTTATTCTCTGGGTCTCAGGAGGACATTACGTCCCTCTCCACTACAAGACTCTTGTTATGTCTACAAAACAGTCATATTAAAATCATCCTCAATTCTATTCTGGCTCTGTTTCCCGACTTTTCCTGACCTGATTCTGCGCGTGGACGGAGCAGCAACACAGACGACTCGACTAACGTACTACCTTAATTTCACTACAGCAGGGCACGCACACATCAATGCAACCAAACACATTTTGCTATAAATCTAGTTAATTTTAGTTAGTTTTGTGAACATTCAGTACAGTTTTAGTTAGTATTTCTTTTTGTTTTGATTTTATTACCGTTAACGCAAAAAAAATTTTCCACTTCTAGTTTTCGTTATTTCATTTGTTGTCTTTAATAATAATAATCTCCTCTGCACCCTTGAATAAACATCATTAACATGATCAACCTTTTGCTGCTTGTTATTTCACCATCTTATTGAATCACATACTTCATGCTTATGTGGTTTACGACATTATATTTATCTAAATCTCCACTTTGTGTCTAAATGTTTGAAGAATTTTTGAGGGTCAAATTTCGAGAATTTGACCCTAAGTGAAAGTTATGGCGTTATCAACCCCTTTGGGGATTACCTTTTTCCAGTTTTGATGATATTCCTCCCCGTTCTTTATTCTTTGCAAGTACCCCTCCTCGGTGGCGAGAACCATTGGTGTGATCAAGCGGGTGCTGTAAAAACAAAAGCTCAGGACAGAGCAGTCACCAGTCATGTACTTCATTCAAAATTAACAAATATCAAGCTTCATATTGATCCTCTGAGTGTAATGGTACATTTTAATTTGCACTTCTCAAAACTAAAAACAATATTTTCTTTATTTTACTCTTGTTCTTGTGCAGCACCACCCCTCAGCACATGCCCCTGTTATTTTATCTTACTTTTAAAATGTTGACTACTTCAAGAAAGCGCCCAAAAGACGGGGACCAGTGTTTATCATTACATATCTCCATTTTGAGTGTGGCTGTCTATCATTCCCCTCTTATTCATAGACCTCGGTGGAGGGTTTTTTGTTTGTTTTTTCTTTATTTCTCTAAAATTAATTCACTCTCTACATTGACCCACTATGGTTAATAATAACATGCTCAGTCATGAGTGGGATCAAACCTTTTCTTCACTTTAGCATTTAACATTCCCAACAATATAATGTGATACATTAATTAAAACACAGCTACTAAAACACAATTTTCTTAATGCAAACATCAGTAACTCAAAATTAGCAACCAAGCGGTTCAGCCTGCAGTTCACACTCCTGTGAAACTACAGCTCTTTAGTCTCTGTCATTCTTCTGTTCTTGCAGAGAAAACAAAGCAAAAGAAAACATCCACCCTTCTTTTACAGGCTGGGTGAATTGTCTGTGGACATTTAATAATCCTAAAGTCGGCACCGTTTTTGTCTCAGTACCAAGTCAGTTAAAACTTTTAGTCGTCAGTCCGTCACAGTCCAGTCACATGCATACATTCACACACATTCGTACCAGAAGTTGCTGATAATGGAGTCTCACGCGCAACCTATTCGAGGCTCCATCACCAGCAAGATGACGTCATCATTTTAAAGGAAACAGCTCCTTGTTTGTTTTTCCTTCTTTGGACTGGATTGACTCGGTGCAATCCTTTTAGGCTTCAGGATCAGTGTCCCATATAAGTGAATTTTTCTCCCAAGCTCATTATAATCATGGAGAAAAAAAATACTTTGCGACTGTTTTCAATAAGAATATTTTATAGCGCTTTAAAGTTCAATCTCTCAGGCCTGGATTAAAGAGCTGATTTGTTAAATCAGGAACTCACAAAATACCAAAATATCACCACCGGTGGGTCACACCTCTCAGATGTTCTTATCTCAGTGCACTGTAACAAAAGCAAAAACAAACGTAAACAATAAAACACTCATATAATAACAGATACTGGGGCCCATTGCAAACATGTCCAAAGTTCAAACCATCTTTCTCTCTCTTAGAGAAAGAGAACAATCCAAACCTCACTGATAGAATCAACCTAGTGTCAAACAAAACCCAAAAATCAACCAGAACTTCACACACAATATTGTGTAGGCATACAGTTACCATAACTCCTTTTTTTTTTTTGCACCAACAAAAAACATGTTGGATTTACTTGACTCAATAGTGGACACTGGTTACACACAAACGCTTTGCTTTGGCAGAAACTCAAACAACTAAGTTAAATCAACACAACCTTTTCATATTTTCTCCGAAATAAAACTCACACCGTTCATTCATCATTTTCACTCTGTACCACTGCTCCTTATCAGGCTGTGTGAAGCACAGTACACAATTCAGTGGAGGCCTTAAGCCATAAACAGACATCACGCACAGACATTGTTTTCACAACCAAACTACTTTAAACCTTGTCCCCTAAATCTACACAGATGCCCTCTGTGTGGCATGAAATGCATTTAACCCATAAACAATCAATGGCTTCTTATTGTTGTAACCGACTCCATATTCGGATGTTTGTGTGCAGCATTTGTTAGTAAAGCATTCTTCATTGCATCAGCGTGTGTGTGGATCACTTCTCAGTGAATTGAATCAGCATTTTGATTTTTTGCACGTGTGTGTGTCATTTCTCACTCAATCAACGAGTGCATATGTTCGTATATGTTTCTCTTCATTCTGAGTCAGTGCATGTAGATGTGTATGTGTGTGTGTGTGTGTGTGTTTGTGTTCATCACTTTCCTGTTCTGGTGTTCTGAGTAAACCGCGGCCTGAAGCATGCCCTGGGTCCTGCCCTCCTCCATTTCAGTCTGTTTGCGTCCATTGGTGATGCTGATTAAAGTTCTGTCCATACTGGTTCTGGCCCCAATTGAGGCAGTGCTTTTCTCCAGTGTCCTGCATCTTCTCCTTATTCCACTCCTCCTTAGCTTGACCCTTTTGCTTCTGTAGCTCCTTCAGGGTTTTGATACGCAGCTCAATCGTCTGGATGTCAGTGTCAAGCTCCAGTCTACGCTGCTGCTCCAGCTCTTCCTCTGTTTCTCCCAGCCAAGTCAAGATTTTGTTCAGGTCAAAGTTCAGCTGCTGTCACTGCTGCTCGTTCTGCTTTGTTCTCATCTCCTTGCTGAGGTCCTGAGCCTGCAGAAGCTCCCAGTGCTCCATCCCTCCTGAAGTCTGGGGGTCTGAGCTGCTGGGATCTGCCAGTCCAGACACCGTATCCTCTTCCTCCTCACCGTGTCAATACCTCCACGACACTCGCCCCTCAGTCGCAGATATCACATGTATGAGGAGTCCGTTTCTATGCCTGTACAATTGCAGCTGCTGTCCATTTGTTGCAGGCAGAAACGGCTGACATCCAGAGGGTGTAAATGAGAGTCTGCAGCAGCAACTTCACCAGTGGAAGACCTCAGTGTTTGTTCTGTTAGCTTAACAAAGGCCTCAAGGACGTTTCTGGGATGCTCATCTGGCCCCGGCAAGCTCCGGCCTGACTTCACGTCCAGCGTCTGGGACTGCAAGTCTGATGGGTTCCATTATCAGCCAGCTCCTCTTGAGCCATGCTCAGTTTCTGCTCTGATGTCTTGAGCTCTCACTGAGGACATAAACCTCAGTCTTTTCCGTACACATCAGATTGAAGTCCATTGATGTTTCCCTTGCCTTGCTCCACGGCCTTCTACGGCTCTGCTGTTCGGCTCTTCTCAGAGGTCAGCTCCTGGCCGAGCCCCGACACCTGTGCCTTCAGCTTATTTTCTCCTGGTGTTTTGTCCATTCTGAGGTGCCTCCTGACCTCAGTTACTCCTCCTGTCTCTAGCACGCCCTTCTTGCTGCCCGATGGTCATTGTTGGTCCGTCACTGTCCTGCACAGTTTTAATGCAGAGTGGTTAAGGTCAGCATGGTTTTGCTCGGCCTCTCTTTTCATCTGGGCTTAATGGGCGTCTCGTCACAGCTCTGTCAGCTGACGCTGTCTTTTTCCATATGGCAAGAATGTAAAGAGTGTGTGAGAGGGGTGTGTCCGATCAGGCACAATGCTGGTGGCTTTGCGAGTGCCTCGTTTTCCAAATCCAGATGTTTATTTGTCACGTACACAGCAACAGAGAGAACAGTCTGTTGTTGGGATGGCTGAGGTCCTTCACGATCTTCCTGGCCTTGGTCCAGCACCGCCTGCTGTAGATTGAGTGCAGGTCAGGGTGCTCGGAGCGGATGGTGCGCTCAGCTGATTGCACAACCCTCTGTAGAGCTTGTCTGTCCGGCATGGTGCTGTTCCCGAACCAGACAGTGATATAGCTGCTCAGGATGCTCTCAATAATTCCTTTATATAAGGTGGTCAGAATCGGTGGTGGGAGCCGGGCCTTTCTCAGTCTTCTCAGAAAGAAAAGACGCTGACGGAAATCTCCCCATGTAGTGAAACGGGCCTTGGATTTAACTCTCTCCGTCTCTGCTGCCTGAGATCGTTTTCCTGCAGCACTGTTGACAGTTTCAAGTTGTTGTGGGTCCAGCTGCTTTAGCATTTGGTCAGAGTCACATCGAAGATGGTAAAGGAGAGAGCAACGATGGTAGAGGGGAGAGCAGGAGTCCAGGGTCAGCCTCGGCTTTTCCGGGCCGACAAAGCAGCCTGTAATCAAGCATAAAGAGAAAAAACAAAACAAAACAAAAACAAAAACAAACGAACAGGAAAATCATGTTGTATTGGCTGTGTTACTCAGAGAGGGGAAAAACAACGGGACCAGGCCCTGTGTCAGCCTTCTCTCCCCCTTTTTTTGTTTTTTCTCACCATATAATCCACTCATGGCCCACTAAGCTGACAGGACAACACAGGTACATGTTAAAATTCTTAAGATCATGTTTAAAGCACAAAAGTGGAATTTTCTTTCATTCAGTAATCACTTGTATTAATCAATCAGAAGAAAACATGTCACAATTTGACTTTTATTAACCACTAAATTTGTCGTGTTATCACTGGTTGTGATTTTTTTTTTTTTTTTTTTTTTTTTGAAGTTAAGTTGTTGTCCTGCAACCCAGAGGGTTTATTTGTTAGTAGTGGATAAACTTTATTATTTAACGGCGGATGTATGTTAAGTTTCACTGCTTTAAACTTGCTGGAAAATCTTCACGTGTTTATGGGTGTAAGCTGTTTCTTCATTGCGTGTATGTGCGTTTGTACATGGGCTAATTTAACGTTTTTTCTCAAACGAGGCATTTCTCTAGCACGTGCCTCTCTCTCACATTTCTCTGCTTGTGTGTGTTTTTATTTCACCTTTTTGTTGTGATGCTCCAGGCGCCTTCCCAACCTCCACAAGTCTGTTGGCCGCAATTTTATGTGTTAAAACTTCTCTTAATTTCTCCTTTAATTCTCTGCTAGCTGCTGTCTTTTCCACAGCTGCTGATTCTTGCTGAGTTTGGTTTCCATTACTATAATTTGCTTCGGCCGCTGTGCTTGTGGGGGCAGTTGGTCCAGCCCCATAGCCACCTGTATCAACACACTGAGAGATTTATTTAATATCATTTTCATCACTGTTAAATAGACTAGCAGGCAAGACGCCCACCTTTGCACTGCAGACTACATGCCAGTCTCCCAACACACTCCTCTCTGAGTTTCAGCTTTAAAACCCAACATCATTCACACCCTAGTCATTCAAAACCTTATTTGTAGTATCATAATCAGCAAAATCAGCGTTTTAATTACAGGCATGTATCATTGTTTGCAAATCAAAATTATAAAACTCAAAAACACGCTAAACAGCAACAAAAGTCCTCTGTGCGCGTCACAGCTCATTTGCATGTTCACACACCGTCTAAAAATAGCTCGCAGCGCTGCAGTGCGCTGTCGTCACACACAGGGTCACACAAAGCTCAGACAAAACTCTTTTATTTTATATTACAAAGACGTCTTATATTTACAATCACTGACAGGCCTGACAGATTCAGCACCTAACAAATTTCGACAAATTTAAGTTAACGGGTCCAACCGAAGAAAGCTTCACTTTTTTGTAATCAATTAACCAGTATCTGTTTCCTCCAGAACAGCCTATGGCCTGATTTCTAAAATCCCTAACTCAATTTAACTTTGTCCAAACAAGCACATGACACCGTTTTAAACGATGAGGAGACTCGGTAACTCCTAGCTTATTTCAGGATGCCCTGTACCCCACAGATAAGCCAAACTGAACTAACCCTGTTCGACGACAGGTCAAAGCCGCGCGTCCACGACCAGGAGGGGGCGTAACCCCCGGGCTATGTGCTTCTTAGCATCTTCCAGTGCCGTCCTATAACAATTTTCACCTAACCGATTTTGAGAAATTTTACCATAACGGGTCTCACCGAAGAAAGATAACTTTTTTACGACCAATTAAACAGTATCTGTTACCTCCAGAACAGTTTCTGACCTAATTTGTAAAACTATTAACCAGTCTCTGTTTCCTCCAGAACAGTTTCTGTCCTAATTTCCCTACCAAACTACCTGAGCCTTCAGCTCAATATCCAGGGACTCAAACCCAACATTATATCTGTTACCTCCAGAACAGTTTCATATTTCTTCAACTTCATTAAACATTCTTAAGCAACTTTAACTGCATAACACACGGTGATTCTCATCAAAATCAAAACAGACACTCTACCAGTAATTTCAGTGAGTAGACTTTAATTTAGTCATATCCAATTTGGCACACTTTGGAAATAATTCAACAGGTAGTGCCTTACCTTTAGATAAGCCGGCTTTTGTCCACTCACATCAGACCACTGGCTCGTTCCTGTCCGTTCGACAACCTCGGACCGTCCAAACTTTTAAATTCCACCCCAATACCACAAGACGAGCCCCCAAGCTGTTAAGGTTCAAAATATTGGGGATGGAAACAAGAGAAAAACCACAATAACAACACTGGTCCGGCCGGGTTGAGTCAAACGATGATTTTAATGATCACACGCGTGGGAGATGGACACTGATGCAGACAGCCTCAAAATCTCAAAATGGTGGAGCATTGCTCAAACTTTTATAGCCTCTGGTGCCTCCACCTTATCATACAAAGCCTAAACATTCACATGCTTTCTCTCACACAGCGCCTAAGCTACGACCTTGGCTCCCTGTTTATCTGCTCCTGCTGAAATGGGGCAGAAAACTCCAGCACACTCTGTTCTCTTCTACTCAGACAAATTAGATTTCTTATAACTCAGCAGTATAATGCATCATAAAACAATATCATTCATTCACAACAAGTCAGCAGTTTAATGTAATGCAAATCAGTTTAACTAATGCAATAGTTATCAGCTTCTTCTAATTCAGGAGAATAATGCAAACTAAAACTACATAATAATTCACAATCTTTAATTAGGGGTATAACATGGCATAAAATAATATTATAATCTAACAATCACTAAAGCACTTCTGGATGGATGCAAACTGCATTTTGTTGCCCTGTACCTGTGCATGTGCAATGACAATAAAGTTGAATTCTATTCTATTGAATTCTATTCTATTCTAAGATGAAAGAAGGAGGAGATAGAAGCCACTGACATCAAGACAAGTAAGCTCCTTACCATGCATGGAGGGTTTCACCCCAGCACCCTGAGGCTGTACGCTAAGCGGAAGGAAGGGGGCCGGGGACTGGTGAGTGTCAGCACCACAGTCCAGGATGAGACAACGAACATCCAAGAATACATTGGGAAGATGGCCCCAACTGACCGAGTGCTCAGTGAATACCTCAGGCAGCAGAAACCCAAGAAAGAGGAGGGAGACGAGGAACCATCATGGAAGGACAGGGCCCTGCATGGTATGTACCACCGGCAGATAGAGGAGGTGGCTGATATCCAGAAATCCTACCAGTGGCTGGACAAAGCCGGACTGAAAGACAGCACAGAGGCACTAATCATGGCAGCACAGGAACAAGCACTAAGCACAAGATTCATAGAGGCTGGGGTCTATCACACCAGGCAAGACCCCAGGTGCAGGCTGTGTAAAGATGCTCCAGAGACAATCCAGCACATAACAGCAGGGTGCAAGATGCTAGCAGGCAGGGCATACATGGAACGCCATAACCAAGTGGCCGGCATAGTGTACAGGAACATCTGTGCCGAGTATAACCTGGAAGTCCCGAGGTCAAAATGGGAGATGCCCCCAAGGGTGGTGGAGAATGACCGAGCTAAGATCCTGTGGGACTTCCAGATACAGACAGACAAAATGGTGGTGGCTAACCAACCGGACATAGTGGTGGTAGACAAACAGAAGAAGACGGCCGTAGTGATCGATGTAGCGGTTCCGAATGACAGCAACATCAAGAAGAAGGAACATGAGAAGCTCGAGAAATACCAAGGGCTCAGAGAAGAGCTCGAGAAGATGTGGAGGGTGAAGGTGACGGTGGTCCCAGTGATAATCGGAGCACTAGGTGCGATGACTCCCAAGCTAGGCGAGTGGCTCCAGCAGATCCCGGGAACAACAGCGGAGATCTCTGTCCAGAAGAGCGCAGTCCTGGGAACAGCTAAGATACTGCAGGACCCTCAAGCTCCCAGGCCTCTGGTAGAGGACCCGAGCTTGAAGGATTGACCCAAAAGCATCTGGCTGCAGCCACTGGGGAGCACTATATTGCGATCTCCACACTAACTGGAAACACATAACTTCAGTTAAATCGACTTTGATAGCAAAAACTAAATTGTATTTTTGTTACTATTGATGCTGCTGATAAATAAATTTGATTTTACGTGTTTTTACATCCAGAAATGCATATACTATTATATATTGTACATATATTTATTAGTTTCAGATGTAGCCATTCTTATATTTTGCTTGTTTACGTTATTGTATTTTGCACAACTCTGTTGCTTGTGAAGCTCGCACACAAGAATTTCACTCACATGTGCTGTACCAATGTACCTGCACATGTGATGTGACAATAAAAGTGATTTGATTTGATTTGATTTTTTAACAATCTGGGTTCATTAAAAAGAATCCCCATCCCTCTAACTTTTTCGTGGCCAAAAGTGTCTATGTGTTATGTTTTTGTTTCTTTGCTACTTTTTCTGCATAAAGCTTTTTCACAAATATAAAATAGTCATTACTTTTTACATTTTTAATCCTTCAAACACCCTTTTCTTTTTTTAACAGCAAATTGTTTTGTGCGTTCTGATTACTGTAGAGCAGGGGTGTCAAACTCAAATACACAGTAGGCCAAAATTTAAAACTGGAACAAAGTCGCGGGCTAACGTTAATATTTATTGAAACATATTTATTCCTCCAGATATAAGAATGAATCTTTTCTTATGGACTCAAACACGTTTTGCTGAAAAACTGAATATTGAACAAGCAAAGCTTAATACTAAACAATATATATATTAGCTGTATAATACCAGTAGGCCAGCTCTAATAGTAATTTGGTATGGCTTCGCGGGCCAAATGTAATTAGGCTGCGGGCCAAATTTGGCCAGAGTTTGACACCTATGCTGTAGACCATTGTCAATCAATCTAGTGCCGTGTCTTCTGCACGGCAGCAGTCCCCAACACCCGGCCTGTTTGGTACCGGGCCGCGAGAGTTGAGGCTCAGGTGTGAAGTGTATGGTTTTCAGGGTTTTTAATCATTAAGTCGGGTTCCCTGGGTCTTTTCCCGTGTTATAGCCGTGTGTTATATTTTGAAAGAACTATTTACGCGTTACCATAGCAACCAGAGAGCATCAAGTAGCAGAGAGGAGGATGTTACTCTCAATGTTGTTGGTGCATTTCAGGAGGACGCTGCAAATAAAGTTACACAATCACACAGTGAATTCACATTTATTATTATATTTACAAAATACCACAGTTTTTGTCTTTGTTTGTATCATTTTATTTTGTTGTATTAACCGCGACACCATGAAGGCTGGTCCGTGAAAATATTTTCTGACATTAAACTGGTCCATGGTGAAAAAAAGGTTGGAGACCGCTGCTGTACAGTACATAATGAGTTTAGTTTGTCGAATTTATATAAATCTACAATCGCTAGCAGTGTAACTCTGAAGTGCTGCACTGTGTGTTTGTAAGTTTTCTCCCCAACAAACACAACAATGCCGTTTGTTTTGCGGCAATGTTTTGCACGGTTTCATTTTATAACGGACTTATGTTTCTACGAAGGTTTGAACTTTAAGAGTGTTTAAGCACAAGGAAAAAAGTGTGAAAATGTTCGTGTTTGTCTGAGGAAAGTGTATAAAGCATGTAGTGAGGGGTTTTGCAGTCTTAAAACAGCTACAATAATTGTAAAAAATGAAGTTTACTACATCGCAGATTTCACCTACCGCGGGTTATTTTTAGAACGTAACACCAGCGATAAACGAGGGACCACTGTATTATTAATAGTAGAGTCTGGGGCATCTAATTGATTAACATCAACATTGATTATCATGCACTATTATTTTTGTTCAAGGACAGCAAAAAATATAAAACTCTCTCTCAGCTTGTCCGTTGCCAAAAATGAAGTACTCTGAAGTATAAACAATAATGTTACATCTACACTTAAATGTTTCACGATAAGTATGGAAACAAGTGAACAACATTTTATAATAATTTTAACTGGAATTCTGAATTCTGAAAAACAAACAACACATAAAAACCACAAACAAACAGCCAGTGCCTTCATCTGTCCATTAAGTGTCAAACATCACATTGACCCGTAGTCTCTGCTCGTCAGCACATTTAAAAAGAGCTCCATGTCCTCTGCAAACTGAAAAACAAAGAGGAAGAAGTCCCTCTACACAAAAACACGGCAGATGACAGGCCAGGCAAACATCTATTGACCTGTTTGAATGCCTCCTCATCATGTCAGCCTTGAAGTTTTTTTTTTTTGTAAGAAGAGTAAGACCACAGTGAGGGCGTTTCATTTTCATGGACTTTCCACAAGCCGCAGTTTCATTTAGCACAGAGGGAGGAGCACATGAATGTTCTACTGAAGATTCAGAAAATAAATTAGATGCTGGAGACAAGACATGGAGAGGGAGATGGGGCTCCACGGAGAGTTCAGTGGGGAGCAGTCCTAAACGCTGACATGACAATAATTGCTTTGCCATATCCCCACGCTGTATGACTGTTGCAGACAGGGCAGTGAAAGTGCACCGGCATATCATTTTGTCTGTAAGAACATGTAATTTAAATGCAGTTGTATAGAATGCAATCAATTTATCTAACAATCAGATTGTACATATTAACAAAAATATCCAAGCCATCCTCAATATTGAAAGCAAAATGATGTGGATCACAAGAGCTGTCAGGAAATGTGGTGAACAGGAAAAAACATTTAATGAAAACACTTTTTTCTCATGCTGATGAATGAACTGAACTGTACAATGTGAAAAGCAACATTTAAGTCAACAAAGAGACTGCAGAGGTGCTGAAATGAAGTGCATATTTATAACTTTAACTATGAGGTACCAACATACCTTTGAAGGCAAAGCATTTTTAATGTGTCCATTTATATGCTCCTCAATCTTTGCCCTGACAGTAGGGCTGAAAATGGGGCACAGAGGGCAGTGAAGGGGCCAACACGTGGAGCATTCCTGCGATTCTGGCTTGGAGATAAATAGATAAACACCATATACACATTTAAGTTCAGGTTTTAGCAGAAATAACACGTTACAGTTAGCATGTAAGAGAAAATTCTTTACAAAAACATAATTTACAAGACACTTCCGGTTTCCAGCTAGTGTGGAGGTCCCAATATGGCGCTCCCCAGTGGCTGCAGCCAGACCCTTCTCAATTGACTGCCCACAGGGGCGAGTGGGAAATTTTATATGTATATATATATATATACATATACACATATATACATATATGTATATATACTGTATATGTGTGTGTGTGTGTGTGTGTGTGTGTGTGTGTGTGTGTGTGTATGTATATATGACTCATATAAATTTTTTAGCAGCTGTTACATTTGAACTCAAACCTAGATGATCTTTTTCTAAACCTAAGTTGAAATACATGTATCTGCATTTTAAACTCTGTGCTTTAACAAACTTTCACATGGAAACATCTGCTTTTGTTGACTACATTCTAGAGGCCCCTTCCTCTCAGAGTTACTTCAGAACCTGGAGGCTTCCTCACAATCTGCTTCCTGGAGTCACAGCGCCACCTGCAGCTGTAGCCAAGCCTGCACAACATTTTAACCCTTGTATGGTGTTCGGGTCTGTGAGACCCGTTTTCAGTTTTTCTCAAAAGAAAAATTAAACAATTTATTATTTTTTCAACCTGAAATTCATTGGCTTTGGCTTATTTTCTGTGAGGAACATAAATCCGAACTAATTTTCAATGACCTCATACTGTACCTCCCCCCACGCATTTACATTACATACAAGGTGTTCGGGTCCACTGGACCCAGGCCTAATAAAAGTGTTGAAAGTGCAGGTCCTGTGTTCCCACACTCTGTCTTCCTCCTTTCTGGTGCTGCTGATAGTGTTTTCTTCCCCTCCTGCTCCGCACAAAGTTGCAACATTGTTGAAAATTCAACTATCAACACCGTCTGCTCTGACATTCCCGCACATTTTACCCTCTTTCTTGAGGGATCCAAATTTTATTTTCTCATACCCTGTCCCACCTGCAAATTAGGGGCATAATACTATAAATAAGACTTTGCCAGTGTGGTTCTTTATCACAACTAATAAAGATGGCAAAAGATTATCTGCTGCGAGGGCCATCCAATTGATTTTGGAAGAGAGAGGAGCTTCGGATGATGATGTTGACAAAGAGGTTTCAGAATATTTCACATTTCTGAAAATTCAGAGTCTGACAGTGACTTTGAAGAAGAGGATGAGGTTGAGCACCATTTAGTAACAAAACGAAGACGAGTACCCCATCTGCAGCCAGCTCCAGGACCAGAACAAGCCCACCAGACAGCAAGTGAAGAAATACGGATGTCAATAAATGGTGAAATTGAATGGTCTTCTTGCCCAAGAAATGAGCCACCCTGCAGAGCTGTTACTGTGATAAGCCAGGGCCAACACGGCTGGCAGTTACTCATGTGCAGGACATCAAGTCTTCATTTGAGCTTTTCATCCCAGATTCCATCCAGAAAATTATTCTGGATTGCAGTAATCTAGAAGGAAGGTGTTTTTTTTTGGAGAGAGGTGGAAGGAGACCAAATTCATCTAAGAACCCCAAAGACCTACTTTGGGGTTTTTATCCTTGCAGGAGTTTTCAGGTCCAAAGGGGAATCGACAGAATCCCTGTGGGATGCAGAAACCGGCAAGAACCTATCCGTGCATCAGTGTCTCTGGAAAACTTCCACAAAATTTCCAGGATTATCCGTTTTGATAACCGAGACGACAGACCAGCTCGACGGCAGAGAGACAAGCTAGCTGCCATCAGGACAGTGTGGGATAAGAGTGTGCACCACCTCCCCCTGTTTTACAAACCTGGGCCTAATGTCACCATTGATGAGCAGCTGATCCCATTTAGTTGTGAAACATATTGCTTCACGTGTAAATGTGTTGTGTCTTTACACTCACTCCACTTGATTATAATGGATTTATTTTTTTATAACATTTTATAAAAAAAAACAAAAAACGAGAAGCACATTAATTCATAAATGTGATCTAACAAAGGTAAAGGGAAAAAATTAACCATGTTTGCTGTTCATATGGTTTGTAATTGGGATGAAGTAAACATCTGTTGAGTAATTTAACATAAAATTGTTTGATAGTGTTAATTTGGAAAGCCAAAACTCTAGCGGGTCCACCAGACCCATGAACACTGGCTGAGTAACAAAAATATGAACACCACACAAGGCTTAAACAACAGATGATAATTCAGTTTCTCTTCTGGATTTAACCCTTTTCTACTGTTCAAATCAGTAATCATAATGACAGAGTTGTTCATATATAGATATTTATCTTATTTTGTTACATAAAGCATTATCCTGTGGAAACATCTGCTAAGCTAAAGAAAATGTGTGCAAGGTATCTTGATTCTATTAAGCAATGAAGTGTGTGTGCCAAAATAAAAGCATGAGATTTCAAAGGTTTAAAGATGAAATTTTAGCTAACACTTCAATAATAATTTTGCATGGTATATGCAGAAAATAAAAAATAACACATTTTCTAAATAAATATATTTATTTATTTAAATATATTAAATATATTTCTATTGACACAAAATTCTCACCAGGGCCCTATTTCAGGAAGCCGGTTTAGAAAACTCAGAGTGAAAAACGATACTCACGGTTGAGTAACCCTGAACTGTCCAACTCGGAATATTCGGTTTCAGAAAGGCTGATAACAATTAGTTCAGTCAACGTGGAGTTGCGTTAACCCCGAGTTAAGCGCGCGCACGAGGATACATAAAGCCCTGATTAGTGGAGCACAGATTAAGCAAGTCACCGTGGAGACGGAGGGAAAGAAGGCGCGGTCAATGTATTTTACAGCGCTTGAGGCCGAAATTCTGATGGCAGCATATGCCGATAACATGCAAATTGTGCGGAAAAAAGTAACACAGCCTCAGCTGCAAAAGAAAGGGAGCATGCACGGCAAAACATAGCCGACAGAGTCAATGCGTGAGTGTTAATTTAAACATTGATCTAGGGATTTCCACCCATTTAACACGTTATTTTATTATATTTTATTTTATTTTTTACATTTTATTTTGTGATGTGATGTGAGCGCAGGTGCAACCCAACAGGCCCCAAACGTTCCTGGCAGCAAGTAAAAATGAAATATAAAAATATAGTCCAAACAGGTAAGGTGTAATTGTATTGTGAGCCATAGTGCTTGGTCTGTTTGTCCCATGTAAATCAATTGCAGTTAGAGGCTACATTAATTTCCCCTCTGTAAGCTTATTGAAATTATCTGAGCACATTACAAGTACATATTTGCTTACTCTGTATGCTCAAATGCGACCCGTTATAGCCAACAGAAAAAAGCGGAGGCCCGAAAAACAGGTGGGGGTCCTCCACCACCACCACTCACAGAGGCTGAGCAGTTGGCTTCCACATTTGTGATAATGTTGGCAGCATCACATATGATCTTCACAGTGCAGAGAACACAAATTAGCATCCATTACTATAATGAAATAATTTGTTAGTTTGAAATGCTACAGGGAACTATGTACCTGTACATTAATGCTGTGGAAAGACTTCCTGTTCACATAGTCTCCTTCATTTACTGAAGGAGCAATGATTGGAATGTGAGTGCCATCTATACAGCCAATCACGCCTGGGAACCGTGGGAATAAATGTAAAATTTAAGTAGTAGTTCAAATATCACCACATCATGAATTAAGTTTTGTTCATCTTGCTATTACCATACCTGCAATTTTGTGGAATCCCTCTTTGATAAATCTTGTGGGTCTATGACCGGGGAACACCACAAACGAGTGCAGGAGACGTTTCAGTGCAACTGTAACATTCCTGACTGCCCGACAGACGGTAGCCTTGGAAACGTGCTCAGCGTCACCAATATTATACAGAAAGCTCCCGTTTGCAAAAAACCGAAGTGCGATACAAATAATATGTACAGAACTGAGAGAATGTCCGCGATGTGTCACATGAGCAATATTAGGCCTGAGGATGTTATTCAAATAAATTATAGATTGTGCTGAAAAACGGTAACGTTCACACAGAAAATCATCAGGAAATGATAAAATGTCCGAACGCGCTCTAATCACTCTCTCCCGGCGGAGAGCTCTGCAGAGAATTTGGGCTTCAACATCTACTGGCTCTTCAAGGAAGGGACACGCCATGTCTGACACTTCCTACAGTCAGGTTTCCGACAAAGAGGCGGAGAAGGTCAGGGTTAGTTGAAGTAAACCTGCTAGGGGGCAGGTTAGCTTCACGGAGTGTGTCGTCATAGTAACTCACTCAGAATTAATCTAAACTCGCTTTGTGAAACCGAAAACTCAGAGTTTTCGTTAACTCAGGGTATACTTACTCAGAGTTTGCACTAAACCGGCTTCCTGAAATAGGGCCCAGATGTCTGTAAGAATCCCAACCACACATGCAAAGAAATCAAACCATAGATTTCCATAAATGATGAAATGACACAGGGACACAGTACTGAACACATGAAGAAAGGGAGCTGCAAACAGGGAGCGCCAGCTGAACCCGATCAGTAATCAGAAAGCAACACTCAGTGCACATATCAGCGGGTTCAGTCCCAACTGATAGCCTATAAAAAGGTGTGTCATTACCAAAGTGTCACACAAGAAACAATCATACTTCACAGCCTTATTGTTGCAAACATACTGATGGCATCGCTTACAGAAGAATTTCTAAACTGCTGGAGACCAGAACATCAGCTCCCCATAAACTGGCCTCGACCAGCTGCTGCCCTCAGGATTTCAGACAGAGTGAAAAGAATTACTGAGAGTTGTCCGAGGGGCCGACATGTGCAGAGCTACAGAAAGGCTTAGGACCAGCAGGTGCAATAGTTTCAAAGAAAACACAAGTAATCCACTTAACCATGACCTGTATGCACGCTCATCACACATAGCTGAAGGAAAAAGCATGTTGAAGAACATTTAGACAAGCTTGTTAAATACTGGGAGAAAATTTAACTCTTTGGATGCCATAGTCCACATCACCCCCAAAACACCATACCAACAGTGAAGTTTGGCGATGAGGCAATCTTTCAGCAGCAATGGCACGCATCATATAATTGAAGGAAGGATGAATGGAAAAATGTATGGAGACAAACGATCTGCTTCAGTGTACCACGATGATGAAAATGAAAGGAGTGTGGGCTTTTTTACCAAGACAGTGATCCCAAACACACAGCCAACTCAGGGAAATAAAATAAATCTCCTTGAATGGCCCAGCCAATCAACTGACCTGAATCCAATTTAAAACCTAGAGAATCTGGGAACCTAAGGTTCAGACTTCATAGAAGGGACACACTGAACCTTCAGGAATTGAAAACTGTGTAGAAGAATGGGCCAAAGTCCCACTTGAGCATGCATGCAATTAGTTTCTCCATATAGAAGGTGTCTTGAAGCTGTCATCACCAATATTCACATGAAATATTAAATTTCAATGTAAATATCAGTAAACCTGTTCATCTTGCTCTGTGCATTCACCCATTCACACAAGCACGTTTTTCGAAGTGCTTTATAGCTAACATTCACACACACTCATACTCCGATGAATGCATCGGAGAGAAATTTGGGGTTAGTATCTTGCCCAAGGATATTTGGCATGCAGACTAGGGGAAGGCAAGAATCGAACCACCAACCTTCCGATTAGTGGATGACCTGCTCTACCACCTGAGCCCTGTTAAAAACAAGTGTTAAAAACACAACAGCTGTCATGGTCTGCGGTGGGTGGCTGGAATTTCCATAAGGCTCCTGAACTGACCTGGGATCCGCCCCTGGGCAGGGCCAACTCCAGCTCCCGCACACCTGGAGCCTATTGCAGGCAATCAAGCCAGAGGGATTTAAACCACACGTTGATGTTCATTCACTGCCAGTTCGTCATCAACACATGTTGGTAACAGGCCTTATACGTTAAGTTCTTGCTGTGATTCATCCTGTTAACACGACTCTCTTGTGCTACAGTTGCTGTATCCACCTTGGCTCACACTCCACCTCTGGACTCAGGATACCTAGTAATCATTCTGGAAATCTCTCTGTGCCTCACCTGCCTGCCCTCCTGCCATCACACTCCATCTAAAGCCCCGGATCTCAGGCCAGCTTTTCCACGCCACTCAGCCTCCCCTGGATCTTCATCACCCCCCTCTCAACACTCCAGGTCCCTAACTGCAAGCAAGAATTGCTGCTCTTACAACTGGCCACTGCAGAGCTGCCTTCACTACCTACCTAACTCCTATATCCTCTTCCTTCAGTGTGACTGCTCCCCACTCAGCTCCGTTCCGCATCTCAGGCCTCATTCCCTCGCCATAGCCACGTTCCCCAGGCCACGCTGCACCAAGACTCCACGTCTCGTTGTTTTTTGTCTTTGCCACGTTTTTCTCTTGCACTTAAACCTAATAAATTGTTGCATCATCTGCTGTCTCCGCTCTGGGTTTCTGCACCTGAGTCCTGTTCAGTACCGGCCACCCGGCCACGTGACAACAGCCTTAATAAACGCAGAAAAGTTTGGACCCAGAAGCAGGGTTCATTAACAACTGAACAGTCATTGTCACTGTACACATAACAGAAACAAATTTCTCTGTCTGAAAAGCTGCAGTTGCGCTTTGGCATCTTTTAAAGATCATCAGGCGCACTGCTGCACACTGTCTGTCCCATTTGTGAGCGCAGAACATCAACTCACAAAGCAGCAGCTCGGGGATGACATCACACATATGGGTCTTCTGTAGGAAAACCTGGACATTTTCATCAATCTCAAAAACCCCCCCCAACAGAACGTGAAAAGTGGACCTGTCCGGGGAGAAGAAGACGGTTGGTCACCCTAGTTTATCCCTACCCCCATTTATGTTAAATGTACCTATTCCTAAAACTGCCATATAAGACAGAGATAAGAGAAAAATAGAGAAGACAGTGAAAGCCATCCAAAGGACCACCTTTTGTGCTCCAAAATTTACTGTGATTTTGTTTATTTATTTACTTTTTGAATGGACATTACACTCCTTAAGACAGTTAAAATGGCAAATGTATTGAAGATCTGCACACCATGTCAACAGAGTGCAAAATATAAGGCAAGGCAAGTTTATTTGTATAGCACAATTCAACAACAAGGTGATTCAAAGTGCTTTACAGAGACAAATAAAAAGCATGATTTAAAATTGATTAAAACAAGCAAACAAACTAACTAACTAACTAACAACAAACAAAACAGTATATAAAATCAAAACAGATAAAATCAGTAGTTAAATGTAAGTTTTGAAATTTAAGCTTAAAAATGTGGATTTGGTGCTTTATTCAAATGCAGCTGAGAATAGGTGAGTCTTCAACCTGGATTTAAATAAACTGAGTCTTTCAGCTGATCAAAATATAACATAAATAAATAATGCTGCCAATAGTTCACATAAGCCCAATTACAGCTGTTGTAATTAATCAATACCTAAGCCGGATACGTCACTGACCTGTATATGAAAAATACTTGACCCATTCATTATAATCATCCTCGTCATGAAACGGGACGAAGGGCCGCGGCGGCGGCTCGGGGTGGGGGAGGTGGGGGTCAGGCGGAACCCCGTCTATAGCGGGTCTTGTCGCAGCATCGGACAAAGACACCTAAACGGCTGTAGCCCTCCATCGATTGCTTGAACCGGTGCGTTTCTTTTGTGTTTGTCCCAGTAGCGACTGGCGGGTGACCACTGAAGTACACGGGGACGGTCGGTTGGTTTCCGCGACAATCGCTGCTCCCCCCTTTCGCGCTCTCCAATCGCGACGCAGTCCGATTCAGAGATGCAGATCCCCTCGTCACCGTTCTCGCTGCCGTTGCGACCAAACGGCTCCATTCCCGGTTACGTGAGCTATGGAGAAAGAGCTCGTAAATGTCCCGAGTCATCGACGCAGACGCACTCGGCCTACAAGTAGTCAGTGGTTCACACTGCAGGTCTTGATGCTCAATTCCGATTTTTTGATCAAATCCGATTTTTTTGTCTGCTCGTTCACACTACAAATAAAATGCAACAGCAAATGCTCTCTAGTGTGAACGCTCAAAGCGCCCACATGCGCAAAAGAAGACGTCACACACAACGGGCTCTGTTTAGACCCAGAGCAAACAGTATTGTTTGACTGATGGCCCTTAATATAAAGACTTCGGACTTTATGTTTCCCAATTTTTACTTTAAGTTATTTTATTTACCTAATAACCTAATAATGATCCTTATTGCTGTTTTAGAGAGAAGCGGTGCTTCAAAGGATAGTTGCAGATTTCTGTCAGAATCTGCAGATTATACAGTACAAATAAAATGTTCACATTTCTCCAACGTTGTCTTCCCAACACTTTCACTGACATCTACGCTGGACGGCCAGGAAGCGTTCGCGATGTCTTCTCGGGCGCTTCTCCGGAGCTGATAATTGTCGTCTGTCTTGTGTCAGTGACGTAAAAGACGTATTTAATGCAACATGACCATCAAACAGCAGTCGCTTTCTAAAACATCGGATATGTATCGGATTCAGTACCACATACGAAAGTGACCCAGATCGGATTGGAAAATATTGGATTTGTGCCGTTCACACTGTCAGACCATGATCGGATATGGGTCGCATAGAGTCAAAAAAATTGGATTTGATGCGCTTTCGCCTGCAGTGTGAACGTAGCCAGTGTGTCAATAGGTAGCTTTTTTCAACCATCTTCGGTTTTGAGAGAGAGATAGAGAGAGAGGGGTCAGTTGGACCCCAGGGGGCCGCGGCGCTCGTCGTCGTTGTCAGAGGGGTCTTGTCGCGAAACCGGCCGCAGGGGTAGTACATGACGTCGCACCTCGAGCACACGTGAATGCGGCAGGCACAGCAAACGATCTTGGTCTTGACGTCCTTGCTCCTGGGACAGACACGGCACCTCTGCCTCTTGACTGGGGTTTCCTGTAGCTTGTTGCGGCGGGAATCGAGAGCGGAGAGAGCTTCTCCTTCTCGCCTTCCTCCTCGCGTTCCTCCTCATCAGGAGACTGAGCGCTTTGCCCAGATGCTCGAGAAACAGCCTTCGTTTGTTGAGTTTGCCTGACATCCAGTCCGGGTGGATCTCCCTCCAGAGGACCAACACGTTGTAGGCCACCACGTCCACCATGTTGTGGAAAACCATCTAGAAGTCTTTCTTCTGCAGCTGTAGGTCCCCGCGACCTTGTCTAGGTTGTCAACACCTCCCCTGGTTTGATTGTAATGCAGCACCATTGAGGGTTTCGCGGGGCCACCGCCGTCAGGGTTGATGCTCGGCTCCAGTGGCGACCCGGAGGGCCCGACGTAATGGTGAGAGGTGGTGAGCATGAGCTCATGCAACGTGAAGAAGTTGTGGCAGGTGATGTTGCGTCCGGATCCATGACCACTCGAGCGACCAGGTTCTTTTTGGGAGGACCAAGCTTGTTGGGCTTGTCGGCGTACACATCAATTTTTCATGCATAGCTGGACCGGGTGTCGCACGTGACCCAAATCTCAATCCCGTACCTGGCCGGTTTGCTTGCCATGTATTGCTTTAACGGACACCTTCCTGTAGGTGAGACGATGAGAAACCGAGAGAGAGTTCAGAAGGTGTCCAAATTTCACAAACACACAGGGAGAACAAAAAAACAAATAAAAGCCGCCCCCCACAAAAATACAAAAAGTACAAAAAAATACATTGAGGAATTGAGGAAAACTGAGTATCCGTCCCATACGTGCCAATATCATTATCATCACAATCATCACACAGAGACAGACAGTTGGACACACATACACCAAGAGAGAGAAAGAGTTCAGAACTCAGTTTCACAAGCACGCAGGGAGAAAAACCAAATAAAAGCCCCCCCAAAAATACATTGAGGAAAACCGATCCATCCTATATGTCCCATCATCATCATCATCATCACACAAACCTCTAAACGGCACCAGTCTCTCATCCACGGTGACCTTGGGCCCCGGTCGGTACATGAGAGGCAAGCGCCCACACCACTCGTCCCACACCGCTCTGACCGGGGCAAGCTTGTCGTATCTACCGTGGTCGTCGTGACGCCTGGCGTCTCTGGTCTCTCGGTCGTCAAACTGAAGGGCGCTCGAGTAGGCCCGGAAGGTCTTGAGCTGCATGGTGGCGCTGAACACGGACCTGCCACTCTCTGCGTCCCACAGGCTCTCACAGGAATCGCTTCGCGACGTGTACACACCGGCGAGTATCAGAAGCCCTACGTAGGCTCGGAACTCGACGCGGCCCATGGGCTTCCAACCGTCGATGGCAGTCTGGTGCCTGGACGCTTCCAGGTTGGTCATCGCCGAGCTCCTCCGGCAGCAGCACGGGCTCCTCCGGCTCGGGCTCAGCAGGTCCGGGTGGCGAAAAAGATGGCTGAGCCGTGGCTACAGGCAGATGAGACGACAGAGGCGCCACAGCTGCAGATGTTGGAGCAGCGAGGGGTGTAGAGACATCCGACTGAGGTAACGCTGCCTGAGCTAACGGCTGGCTAAAAGCAGCGTCAGCGACGTCATCACCCACTGTAGACACAGACAAAGATGGTAAGGAAAACGAAAAATCGTCCTTATTACTCACCACAGCCGGCTCTGGAGATGTCCGGGAATCCGGCTGCGGCGAGGAGCGCCGGCGGCGTGAACGTAGTTTCCGTGTAGATGTCGGTGCTGGCACGTCAGGCTGTAAATCCACCGGCTGTCCAGGCCGGTGAGCAGCCTGAGTAGGAGAGTGGTGGCGGAGGATAGAAAGCAGAAAGTCCAGGACAACTGGGTTGAGGGAGTCCACCAGCCAGGGGAACTTAAAAAACGTCTCCTGCAGCCGACTTTCTACAGCGCGACAAAACCCTTCCCTGGGCTTCTCCCACCATAAGTCATACAGTTTATAAATGGTGTCCATTACCTCCCTCCTGAGCCTCTCCTCAGAGACTGCTGGGTCCATGCTTGGCGGGATCACTCTGTCACAGTTTTGGCAGGGCAAACCGTGGGGATGTGGGAAAAGGAGGACCCAGTTGCGGTACTCTGTCTAAGCAGTGCGTTTATTTATGGTGAATGAAACAATAACAGTAAATCTCCATGCTCTCCCGTGACTCCCGTGTCGTGTCTTCTCAAAAAGTCCGTGCTCTGTGTTCTCCACTCTCGTGTGTCCACACACACCCCGTGCCTGCTGCCCTCCGATGTGTCACGCTCCTCTTGAGGGGAAAATAACAGAGCCAGCCGTAAAGACACTGTATTCCAGTAGGCATACACTCACAGACTTTAACTGAGCTAAGACTGACATGAAGTCAGTGGGAGCTCCATTGGTCTCCTAAAAAGCTCCCCCGACGAGCCTGATCACCAGCAGGTGTGTGTGTGGCTTCAGGCGTGGCCAATCCTCTAGCAGGACCACGCCCATCAGGCCTGCAGGTGCTTGGCATCCACACAAATATATACGCACACATACCTACACACGCCTACACATACAATAAGTGGAACACCGAACAGAAGCATAGACTTAAAAATACATATCACAATAACAAGTCCATAACTGTTCAGGGATCCTTGGTCGCTCAGACCCAGGACCCTGACAGTTTTTGTATTATATGATTTATTTATTACATTTTATGTGGAGTGAATAAATAAAAGTATATTTGTGGTCGCCCCTAGAGACAAAGCACGTACAAACTCCAAAACACGTACGAACTCCAACACACATACAAACCCCGAAGCACGTAAAAACTCCAAAAGTGGCAATCCTGCGCTGCGAGGACCTACAAAGAAGGGGGGTGTAGGATGGCAGCAAAAAAGGAAGAACCTGGATATAAGAAAGTATTTTTCAAAGAAAGCTGTCAGTCACGTAAAGTCAAGTTCACTCATAACATGTGTCCGTTATAATAACTTTACAGGCTATGCTACATCATAGATGCCAACCCTCCTGATTTTTCCGGGAGAATCCTGAATTTCAGTGGCCCTCCCGAAAATCCATTCTTCTGAATTTCTCCCGATTTTCCACCGGACAACAAAATTGAAAACCCATATATACATTTTAAAATATATTTATAATATATTTTGAAATGTATTTTAGCACATGTATTTTTTGCCTTTTTTTGTGGAACCCCAACTTACGAATACCCCGTTTCACAAAAAATTCAAGTTACGAAGGCACTGAACGGCAATATTTTTGCACGTGTTACGGCAAAATGCCCGTGTAGCGAAATCCGCTGGCTCTGATTGGCTGAGCCTACAATGCCCACAATGCCTTCCGAATCATGTCACAACCCCTTGGCTTCCGTACTTGTGCTTCGCTGTTCCACTTGAAAGACGTATTGTTGTTCTAGTTGTTCTAGCTATCGTTCAGCATCGCCTCAGTCAAAACGCGCGATGGGTGCTTCGACTTACGAAAATTTTCGATTTACGAAAGACCCTCGGGAACGAATTAATTTCGTAAGTTGGGGTTCCACTGTATTTCAAAATACAAATTAAAACTATTTAAAATTATTCAAAAATATATATATAAATATATATATATATATATATATATATATATTTTTTTTTTTTACCCTTAATATATTTCAATCTAAGCAAACACATTCACATGTAACAGCTGAAAAAAAATATCTTTATTTGATGTCTAAAACATACATATAGCATATCAATCAAGCAAAAAACATACATTTTATAATTTTATTCTCATTACATACTTAAACATTGTAAAAGAAACACACACACATTTGTGTGTATATATATATATATATATATATATATATATATATATATATTTTATTTTTTATTTTTTTTTGTTCATTTTTAAAATCACCATGGCAATGCGCATGCGCATACTCTCCTGCACGCATAGGCTTTTGGAGTTGACGTAATGCCGCAATGCATTGTGGGAGCGCAGCACCATATTGGCAGGCCATGAATCAAAACAAACACACTGTGTTGGAAGGAAAATTGCTACGAACCATTCTAAAAAGCAGCTCAAAAGAAAAAGGACATTATAGAGACAGATTGCGTCCAGATGCAAAGAGACGGTACTTGCAAAAAATAGCATGCATTGGAAATGTGGACCCATATGAAATACAGCAGTGGTGTATTAACCCTCAAGACCAACCGCTATTGACTTACAATGATATATTCTCGTACCTTGTCTGTGGAGTCAGCGCATACAGGGTGCCCCAATTTTGCAATTATAAATCTCTGAAGGTGCACATCCACCAAGGACTGGGTACAAGATTTGGCTTTTTTTAAGCCTCCACGGTGTGAATACGTCATTATTCAAACAAAGGTAAGTAATCTTGAGTACTGCAAGTAAAATGCTTTTGATTTCCCTCCGAACATTCACATTAGTGCAAGCATAAATTCATTCATGAGGGGAAATTACAGTGAGAACATGTGGAGGCTGTTAGAGGGATAACATAGTGAGTTCAGTGTACTGATGTGACATTGTCCTGAACGTAGTAACACGTAATCCGATTACTTTTTTCAAGTAATGAGTAAAGTAAGGGATTGCAAATACGGTAATTAGATTACCGTTACTTTCCTGTAAGCACGCTGCGTTACTAAAACCGTGATTTTTTTGTGAGTGTCTCATGACAATGACGTAAGCGAGTGTGACGTTTGTGGCAACAGCTGTGTGCAGATCAACGATGGATAATATATTGAGTGCGGGAGAGAGTATGGCCGTGTAGTGTTTACAGGGAGTGCAGAATTATTAGGCAAATGTGTATTTTGTCCACATCATCCTCTTCATGCATGTTGTCTTACTCCAAGCTGTATAGGCTCGAAAGCCTACTACCAATTAAGCATATCCGGTTGTTCAGTCTGACGTCACTAGCCGTGTCTGGGTCTAAACTCCGCTGCAGGTCCATATATCAAACGATCACTATGGCATTACTGAGAGTTGAAAAACTGTCTAAAGTCTTTCATCTTTAATAAAATGATCAGCGTTCTGCTCTACCAGGTGTAACAATTGAGTTTAACATCCAGGCATCCATGAAAACGGAATTTATGACATTTAACGGAGTTAGGTTAGCAGGGAGTTAGCTCGCTAGCTTCTATCTAAATACAATATAGCATGTCCTGACTGTGGGGTTTTGGAAACAAATTAAAACGTACAGCTCTGCTATCACTTCCAGCATAAATGAAGACAGAAAACTAAACAGCAGTGACGTTTGTAGGGTTACTGAAGTTGGGCTAGCTGGTATATAATGATTTGCTACGTGACCGCTAGCGACATAGCTATGTTAGCATAATATAAACAAGCTAACTTTTTTTCCACTCGATAAAAGTTAACGTGAGTTTTCTCGGTGGTCAGGAACAAATGTAATCGCATGGCAGGATGCTGTAAAAGGACCAAACTTCAGCCAGGAGAACAACTGAGATAATCCATCCATAATACGAGGTTAGTCATTCATATACTGCTGCATGGGCTGGGCTGTAGTTACATCCTAAGGTTTTAAAAACTGAGCTTAAATAAATGATTAGCGGTAATAAAAGCCGAGGGAGGTCAACAGGGATCACTGACTGTTTTAGGAGCTTTTTGAGATCAAATATCAGAAAATACATAACATTAAACATGTTAACAACACAAAAGCCATATTAAACGCAGACTACTTTAGACCCGGAAGTAGGATTCGTCGCGTCATCACTGAACAACCGGATTAGGTGATGTGCAACTCTGTAATGAGAAGGGGTGTGGTCTAATGACATCAACACCCTATATCAGGTGTGCATAATTATTAGGCAACGTCCTTTCCTTTGGCAAAATGGGTCAAAAGAAGGACTTGACAGGCTCAGAAAAGTCAAAAATAGTGAGATATCTTGCAGAGGGATGCAGCAGTCTCAAAATTGCAAAGCTTCTGAAGCGTGATCATCGAACAATCAAGCGTTTCATTCAAAACAGTCAACAGGGTCGCAAGAAGCGTGTGGAAAAACTAAGGCACCAAATAACTGCCCATGAACTGAGAAAAGTCAAGCGTGCAGCTGCCAAGATGCCACTTGCCACCAGTTTGGCCATATTTCAGAGCTGCAACATCACTGCCCAAAAAGCACAAGGTGTGCAATACTCAGAGACATGGCCAAGGTAAGAAAGGCGGAAAGACGACCACCACTGAACAAGACACACAAGCTGAAACGTCAAGACTGGGCCAAGAAATATCTCAAGACTGGTTTTTCTAAGGTTTTATGGACTGATGAAATGAGAGTGAGTCTTGATGGGCCAGATGGATGGGCCCGTGGCTGGATTGGTAAAGGGCAGAGAGCTCCAGTCCGACTCAGACGCCAGCAAGGTGGAGGTGGAGTACTGGTTTGGGCTGGTATCATCAAAGATGAGCTTGTGGGGCCTTTTCGGGTTGAGGATGGAGTCAAGCTCAACTCCCAGTCCTACTGCCAGTTTCTGGAAGACACCTTCTTCAAGCAGTGGTACAGGAAGAAGTCTGCATCCTTCAAGAAAAACATGATTTTCATGCAGGACAATGCTCCATCACACGCGTCCAAGTACTCCACAGCGTGGCTGGCAAGAAAGGGTATAAAAGAAGAAAAACTAATGACATGGCCTCCTTGTTCACCTGATCTGAACCCCATTGAGAACCTGTGGTCCATCATCAAATGTGAGATTTACAAGGAGGGAAAACAGTACACCTCTCTGAACAGTGTCTGGGAGGCTGTGGTTGCTGCTGCACGCAATGTTGATGGTGAACAGATCAAAACACTGACAGAATCCATGGATGGCAGGCTTTTGAGTGTCCTTGCAAAGAAAGGTGGCTATATTGGTCGCTGATTTGTTTTTGTTTTGTTTTTGAATGTCAGAAATGTATATTTGTGAATGTGGAGATGTTATATTGGTGTCACTGGTAAAAATAAATAATTGAAATGGGTATGTATTTGTTTTTTGTTAAGTTGCCTAATAATTATGCACAGTAATAGTCACCTGCACACACAGATATCCCTCTAAAATAGCTAAAGCTAAAAACAAACTAAAAACTACTTCCAAAAACATTCAGCTTTGATATTAATGAGTTTTTTGGGTTCATTGGGAACATGGTTGTTGTTCAATAATAAAATTATTCCTCAAAAATACAACTTGCCTAATAATTCTGCACTCCCTGTAAAGCGTGGAAGTACTGACCTTACTTTGATTTTAATTCTGTAAAAAGAAAAAAACCCTTTTTACAGCAAAAAACCCTGTAACTTCCGAGCAAGCACCGAATACGCTACGACGTATTGGGAAATTCACAGACAAACCCGGGGATTCATCCACTGACCACTGTGGCACACCCGCACCAGGGTAAACCTCCGCCTGCCCCACTCCTGCTATACAGGTGAAAATAGAGCAACAGGACCGCGAGTCTTTGATTTCATTTATTTTCTGCTGTGTTTTACTTGCATCTATTTGAAAGACTGAGTGTAAACACTAGTGATGTTTGATTCGTGAACGAATCGTTCAATACTCGAGAATCACTTTACTGACTCGTGAATCATGATTCACAAGCCCAAATGACTCACTGACTCATCCCTGTTGCTGTTAGCAAATTAATTCCATTAGTAGAAATATATCTAGCTTGTAATTAAAATTGTGGGGGGAAAAACAACAGCCAGTTTCGTAACAAAAGCATTTCTGCTCTGAACTGGAAGAAAAAACCCTGAGTAGAAGGTCACATCAAGAAAATAGCTCCTCGGTTCAGAGTAGCATCGCGCTGCTAACATGCTAACAACACATTTGAGCTACTCACCCCCTCGCTTCCTGTTCTGAATCGTAAGCATAAGCGAATCACTCAGGACTCGCTCACCCCCTCCCTCCTGTGCTGAATCAAAGAGCAAGCGAACGAATCACTCACTCACCCCCTAACTCCTGTGCTGAATCATAGAGCGAGCGAACGAATCACTCACTCACCCCCTCCCTCCTGTGCTGAATCAAAGAGCAAGCGAACGAATCACTCACTCACTCACCCCCTAACTCCTGTGCTGAATCATAGAGCGAGCGAACGAATCACTCACTCACCCCCTCCCTCCTGTGCTGAATCATAGAGCGAGCGAACGAATCAGTCACTCACCCCCTCCCTCCTGTGCTGAATCATAGAGCGAGCGAACGAATCAGTCACTCACCCCCTCCGTCCTGGCTCACAGCTTCTTCTTCTTCTTCTTGGTTGGCAACCAATGTTAAGGCGCATTACCGCCCCCTGGCTCACAGCGCAGTGGACATTTAGATGAGAAAATATATATTTGACACACTTAAGGAAAATACTAATAAAATACAAATAAACAAAATAAATGTTTATTAAGCAATTTTGATGGGAAATTGCTTAATTTTAGAAATGTTTTTGCTCTTTTTTCTTTATAAAATAGGGTTTTTTTTGTTTGTTTTTTTAATCATTCATCTTAGCAGTCGGATTTACATGAAAAGGGAAACAAATTAAGTTTGAGTGAAAATGTAAAATTTTTGCACTCTCTGGTCAACTGACTCAGTGAATCAAATGACTCAAAAAATCCAATTCACTTTGGTGAGTGACTCATTAACACTCGATTCAGTAAAAAGAATCAAATTTACCATCACTAGTAAACACAAAAACCTATTTTATTTTATGTGCTGGAATGTGAAGAAAATAGGTTTAAATGTGAAAGTTCTTTAAAGTAGATAAAACACATTTGTGTCTGATAGGTTTGTAGCTTGAACCTATTCGCTGGAACGTTGAAGGCAATATAATTACACAGCAAGCAAGACACGAAGTAAGCAAAGTTCTTCTTGTTACTCATGCATGAGGGAGACCTGCCTGGAGCCAAGTGTCGTTCCACCACTTGACCTCCGTCCTCCTTTTATTGTGGTTACATGAATATGCATAGGGTCATTAACATATGGCATCTTACATAGGTATACATGTGAACAAAGAATACTGTATGTGTGTGTGTGTGTGTGTGTGTGTGTGTGTGGGGGGGGGGGGGGGGGGGGTCAGAGTGTGACCCCATAAATGACTTCCCTAAACCTGCTGGTCTGGAAGTCAAACAGTTCATCTAAACAAAAGGCACTTAGCCTAAAACAGACATAGCCACGTTTATCCTACCACAAAACAATAAAACAAGGCACGACCTCTTCGCATGCTTCCAGGATGTAGGTGTGCACTCCAGTGTGGAATACACACCAAGCCTTTGCAGCCTGCCAAAGATCACACATCCTATCACTACACAATCGATTGTGCACCTCTAAGCATATATGGTTAAATATTTCTAAGCATAAATGACAATCAACAATAGGGCTTTGGAGTTGACGTCACGTCGCAATGCATTGTGGGAGCGCAGCTCCATTTTCGGGGTCTACGAATCAAAACAAACACATTGTGTTGGAACGACGACGACAAGAAACATGCTTAAAAGCAGCTCAAAAGGAAATGGACGGTATAGAGACCGATTGCGTCCAGAGGCGAAGCAGCGGTACTTGAAAAAAAAGTGCATCGCAAATCTGGACCCATATGAAATACGGCAGTGGAGTAAAGACCCAGACGACTTACCGCCACTGTCCTACCCCGATATCTTCACGTATCTTGTTTGTGGAGTAAGCGCTTACACAGTGAACCAGTTTCGTAATTACAAGTCACTGGAGGCGCACATCCAATTTACAAATGGCTGGGCGCAAGATTTGGCTATTTTCCAGCCGCCAAACTCTGAGTACGTCGTCAAAGTAAGTCAGCTGGAGTGCATCGAGTGAAATAGCCATTTTCCACCCCCCACCATAATTAATGTTATACATTTATCATTGAACTGCTAAAATATTGTTATCATATTATGTGCCCATAATTGTAAAGTACATGCCAATTAACACATTGATAATCGGGCAAATTATTAACGCCAATTTGTGTCCTCCCTGTCTCATTTCATTTATTGTCTTTACATCAACCAATCAAGTCACTCCATTCGATGTTTGATTGCAATTTCTATAACTTCCGAGACCACCGATGATGATATTATTCAGCTATAAAGTGTGATGTGAACATATTTAGAACTTACCGGAATGAAAATGTCTTGAGCACACCAACTGATATCTGGAGACGTAACAGAACTTGATATCAGTTCGTCTCACGGCTGCTATCCAGGCTAGACGCCTTCGTTTGGTAATATCCGATACATGAGCTCCTTCATGTTGCTTCCAGGTTGGGAAAGCATAAAAAGACAATCCAAACGTATTCCCGTGCCGGTCGTAAGATCGAACATTGCAGCCGACCACACAGCAAGTACGAACCATGGCTATGCTTTCGCTCCTTACTTAGACCCCCAAAATGGCGGATCGGGCCAAAATCCTTTCCACGCCCACCCCCGTGACATCACGCTCCAAAGCCCTATACAAAACCTAACAGTGTCGGCTGTTAATAATAATAATAATGGATTGGTTTTATATAGCGCTTTTCAAGGCACCCAAAGCGCTTTACAATGCCACTATTCATTCACTCTCACATTCACACAATAAATAATAATAATAATAAATAATAATAAAGCCTGCAGACGAGCGGTGAGCGGTAGCTAACGTTCTTTAATCAAACACACAAAGAACAGACAACCAAGCTTGATGAAGTCCATGCATGACCGCGGGACAGACGGTCAGCAGAGTCTGAGCCCAGCATGGCTCTCAGTTAACAGTAGCACCCCCAGGCTTCTACCTTTCTACCTTTAAAACCCGGAGAGCAGCCAAATGGCTGGTAGGCTTTTAGCTAAGCTTTAGCTTCAGCCAAGTGGAAGCTAAATTGGCTAGTCATTCATATGTAAATTAGGTTGTTACCTGGGAATTCTGGAGGGAGGGGAGTGGGGGTGTGTGATTGAGGGCGTGGGGGAGCTGCTAAAAGCTGTGCACTTCCTTTTGTGTTTCATCTTGATGCATTCTCAATCATCCAGGGAAATAAAGCTCCAAAAGTCACCAACTTGGAGTGTTTCAGTTTGCCATCTTAGGGAGAAATCAACACACGTGGGTGTATGTCCTTTGTTGCTGAGATTTATTGATAAAAACAGTACAAAAAACCAACCATTTGTACACATATTTACAAATGGCCTGCTGAGTGGTGCACGGAGCATGTTCATTGGTTCATGGACCTCCCTGAACTAATGGCATTTATTGCAATTGTCATCTTGCGGGGGGTTACATTTGGCTGCTCTCCGGGTTTTAAAGGTAGAAAAGCCAAATGGCTGCTCTCCGGGAGTTTAATTAAATACCTTCTCCAGGAACAAAAGGCAGTACACAGCTGTTTCACACTCCCTTGCTACCTCCCAGAGTCCTCGAAGACACAAAAGACTCTTCCTGTGGAGTTGTCTGCTTCCCCCAACTTCCTTACTACACCCCCACCATTTGTCTTACTGTATGGGTGTGGAACATGTTTAAATCCAGTGGCACCAAGGTATCATACAATAAAATAATGTGATTAATACATAAATAAAAGAAATTCCTATACATGGCCTTGGCTCATAGTTCTTGTCTTTAAATGAACTTTGTGTGTGTGTTTCAGGTCCTGCACTCTCAAAGACTGAATGAACCAGCATTGCAGCCATTGGTCATTGTGAGCATCACAGGGAAGGTTGAAGCCGCCCGCTGCACCTGCATGGCCCGAGTCGTGGAGACCTGCAGCCATGGCACTGCTCTTCTGTTTAAAGTAGAAGCAACAGTGCGGATCTGTGGTACAAGGACTGTTACAGATGAACCTGCATACTGGGTTTTGCTGGGTAATATGACAAAAATACAGCCAGAGGTTGGCCATAAGATAGATTTCTCCTCTTCAGCTAACCAAAAAAAAGGCTCTCAATCAAAACATAAGACCATCCGTAGTGAAAGGTAAAAGAAGCTGTCCTCAAAACAGAAATCCCACCTGCTACTGTGGAGGAGTTGTCTGAACTGATGGGAAAGTATTTCTCCAAGCATAGTTCTGTTCTGAACAACCATAATGTTTTATTAATGGGTCTACCTTTGTGCCTGAAGTGCATTGCAATGTAATTTGCATTTACTAAATATGTACTTACTAAGTAACACTGTTCAAAAGTTGAATAAAGAAACTAACAAATGTTCTCCTATTTTTAATTAAAACCAATTTTTTGAACATCACATCAGTTACAATGTAGAATCAATGTCATGTATAGTTTACAAATGACAAAATGTTCACATAAAATCATGGCAGCATTTAAATAATATCACCCACTACTAGCATTCTGCAATTCACTGTCTCTTTTGAAAACTTATCACTACATATACAGCACAAGACTTTTAAGTGTCGGTGCGTTGGTGGTTCTTTGTGTCCGGGGATGGGCGTCCAGGTACACACCGGCTCACTCCTTGGCGGCCGCTTATCGGGGCCTGGAGCCTGGGGCTCGCTCGGGCCACTTCGGAGGTGGGGTGCCCCCGGCCTCTCGGCCTGGGGCTCGGTCACTCAGGCACGGCTGGCTGCCGGCGGAGCTCACGGGCGCGTCACTGCAACTCCCCCTGGCTTCTGCTCCGCGGCTGCTGAGTGAGCCCTCATCTGGGACTCTCCTCAGCTCTTTCTGGGACAGTGGCGCGGCTGCCCCTCTGTTGGTCTTCCTTGGTCTCTTGTGTTCTGGGGGCCTCTGGATGTCTGGAGTTTTGATCTCCTCCATACCTGCTTCATGCCCTGGAGGACGGGGCTGTGGCCCCCCCACACCCTCTAGCAGATCATTACATGAAGGAACCTTTTAAAAAAACAAGCGCGTCCATGCTCACAGGTGTACACACGATCACACCCACAAACTACACCCTTTTTGGCTCCTACCTCAAAGCACACTGTTCTGTTGATCTTATGTGCTGCACAATAATGTTTAATATTTAGTATTTACTGTCATATCCCCATATATCATTGTGATGTTGTTTATTGTATTACTCTTGTTCTCTTCTGCTTGTTTTCTTTTTTCTTTCTCAGCAGGTGATCCAGGTGATTGATATATGCATTTTTTATTTCTTTTGTTTTTTTCCTGCTCATTCTGTTGGTTTTTGTTTTTTGCCCTTCTCCCCCGTCCCTCTTCTCAGCTGTTTCTCTTTCCCTCTTTCTTTCTCCCCTTCTTTCCCCCAGTCAAGTCTGTCCCGTATTCAGTAAGTGAAAATAAAATAAACAATAAAAGGTGAATCAAATGGACCATTACGGCAAGGCTGGGATGGTCAATTTGGTAAAGTAAATCCGTTGGGCATCTTTCTTTGCCTTTAGACAACAATTCTGATGCAAAAGAGCCAAACGGGACAGGCAAAAAAAAAAAAAAAAAAAAAAAAGAAAACTTATCACTACATATACAGCACAAGACTTTTAAGAGTATGTAACAAGAGTATTTTTCCCTGGTTTTACTACCACACTGGGGCACATGTTCACCAAAACACAGCAAACCTTCACCATCTTATCCAGAAGGCTCACCTCTTCACCCTGACATGGAAGAAGTAATCTGATTGGTATGGTGGTATGTAGCATGTAGTTTGAAGCAGGATTTGTTTCATCCATTTCATAGGCTGGTTTGCTGCAGAAATGCCAAATAATTAGCAACTCTATAAATAGAATGTTTATCTACAAAATCACTCGTTAGGATGTTTGTTCTAATTTGCTGTGACCTCAGAGCGAATTGAAAATAAAACTAATAGGTTATAAAGAGTAATATGAACTTATTTAGGACTTATCAGAATGAAAATACTGTAGCACACCAACAGATATCTGGGGATGGTAGAGAACTGGATATCAGCTCGTCTCGCAGCTGCTATCCAGGCTAGACGGCTTCTTTTGGTAACATCCAACACATAAGCTCCCTCATGATGCTTCCAGGTGAGGAAACAATGAAAAGAGAGCCCATTTTCAAGCTTATTCCTTTGCCGGTAGTGCAATCTAACATTACAACCAACCACACAGCAAGCATTTGTTTGGCCCTCGTATATGGTGCCTCGACCAAAGATCCTGGCCACGCCCCATCCCGTAAGATCACGCTCCAGAGTCCTATTAACGTATGGATCTAGAAAGAAGACGCTGTATTTGTAACTCTGAGGGAGCTGGAGAATGAGCCTATTTCCAAAAGAAGAAAGAAAGAAGTGTTTACTGTATCACTGACAGATAATTTCAAAGTCAAGTGACTGCTACATTATAGTGAGATACTGTGTAATATGAAATACTGTAAGCAAATGGATAAACAACCCAATTCTTGCTAGACCTTTGACCTTGTTTTGTTTGAATCCAACTGTTTTTTGCAGATGTACACAAAATATGTTCTTACTTTTATTATCATTATTATTATTATTGCACTAAATACATTTTAAATAAAGGATAGTAGAAGTAATGTTGTTAAGTCCTTAAAGTCATATTCTTTTATTGTCATGACTGTATTTGAAGCTATTTTTCTTTTTGTATGATACCTGATTTATATGGAATATGGCTGAAGTAAACTAAAGTCTAAAATACTTAGTCATTTGTTTAATAGTAATTTAACATTATATAATTCACATATAAAACTATGAATTGTGATTTTAAATGGTTTAAAAGCATGTAGAATAGCATATGTAGGCAAGTATATTTCTCCTTTTTTATCACGAAGTAAAGACAAAATGAAAAAAAAGAAAAAGAAACAGGGCAGGGTTCGGTGGTTGAATCATCCGTCCCCACCAATGCCAAAACTACGCCCGTGTACGAAGGTCAATCAAACTGACCCTCCTCTGACACAGTTAGAAACAGCACAGCAAACCTGGTCCAGTGAAATCCTCCCCAGAAGAAATTAACCAGTCTTTTTTGTACCTCCATGATAAGTGTGTCTGGAGGTTCAACAACATCAGCCAAGCGGCCAAGTTGACAGCACTTCTTTTTTTCAGCAACACCCTCCCAATTTTTACCCTTAAAGTCGTTACTTCTCTAAAAGACACCCAAATATTTAAATTTCTCCCTGTTCCACTGTAATCCTGCTGGTAATTTTGGCTCCTCTTTATTGACCCACCCTCCCAACATGAGACCTTCTCAACCAGTTAACCTTTGGAGAAGGTGCCTGCCCATTTAATTGCAGTTTTTGTGTGAGTGTGCTGATATCATTTTGACTGGTTATAAAAACTGTCAGCATCACCGTCAGCATAAGCTGTGGGGCAGTGACAATGTCACTGTGCTTCCTGTTTCTTTTGCAGGAACCCTGATAGTCCCTGTCTCAGGTGTTTTAACCCTTGTGTTCCCCTTCGGGGCAGCCTCAGACCCCGGGGTCCCAAAGTACCCCACCCTCAGTAGAGACAGGTGAATGAAAATGAAAAAAACAGAACGATCATTTGGGGTCGAAGAGTGCCCCAGAGCGATTCTAATGGGTTCGTCAGGGGATCGGGAAAGAAAACGTAGCACTTGGGGGCCACGCACAGAAGCCGCTGCGGCAGCGTGGGGGTCATTGATACCCCAGTACATGAAAATGAAGCATAATCACAATAATGATAATAATGATAATAATAATAAGAAGAAGAAGATGAAGATGAAGAAGAAGAATACAACACACAGACGCTTCTGAGTTTTATTTTATTTTATTTGAAATTACACTCACGATACAACTGAGGCAATCTGGGAGGCCATACCTTTTAGGGACATGCGCAATAGGGAGGGTGCATTTTTAAAATGCCCCCCTGTATTTTTGATTACAGTATCAACAAATTCAATTCAATTCAATTTTATTTATATAGCGCCAAATCACAACATAAGTCGCCTCAAGGCGCTTCATAGATACAGAGAAAAACCCAACAATCATATGACCCCCTGTGAGCAAGCACTTTGGTGACAGTGGGAAGGAAAAACTCCCTTTTAACAGGTAGAAACCTCTGGCAGAACCAGGCTCAGGGAGGGGCGGGGCCATCTGCTGTGATTGGTTGGGGTGAGAGAAGGAAGACAGGATAAAAGACATGCTGTGGAAGAGAGACAGAGATTAATAACAGATATGATTCAATGCAGAGAGGTCTGTTAATACATAGTGAGAAAGGTGACTGGAAAGGAAAAACTCAATGCATCATGGGAATCCCCGGCAGCCTACGTCTATTGCAGCATAACTAAGGGAGGATTCAGGGTCACCTGGTCCAGCCCTAACTATATGCTTTAGCAAAAAGGAAAGTTTGAAGCCTTATCTTGAAAGTAGAGATAGTGTCTGTCTCCTGAATCCAAACTGGAAGCTGGTTCCACAGAAGAGGGGCCTGAAAACTGAAGGCTCTGCCTCCCATTCTACTTTTAAATACTCTAGGAACAACAAGTAGGCCTGCAGAGCGAGAGCGAAGTGCTCTAATAGGGTGATATGGTACTACAAGGTCATTAAGATAAGATGGGCCTGACAAACTGTCCATGTTTCAGGTGCTCGGTGCTGTACAGCGCCTTCGGTGGCTGTGAATACATGATCAGGAGACGTTGAATGGAAGGAATGAAACACGGCGTGAGGAGTCTTTTCCTGATGCTGTAATAATGTTCAGCGTAAAAGTCATCCTCCAAGTGTCACAGCGGGATGGAACGGACACACGCGCAGGCTCTTAGTTGGGAAACACAAGAATCTTTATTACAGCACACCAGGTGATCTATTTACAGAGGTGAGGGGGAAGTTTTTGTGTTTCTGTTTGTGTGTGGACCCCGGACCCCGGGCTCCGGGGTCCGGGGAAACACACGGAAAAGACGCTGAAAGTCCACACGCACTCCGTCCACTCTTCACGCTCCTCTCCACACTCCACAGAAAACACGATGACGTACTCCACTCCTCGCACACTCAATCAGTCAGGAAACTCAGGGGTTTGTCCAGGGAATGCGGGTCGGCAACGGTCCAGCGACGAGAAACACAGCTGCCGTCTTGTAAAGGAGCTGGAACACTCTCGTAACGAGCCACAGGTGCGTGATGGCGACCAGGTGCGTGGACCAAGGGCAGAAGCCCACAGGTGAGCTGACAGGTGAGCTGACCCTGACACCAAGACTCGCAGACACTCATGTTGTCTCTGGCTGGGGTGATTGGTCTTGCACCCGTTGCATGCTTCGGTGCGGTACTCGTTGATCACTAGGTCGAGTAGGTGATACACCTACGCAGTTTTCACAGTATCAACGAGTAAAGAAGAAGCCCAACCGTTAAGCTCGGCGGCTTTAACTGAGAATATCCAAGGGCTCCACCGAGCCCCATGAGAACATAAGATGTAAAGTACGCTCCTGTGCCAAATAATCCCAGGGAAGCGAGGCGGAAGAATTTACACCACTCCTTCAATTCGATCCTCTCCTCTTCTTCCCTTTTTCTTTGTTCTTCCTCCTTTCTCCTCTTCAGCCTTTCTCCTTCGAGTTTCTTCTGGGCTGCCTTATACATCTCGTCGGTGTAGTGGTTTCCTCCATTGAAATCCTCCATTTCATCTATTTCATCCAAAAGACAGCCCCAGAGTGTCGATCACAGCGATATTTCTTCCGTCGTCGCCCTCTGCCTCTTTTCTGAGACAGCTGTCGGTGACAGACTCAGGCGAAACGTCTTCTTTGAAAGCGTTCGCATCACCCAGGATGGTGTTTCTGGATGCATTCTTTCCCGATCCTGTTTTAGCGACCAGAAGGAGTCTCAGTTCTTCACGGGTCGCAGAGCCTGCGGGGTTGGGGAAATGATAGTAACGTTTGAATCATTCCAGAAATAAAAACCCATAAAACACTACGTTACACTAGGCTTTTCTTTTGTTATCTTTGTATCGATGTTGACAGCAAGCAGTTTGTCCACATAAAGCGAGTACCACAAGCAGCACACAACCCTGGGATTGCACTTTACCTTTGTATCGATGTTGACAGCGAGCAGTTTGCCCACATAACGCCAGTAGCACAAGCAGCACACATCCCTGGATCCGGCCTTTGGTCACCAACATTTTCAGTAAGCTAAGAAAAGAAGAAAGAAAAAAGAGGTGAAATTAAGGCATATTCAAGGAAAGTATTTCAGATCAGATTAGCAAGTGTTAAGGTTCAAAATTGAGGAAGGAGAGTACACACCACTCTTGGTCCAGAAGCTCTTTGGTCAAACAATGATTTTAATGAACACACGTGTGGGAAGACACTCTGTACGCAGACAGCCAGTAGTCCTCGACTTAATCAAAGCATGAACAGATATTTTATAGCATCAGGGTTTGTTTACTGACGCCCCTTCATGCGTCACCGGTACATTTTATACATAGATCAGATCAACACCAGAGTGACTTTTCACCTAGAAAATCATCTTCTATTTTCATGGCTTGGTACTTTCCGTTCTCTCCTCTAAATAAATCTAACTAATGTGTGTGTATGTGTTGACCTCACATGCTCTTTGTGTCACCTCTTCACCTACTGTCTGTGTCTCGTCTGCTTTCGGTTTCAGTTCTGCAAAAGGCACACTCTGCAAACCTGCAATTTCCTGTCAGCCTGCAACTTAGTCTTTCTGAAAGACACACACTGTTCAACCCCTGAATGCAATATAAACTCCAGATTATATTATTAATGCAATCGTAATAATGACAATTATTTAACAATAGCAGTAAAATAATTTCCCTTCTCCACACTCCCTCTCTTGACCTCTGGAACACCAGAGGTCACAATACATTGTGTCCTCACTCAGACCCTCTCTGGTGGTCTCGGACCTCGAGATCTCCAGGATCCTCGCCCCTCCTGTGGTCGCCGAGATCGATCTTCTGCAAAAGAAACAAAACACCTTTTCCTGCACCTCCCTAACTTATCCTATCTGGGACTCTTTAATCAAAAGCCTGATCCTAATTATCTTCTTAACTTATTGACTTATATTTATATATATTCTTCAACGTTACTCATCACTTTAAAATTCTTTAAGCCCTGCTTTCACGTCCGGTTGCTCACTCTATTTTTCCCTTATCTGATCATCAACATCCTGTGTACAAATTGTCGCTGCTGCAACTTCCTCTACTCTAAAACATCCAAAAGAAAACAACCACTTTAATCAATTAAGTTTAATCATATAAGCAATTACTCCTGCATAAATTTCATCATATCTAAATGCTGCCTAAAAACAACTCCTATGTGTTAACTTCATTTTAACCTCACATTTCCTATGTTATAACCCGTTTTGGTATAGCCTTTTTATTTCATTTTGCTCCTTTTAATGTAACCATACCTCCTAATTCTAGTTTATCAGACTTAACCAAAATATATGCTTTCCTTCCTCTTTGGTCCTTCTTTAAGTTCAGTTAAAAGCTAAATGAATTTAAGGCCTTTTGCCTGGAATCAATACTGTCATGTGTGTTTCTTAACTCTGTGTCTGTAAGCGTGTGCAATCCTTCATGAACTCATATTATCCTCACAGTAGATTGGCTAATCATAGCGCTAGCCAAAGGCTCGTGACCCTCCAGAGACAAATTTGAGCCACAACTCCTTTAAAAGCACAAAATGCAATATGTATAAAAATCATTTCTCCGTATAAGCTCCCCCTTTATCCTAAAAATACCTCCTATGTAATATCTGTATGTGTAAGCCTACATTATAACCACTACTTCTAGAAATCAAAAAGAAATCAAAGCTGTTCTACCCCTTCAACCCTCACTAATTTTCCCTCTAAGAATTATTCACAGCTTTGAAAAACCGGCATTGTATCTTCTAAACAGGATTCAGTTCTGTCATGGTCCTGGGCCATGTTGGTTCCTTGTATTTTCGCTCCTTATTTAGGCCAGGTTTTCTGAGGTGTCCTGTTGTGGTGTTCCCTAAGTGTTTTTTCCCTTTGTGACTCTTACCCCCTTGTGCCCCTCTGTCTATTTATGAGCTCTCGTCTCTCTTTGTGTTTATTCCATGTTTCCCCCAGCCTGTTATGTCTGTGTTCTCCCCGTGCTTTCTCTCCTCCTGTCTGAACCTCTGTGTACTTCCTGTTTTACTTTGACAGTCTCTCGTCAGTATGCGTAATGTTGTGTTCACTCCTGCCCTGTCTCGTTATGTTTATCAGTATCCCCTGTGTTCCCCACCTGTGTGTAATCTCCCTGTGTTCTCTGGGTGTATTTAAGTTGTGTCTTCTGTTATGGTAGTTACTGGTTCGTCTGTGTTGTTTCCCCTCGGTCTCCCTGCGTCTCTTGTGTATTTCCCCGGACCTCCCTGCATCCTCGTTTCTGGTTTGTGTTATTAGCTTACCCAGTTTAGGTTTCCGGTTTCTTGTTTTTCCACCAGTGCTGTTTTGTGCCCACCGTTGTAAATAAATATTCACCTGCACCAAAGCTGCCGCCTTTTGGGTCCTTTTCTACAACTCCACACGGCTTGCCTCGCAAACCGTGACAAGTTCACTTTTAATCCTTTAACCTTAACTTAAAAATAACAGTTTCAGTTTTACCATATCCAAATGATCAACAACCCAAAAGGTCCTAAAATGATCCTAAATTATTAAACAATTAAATTATTACACCCTAAACCCCCTTTATTTTGACACATGAAATGTGTCAAAATACTATCCAAAACTAAAAATGCTCAGTTTTCCCCACTCATGTTCCAATGTATGTCATAAAATAAACTTAAAACAGAACAGTTATCAGTCATGTGTTTCTACAATTAATGGTAACTGAGTTACATCAAAAAATATTTCCCCTTTAGCATTTGGCATTCTCCCAACAATATACTATAATCCCATAATCTAACCCCAGTCAACAAAACAAAACAGAAATTTTCTCTGGTAAAAACAAATTGTTTGTCCACACGTATTCATCCTCACTCACATTCAGTCACACATTCACTCACATGCAGTCACACCATGTATTTGCTGATAGTGGAGCTTCCCACACGATCAGATACTCCACCCTCAGCAAAATGAGCTCAGTCATTTTTTATTTTCCATAGGAAAATATTTCTTTATGCTTTTGGACTGGATTGACTCGCATAAAATCCTTTTTACAGGGACTTACGACCTGAATAGTCCCCACAGGTAGCTCTCCTCAGCCAATTGAAATCTGGAAAACCCCCTTATATTTTCAGCGCCGTTATTCACTGTTGCAGGCCTGCTTAAAACAGAAATGAAAAATAGAGCTGATTGTTAGCTCATAAAAACAAAACAAAATCACCTGACAGGTTTTCTTTAAGTGCACTATTACAAAATAATGGGCCCCTCCCAGACATGTCCATGTTTCCTAAAACTCCCTCTATTAAAAACAAAAATAACAACAACAACCTAACTGACAGAATCAACCCATCACCACAACAACCTTAAACACACAAGTCTTGCCACCACATAATTTCACCTCCTCAATACACCGAAAGTCTCATTAAAACCACACAATTTGCACACAAAAATCACCCCCTTATGCTCTGTAACATACTTCCATAACAATAGAAACATATGTTTAAACATTATCACCTTATTAAATCATTTTATTTCTTTCTACAGTGATCACTACTTGACCACTCAGTACGAGAGAGCACTCCTAAGTCACTCTTTTAAAACTACTTTAATCACTTTTTGTTTACATAACTCCCTTTGTCATATGGCTTCTTCTATTCCTCAATTACAAACTCAAATGTATTTTATTAAACATTCACACCATTGTATCATTCATACAAAATAGCAAGCTGTTCTTCATTGCATATGTTTGTGTTCTTAGCCAAGTTTAATCTGTATCTATGCATTAATCTCGATGAGCTTGTCTTGTCTTCATAAGGTTAACGCATTTTCTGCTTGTGTATGTGAATTTGCATATGTTGCTTTTGCAGTGTGTCAGACTCCTGCACAATTCTCCACTTAAGCCGTCAGTTTCTTTCCCAAATTTGCTAACCCAAATCTTAAGTTCCCACCTTATTCCCGCTCCTCAGCCAGAAGCTAGGGCCCACTTGTCAGGTTTATGGAGACATGGCGCTGTAAACAATTCAACCAGAAACTTGCCTTGGCATGTCCAGTCAAGTTAACCTACAGGTCTCTTCCGACCGCTGCACGTGGAAAATTGATCCAGATCTGTTTCGCCCCTATAGAAACACAACTGAGACATTTTCATTATTTTCATATATACTTAAACTACCCGTTTCCCTTTCTCTGGTCAGAAATCCCAACTTATGTCATGTATATACGTGTAAGCAGGTCTTCATTGCTTTTCCTATATATTTTGTTAATGTTCAGTGAGTGTAAGCTGCTTTCTTCATTGCCTCTATATGTTATAGTCAGGTTTAATTCATGCATCTTTTCCCTGATTTCTTAATTCAAAACTATCTCACTTCTGATTCTTTCCAGAAATAATTTCACATGTAACACTTTGTCTATGTGTGTTTTCTATTCTTGTTTACCTCTTTGTTTGTGACGGTGGACATCTCTAAACCATCATGAGTTCAAGCTTCACTTTCAGTCCAATTACACCCTGTATTCTCACAGTCGAACTCGTCCGGCTTCACCTCTCACCGGTCACTGTCCTCTTCTCTCAGTGTCCTTTTGTTGTCTTGAATTCCAGCAAACACAGTCTGTTTCTTCTCTGTTTCTCTTCAGTATTTTCCTTTTGGATCAAGTCCCAGCCTGGCAAAATACCACATTCAGTGCCTTTAAACAGTCATGTCACACTGTTCTTACCAGCCTGCTGTCCACCGTGCATGGTTCATCACGTGGTTTCTTCTTTTCTGTTGATCCTCTCAGTCATCTCTTTCAAGATTACTCCAAGCATGGCAAATCTGACAATCAATGTCCAGTGCTTTACCACCGTTCATTATCCCACTGTTCAACTGCCCAGCCTGTAATTTACAGTACATGTTTCCACCTCGTGGTTCCTTACATGCTGCTGCTGGTGTCGTCAGTGTGGTTTCCGTTGCACTGTCTTTTGCCTGCTATTAATTCTTCTCAAGTCCACGATGTTCTGTCGGTCTTCATCAGGAGATTAACTGTCCTTTGAGCTTCTTCTCAGGATGGGGACAAGTGCGAGGTCAAGCTGTAAAATTTTAAGCCAAAATCTGGCCTGTTTTCTCCCAATTATGCTACTCTAGTGGTTTTGGCGCCGTACTCAAAATTCCAGGTTGAGAGAAGTCCACCTTTATTTATCTGTAATCTGTGTTAACACACTAAAACATACAATTAATATCCTTTTCATTTCTTTTCTCAAAACCTCCATTCGCTTTATCTGCCTAGAGTTTAACTCATCTGTTTCTCTCTCTGGGTGCTCACTCGTCACCTTATATGGGCATGCAAACTTCCTGTCACCCACACCATTTCCTGTTACACACACACAGCACGCAGCTGCTCTGCTGTTCCTCCAGGCTAATCAAACTTATTTTGTATTTACAATCTACAAACCCTCTGTAATTCTACTAACTTTTGATCTAAAATGTAGCAACATTCACACAATGATTTCATAATCCTCTCACACACACCTTTTAAATAAACTAAACTCTTATAACATCACTCATGCATCTCTTAAATTAAAAACACTTTCAAACTTTAAAACATCCTACTTTACATCACCAAAGAAATACCTCTCACACCTTTATTCATCATTCAAAACCTTCTAGTCACCGCATTCACACAAGAAATTGAAAAAATAAAACACACCAGCAACTATTGCTGGAGAGAAGTTACTACTGAAAGTAATATGTTAATCTTAAGTATACACAGTGCACTCAATATATTTATATATCTACATCCAACTTCAGTCAATTACTATACATCCACTACGGCAACTCAAAACTTTATTTATAGTCCTCTAATAAACATAAATGGCATTTGAAACACACACTCAACAATGTTTGCAGCAGTATTTGTGAAACCAACTGTGGCTTAAACAGTTCACTGCTTACTCATTTGCATTTTCACTCACACACACACAGTCTTAAAAATAGCTCCAGCATTGCCTCAGACTCCTTTCACACAGAGATCTCTTATTTTATATTACAACGACGTCTTATATTTACAACCACTGTCAGATCTGTCAGCTTTAGCGCCTACCCAATTTCGACAAATTTAAAATAACCGCCCAGCGGATAAACTCCCTGAGTTTTTTGCGACCAATTAACCAGTATCAAGACTTTACTTGTTTCTGGCCTCATCTCTAAAATCCCTAACTCAATTTAAAAGCGTCAACCAACCCAAACTTTGCCTGAAGCTCTATTTTTTGGCGTTTCCCAGCCAAGGCTTACCCTGAAGTGTTAAGTTAAAGTTACACGCCCGAAGTCCAACTTCTTCTGACCAAAAAAGCGCAGGTACCGTTCCAAACGGTAAGGAGACTCTAACTCCTAGCTTCATTCCAGGATGCCCTGTACCCCACAGTTAAGCCAAACTGAACTAACCCTGTTCGCCGACAGGTCAATGTCGCGCGTCCACGACAAGGAGGGAGCATAACCTCCGGGCTCTGCGCTTCCTAGCAGACTCGAACTGCCGTTCTAGAATAATTTATAATACTTTGAAACAACAATCAACACCCAAAACAAGTGTATAACTGAGGCAGATCGACCCTGATGGACAATGGGGACTCTAACCCACAAATTGACCAACAAAGGTCTGACCTAATGACCAACCGGGACTTTAACCCACAAAATGACCAAATACCCTACCAAACTACTTGAGACTCTAACTCAATTTCTTTGGGACTTCAACCCAGTATTTAACTACTTGAGACTCTAACTCAATTTCTTTGGGACTTCAACCCAGTATTTAAACTTTTCCTGGCAGACTCTAACTGCTTTAGCAGACTTTACTGCTTTCATTTCTTCTTTCTTCTTAGCAGAACTCTAACTGCTTCAACTCATGAGATTTTTCATCAAAATCAAAACAGACATCCACCAGTAACTTCAGTGAGTAGACTTAAATCTTATCATGTCCAATTTGGCACACTTTGGAAATAATTCAACAGGTAGTGCTTTACCTTTTGGATAAGCCGGCTTATGCCCACTCACTTCGACCACTGGAATTCATGTCTGCCCGTCAGACCACCTCAGAGACCACCAAATTTCTCCATCTAAACCTCCAATTCTCCCTCCTCAACCACCGGACGAAGCCCCCAAATGTTAAGGTTCAAAATTGAGGAAGGAGAGTACACACCACTCTTGGTCCAGAAGCTCTTTGGTCAAACAATGATTTTAATGAACACACGTGTGGGAAGACACTCTGTACGCAGACAGCCAGTAGTCCTCGACTTAATCAAAGCATGAACAGATATTTTATAGCATCAGGGTTTGTTTACTGACGCCCCTTCATGCGTCACCGGTACATTTTATACATAGATCAGATCAACACCAGAGTGACTTTTCACCTAGAAAATCATCTTCTATTTTCATGGCTTGGTACTTTCCGTTCTCTCCTCTAAATAAATCTAACTAATGTGTGTGTATGTGTTGACCTCACATGCTCTTTGTGTCACCTCTTCACCTACTGTCTGTGTCTCGTCTGCTTTCGGTTTCAGTTCTGCAAAAGGCACACTCTGCAAACCTGCAATTTCCTGTCAGCCTGCAACTTAGTCTTTCTGAAAGACACACACTGTTCAACCCCTGAATGCAATATAAACTCCAGATTATATTATTAATGCAATCGTAATAATGACAATTATTTAACAATAGCAGTAAAATAATTTCCCTTCTCCACACAAGTTAAACCACACTGAAAATACACGTTGAATAAACCATGGCCCCAAACTGGTCGGTTGTCCCATGTGTTTCGCCCGTAGCTGCTCCGGGCGCAAACAAAATGAGCCCTGGTTTCGCGACGCAGGCGTAGCAACAACCTCCTTCTACTCCTCACTGCCTCCTGTGTGTGTGTGTGTGTGTGTGTGTGTAGGAGGTACTGGGTTCCTCACAGACGGTGGTGTTCGCGAAACCCACCCTCCCCAAAGCTAAGGGCTCGCCAGCGAGGCGCATGAGTGCGAGGAAAATGTTTTAAAAAAGGGAAAGGAGGATGAGGAGACACTGAGGGTCCGAGGTCTAAACGGAAGGCTGTGTTCAGGTAACCCGCCCTCCGCAGACCTAAGCGTACGCTAGCGAGGCTCTTGAGAACAATGTAGAGGGAGGAAGGATGAGGAGGAGGCAAGGAGTGTCTGCAGTCCAAACGCAGGGCGGTGTTCGCGTAATAGGCAGGCCACATAGCTGGTCTTTCACTAGCGAGGCAGATGAGAACGAAGGCGAGGGAGCATGAAGGACGAGGGGCATGGAGAGCCCCAGGTCCAACTGGAGGGTGGTGTTCGCGTAATAGGAAGGCCAAACAGCTTCTCTTTCACTAGCGAGGCGCATGACAACGGTAGAGAAGAAGCAAGGAGGACAAGGAGCAATGGAGAGCCCGAGGTCCTCACCGAAGGAGTGTTCGCGAAACTGGCCCTCCACAGACCTAAGCATACACTAGCGAGGAGCATAAATGGAGGGCGGTGTTCGCGTAATAGGCAGGCCAGACAGCTGCGCTTTCACTAGTGAGTCACTTGAGAACGATGTAGAGGGAACAAGGAGTATGAGAAGCAATGCAGAGCCCGAGATCCAATTGGAGGGCGGTGTTTGCATAGTAGGAAAGCCAAACAGCTTCTCTTTCACTAGCGAGGCGCATGACAACGGTAGAGAAGGAGCAAGGAGGACGAGGAGCAATGGAGAGCCCGAGGTCCTCACCGAAGGGGGTGTTCGCGAAACTTTAATGCAATACTTTTGTTAATAGTCAACGGTGCAATAGACTCCATAATTGAAATGTGAAATTCACTTGTATTTTTATTTTTATTCCTATTTATTCTATTTATCCCCTTCGTATATTTTATTTATATATGTCTCTGTATTTATATATGTGTGTGTGTGTGTGTGTGTGTGTGTGTGTGTGTGTGTGTGTGTATATATACAGGGCTCTAGACTAACTTTTTGACATGGGCGCACCGGTACGCCTAACTTTAAAAATTTAGGCGCACCGGCACAAAAGTTAGGCGCACTCAAATTTTTCAACCGCATCGCTTAACACCGCAGTTTTACATGTGCACTTTCTTTGGGGGGGGGGGGGGGGGAGTCCATACAGACAATATTAATTTCTAGATTATTAACTAACAAACTTGTGCTTAAAGTGCTATGTCAATATTGTAGAAAATGTTAAACTTAATCATCATCTTGGCCTCCTCTGACGACCTGTTTGCTGCTGTCTGCTGCTGAAAGGCCGTGGGGAGAGGGGACACTTGGGCAGTGCATTTATTGCAGCATCTAATGTGTTTTCTGGATACACTGTGCTTTTTCAGCATTCAAATATTGATGGCACCGTGTCAGAGCACTGGCTATGAATTTCAGACAGATCAGGCCTTAATTTAACAAAAAAGTTATCAATAGTTCTTTTCATCTTTTCTTATTACCCACAGCTACATCCACTTCTCTCAGGCCTAGGCTGCTCACTAGGGCTGAGTATCATCACTGATTTCTATAATCCATTCAATTCCGGTTCTCAAAGTCCTGATTTGATTCTATTTAGCCTCAGACAGTCAGAAATATTATAATTCTGATCATTTATCAGTACTGATACACATGAGACTTCATCAGAATTGTGAAAATCACAGCAGATGCCTTTGTGTGAAAGTAACTGAAAATAAAACACAGGAAAACATGAAGGAGATTTTCCTGGTCTGGCTTTTTATAGCAGATAACCTTAAAAATATTCTGTAATATTCTGCAATTTTGCATAATTTTAAGAAATTTAAATTTCTTCAGTATTGAACAGCAGAAATTAGGCTTTCTTGTCCGAGGTCATTTAAGTGAAAAAATAAAAAGCGCTGTAAACAACGCTAGACTGGTGGGTAATAAGCGAATGAATAATGCAGAAAACAGATTTGAGACGGGAAACTGTTCCTGAAGTACAGAGAGAGAGAGAGCTGTGCAGGAAGTGTGATTTTTATCGTGGTGGAAGCAAAACAGCAAAAGTCAGAGGGAATTCATGACGACATTGATCAAATGTGAAGCGCAGTTTGCTGCTTCTTTTGCTGCTGGCTCGGTGAATTTTGGTTGGAGAGAGGCAAAACCTGCAGCTCAGAATCAGCGCAAAAAGACGTAAACACAGCGCGGACCTGACGCATCAGAATCGCTGAGCTCCGACAGCGTGTCCGTGTTCGGGCCGTCGGGTGAGAAAGCCGAGAAAGACGAAGCTGATTCTGATGTGTTGGGTCCGCTCCGTGTTTAGGTCTTTGTGTGGAATCCGTTAATGAATTGATATCGCTTTATTCAAGCTACTCACCTCTCTCTTCCACCTGCACTTTCAACTGGACCACGGCCAATCAGAGAGGTCCCGCCCCTGACTATCTCTGATTGGTTTAGTCCACGATAGGGGCATAATGTGTGTCTGTTGTTGACCACACGGAGAGTTGCAGAGATTTTTTTTTGTTACCGGAACAGTTGGTCGCACCTGTGCGACCAAATATTTATTTTTAGTCGCACCCCTGAAAAATTTGGTCGCATTTGCGACCAAATTGGTCGCACTCTAGAGCCCTGATATATATATATATAATATTCTGTAACTGTAACTTCTGTCGGTGCTGTGCTTTTGGAAACCGAATTTCCCAGAGGAACCCACCCGAGTGATTAATAAAGTTTTATCTTATCTTATCTTATCTTATCTTAACTGGCCCTCCACAGACCTAAGCATACACTAGCGAGGAGCATAAATGGAGGACGGTGTTCGCGTACTAGGCAGGCCGAACAGCTGCTCTTTCACTAGCGAGGCAGATAAGAGCAATGTAGAGGGGGCAAGGAAGACGGGGAGCAACGGACATCCCAAGGCCCTCACCGAAGGGGGTGTTCGCGAAACCAGCCCTCCGCAGACCTATGTGTACGCTAGTGAGAAGCATCAGAACGACGTAAAGGGAGCATAGATGAGGAGGAGGCAAGGAGTGTCTGAAGTCCAAACAGAGAGTGGTGTTCATGTAATAGGCAGGCCAAGCAGCTGCTCTTTCACTAGCGAGGCGCAGGACAACGATGGAGAAGGAGCAAGAAGGACGAGGAGCAACGGAGAGCTCGATGTCCTCACCGACGGCGGTTTTCGCAAAACCCACCCTCTGCAAACCTAAGCGTACTCTAGCGAGGAGCGTGACAAGGATATAGAGGGAGCAAGGAGGACGAGGAGGCTCGGAGAGCCTGAGGTCCAACTGGAGGGCGGTGTTCACGTAATAGGCAGGCCAAGCAGCTGCTCTTTCACTAGCGAGGCGCAGGAGAACGGAGCAGAAGGAGGTCGCAGGACGGGGAGGCAGGGAGAGTCCGAAGTCCTCACTTAGGCCGGTTTACGCAAACACTGCCAAGAAGGAGACATTGATGATGATGATTATGATGATGTGAAGTTGAGAGTTGTTTGCTCCGGCGGTTCGGGGTCCCTCCAGACCCCAGTGTTTGCCATCGTAACTTACGAATGTGCATTGGGGTTGCGAAATACCCCATCGCGATTACAAAGGGGTCACAGTGTACCCACGGAGCAGAGAGCACCCCCGGTCCTCATGAAGGCCGGTTTACGCGTAACCTGGGGCCCATTCGGCTAAGCACTCGCCTGCGAGGAGCAGGAGAACGGAGCAGAAGGAGCAAGGAGAACTAGGAGGCTGTGAGAGTCCGAGGTCCTCACTTAGGCCGGTTTACGCGTAACCCGGGACCCGTCCAGCTAAGCCCTCCCCTGCAAGGAGCAGGAGAACGGAGGAGAAGGAGGTCGCAGGACGGGGAGGCCGGGGAGAGTTGTTTGTAATTTACCTTCCTTGCGCTGAGAGAGAACCGCCCCAATTCCCGAATCAGAAGCGTCCACTTCCACCACGAACGGCAGGGCGAGGTCAGCCTGGGCCAGGATGGGGGCCAAGGCAAACAGGCTCTTGAGACTGTCGAATGCTTGCTGAGCTTCTGGAGACCACAGGTACGGCTGTTTGGGCGATGTGATTTGAGTAAGAGGCAATGCCACCTTACTGAAGTCCCGGATGAAACGTCTGTAGAAGTTGCTGAATCCCAGAAAACTTTGCAACTTCTTCCGGGTGCCGGGCACAGGCCACTCCAACACAGCTTTGACCTTATCCGGGTCCACTCGCAACCGGCCCTGTTCAATGATGAAACCCAGAAAAGAGACAGTTGAGGCATGAAACTCACATTTTTCCGCTGAATCACTCTTGAACTCGGATGTTGATTTTCCATCACTTTTGCACCATTGGTTACTATTGAAACAACAATAAAGTCATAATTCAAAATCAGTATTTGTATTAATACTAAACCGCTGCAAAGTACCAGCAATATTTAAACCTGCAAGAAAGACTTTTGTGTATGATCCACAAATAGGAAACCCATTATATGCTGGACATAGTCTTACAATTTGTCATGTCCATAATAATATCCCTATAATATGAAGCATCTGGCATTATGTAATAAAAAAATGACTGACATCTCTTTATCAACTTAAAAAGTAATTTATTATATTAAAAACATGTATTGGTTACAGGTCACTTAGTTTTTTTAGTTTACTCTGGGATCGAGCTGGATATTAGGCATCCTGCACCACCCATGCGATCTGGAGCATAGCAGAGACATTTCTGCACTGCTTGGCCGAAGGCAAACTCAGAAACAGCCTTTACCCCCACCTGCTGAGTCAGGCTATCTAAAACACAAACAAATTGTCGAGATGAAATATTATTTTACATCCATGATCCTTATTATTACTGGGGCATCACTTATGATTTATCATTGTTATCATTTCATTGACACATTTATTGAAACTGGTGAGGTTATATTAAAGTCTGTATTTCAGGTGTTAGCATAAGCACATAATCTTTCATTGCAGGTGCAACTGTAATCATGTTATACACATATTGCATAATTAAAGGGTTGAAGCTCGGTTAAGTTAATTAATTGAAGCTACGGGCAGCGCGATGTCTGGCCGATCAATGGAGCAAAGTTCAGCTATTGAAAGATTGCCTACATGTTTACAGTATAATTTACTACATGTTGCCTGTGTGCATTCAGCAGGCTGCACTGGAGTTTGCCTGGTAACAGATGACGTAGAGGGGGGTCATGCACTTAGATTAACGACACAGACACATAGCCTGTCTGGGTAAACTGACTGCAAGTGTTGTTTAAGTCTGGACAAGCAGAATAACAGGATGCATCTGGAGGAACTGAAAGAGGAACTGTTCTGTTTTAGTGACGCGAGGTACTGGTCATCACCCACCTATTGTAAGGGGGAGATGGAGCTTGATGTTTTGCAGAGCCTATCTTCACCACATATATGTGTTTTAATAAAATAATTTGTGTTGACCCACTATGGACTTTCAGTCGTATGTCTCTTCCTCAAAATTCGAACCGCGACAAAATACAAAAGAAAAAAAGGCCAAATTAGAGCTTAAATATGAGTAACATCTTGTCAATTGTCTTCAGCAGGGAGAAATTATGGGATTAATCTAAAAGTCACACGGCAATAATCAGCAAACTGCTACTTCACTTTGATTCTCAAAGAGCCATTAGCCGAAAAGCTCAAAGCCTAATTTTCTACAGATAAAATATATAAACCAAACTATTTGCAGTGAAATGCATTTCTATTCCTATTTGTTGGATCTTCCAATGATAGCCTGCTGTTGTATATTCAATCAGAACATACAGCAGTTTGTCAGGGTTCCTGGGTCGGTGACCCTGTGTTTTCAGTTTTGTCACATTTAGGTTATGTTGCCACATCAATGTTCTCACTTCCTGTTTGTTATGGTTCGTTCGATTTAGGGAAGAGAAGAAAGCAAGCCCAGGCCGAAGTAGGTGTCAAAAAATAGTGATCTTTATTACACACTTTGCGCAGTCAGTGTGGGAAAGACAATTTGCAATACAGTCCTTCGTCGACTGGACCGTCCCGTCTCCTTATATTGCCATCATGACATCACAGTTGGATCTTTACTGGAAATGATCACAAATGATAACAATTCCCCGCCTCTCAAAGAGTTTTCCCTTATATAGACATCAACTGCTACTCTTAAGAGAAAAACAAGTGTGTATTACATTGTGCATTTTGTGAAAGTGTATCTATCAGAGAAACTGTCCTCAGACGACCCTCCTATTATTACTAAGTGTGTAGGTGAACGTGCGTGTGTTACATAAGTGCGTGCATGTGGTTACAGGCCGGCGTACGTGCAGAACTGAACGCAGACGGGCCTGGGCCCAACAGGACTGGTGGGTCTGAGCGGTGTGACTGCACTAAAGTGCAACAACTTAAGCAGATAACAAGAATGATACAGAACCTCAATAAACAGTCAGTGTGCATTAATATTTGCTCAGAGTAACACAGATGTAATTAAAAGATTATTCTGTCAACAGATTCAACAATGGTAAATGATTAATCAATGATAACTGATTATAAGAATACAAAATAAAATATCTCCTGATCACATGTTTTTTCCCCGTGTCAGCTTGTCTCTTGTGTCATTAGTCAGATTATGTTCAGCCCTGTACTCACCTGTTTCCAATCATTGCCATTATTCAACCCTTTAAAGTTCCTCGGTTTCACCAGTTCTTTGTCGTGTCATTGATGTTGATGTTCGTGTGATGTTGTCCTTCCCTTGTGTACGCATTCCTAGAGGCAACTTTACGTGGTAGCAGCTTTAATTTCCCGCTCAACCATAAATCGATGATTTTTCAATGTGATTGTTGTCACCTTGTCAACTATAAAAAGATCAACAATCAACAATAACAGAACAACAGTGAATCAATCTTATTTCAATGTCAATGTCAGGTTTCATCAGTATTTTAATGTTGTTTCAACACTGATTTTGCATTGACATTTCAATCCTGACGATTCTGATGGATCAGATGGAAAATCTGGGTGTGATTGCAGATGCTGTGCAGGTGCTTTAATCTCACCTGCAGCAGCACTGCAGACCATGCCCGCCACAAACCACTATCGCTCGAATAAGGCCGTGGGAAAATCCGGCCAAACCTACCCCACTCCAACCCACCCACCACGGGAGACCCCTGAACGCACTGTCACTACTCGATCCGTACCGGAAACCCTTTCCGTACCACCCATGTGTGAAAGGCTTCTACTTCCGGTCGAAGCCTTTTACGATAGTTACGGGTCAGAGTATCTGTTAAGATGTTAAGAATAATAAGTATATCTTAAAATGTTTGCAATAATGAAGCATTTCAGTACAATGTAGACAAAAACTAAAAATAAAATGATAGTTACGGATCAGGACTCTCCGATCCTTACTGCGCATGTATAAAGTCGGACCGTATAAATCGGGTCTACCCGATCCGTACCGCACATGTGCAGAGGTTTTCTTCTTCTTCTGTTCGTTTAATGGCAGTTTACTCCCCAGTGTACGAGGATACCGCCACCTGCTGACCGAGCAAATGAACCCTATTGTAAACTGAATTTTCGTCATTTCAAATGCGTGTTAAATTTGATTTAGCGATAGTCGTGTGTTTATGCTTGTCTGTGAGGAGAAGATTGTTGGAATAGTGATGATGATGTGCGCTATCACTGTCAATTGTCATTAAACACTTAATCTGGCTGATGAATCTTCGCGTGACATATTACAAAGTCTGCATTATTAACTCTGTAATTAGGCGCCATTCTTCTTATTTTACGGCGCTGTTGCTCAATCGGGGGATGCTCTCTGTTGAGGAGAAAAGCATGAATTTGTTTGTATACGGATTATCCATTGTTTAAATGTCCCGGCAGTCGAAAAGGAGGCAGAGCTGTTGAGAAATGCTAGGAGCTAACTGGGCGCTACCATTCAAATATAATGAATGTCGCAATGTTGGCAAAGAGAGGAAGTGACGTAAGATTTGCATATGCGGGGTACCGATCTGGTTTCCGGTACGGATCAGGTAGCGACACGCACACCTTCCAGGTGTCAGGCTTGACCAGCATCAATGGCGTGATGCTGGCCAAACAAAGCCAAAACTCCTTTTAAAAATTTCTCCGCGATTTCTCCAAAACCCCTAGAATAACTTGTTAGGGTACCCCCTCTATTCCCCCCAAAAAAGCGCTATAATCCAAAAACATTGGGAAAGCTCCTTACTCTTTTTTCTTCAAAAACTTGCCTCTTGCTAGCTACCTCTAAAATTCTACGCAGAGTCTAAGTTCTACCTCGCTCTTAATCGCACCGACACGCAACAGCTTCCAGAGCACAATTTTTTCCTGCTTGTTCGCTCCCCGCTCTGCTCCCTAATGCGCTGCTTACCTCGTTTGAAAATTCCCCCCTTAGACCAACTCCGCCTCACTGCGCCCCGCTGCCAATCACATAACCCTTGCACCGCTCCCTTCGCACCCCGGTTAGCCAATCCGCTCCAGGTCTGATTTTACGATCTCCCGCTGAGGTTAAGACTATCTTCGAACCCCCAGAACACATCTGACTTCAGACGTATCAACAACTAGCGCCGCTCAGACTGCTTGCGAGTTCGCATAGGGAGCGGCCGATTTCAACAGCAACTTGCGTCTCTTTCCTTATCCGCATATCATTCGGTAAGTGTTAATCTTCCTCTCTAACTACATTTTTGCATTTTCCTTTTTACCATTCTGTCAATCCTTTCATTTAAAAAAATAAATAAATATCACAATGGTTTGTAACAGGTACAATACACCATCCATCCATCCATTCGCCTCCACTTATCCTTTTCTCAGGCTCGCTGGAGCCTATCCCACGTACAATACACTTTAAAATATATATAAGCTCCACTTTTAACTCCCGTAAAAGTTTATACATTACATGTCTACATCACCTATCATGGCCTCATCGGGTATCTCATATCATCTTGTTATTGTTATGTTATGCTCCTTTGATATTTTGCTAGTTTGCGTGTTTTAAAACTCTTTTTGTTTTTCTTTATATTTTTAGACCCAGATGTGTTAACCTGATCCCTGCGAAACACCAGCTCTGCGTGGATTTTGACCGCGAGTGACCGGATGTTGTTTCCGGCCTGAGGTTGCCTGAAATGCCGTGAGGCTCGTTTGAAAGATTGCGCCCGAGACCAACTCCGCCTCCAAGGCATGCCTACCTTTAGCTGCCACCAGTGAGATATCAGAGCCGGGCTCCACATATCCAATCAGGAGCACGAGCAAGACAGCTTTTGCAGACTCTCCAGAAATATACAAGTCCTTACCAACTGCTCTGCAACCCAGTGTTTCTGGTCCCCTCACTAACATCGCTTTTTGAGATATTTTTTATGAACTACCAAAAAAGCAATTTTACCCCACAGACTGGGTCTGAGGGCAGCAGCGGGGACAAATGATTGTAATGAAGCGACGGACATTTCATGGCTGGTCTTGCATAATCGTGAGTTATTATGTCATATGGTGATAAGTACATAGTTTTTCAAGAGGCATACAAGCACTGTGGAAAAAGTAATCATAAAACTGTTTTTGTGAACACCCTACGTTATGCTTTAAAAAATGTGATACATGTAATGTGATCATCAAAGAACATGATTTTTTTTTTTTTAAAAACTTTTATTCTTATGCTTTTAAAGTATGTCAGATTATCTTAAAACACTTATTTGTATGTTATAATGTTTTTCTTACACCATTTTTATAGACACCTTATTCATTGTATCAATGTGTAATTATGTATCTTTGATAAATAAATAAAATATTTAATCTTGTATTTGTGTACTTTCTGGTGATTCAATAAAAAATTAGTCACATATCGCTCTGATAAACACAGATGGCTGAAAGAAATGTTTGATGGAACAAAGGAAACAAGTGTCTTGCTGCTAAACTTTTAAGTCACCATGGTTTAAATGAGAAAGTCTGTATGTAAAACATGAAAAACTCCATATCAGTGATATCTACAAAGGTGTACTCATTTCTTTGTAATGGTACTTTACTGTTCCAATGAAACAAAAAGAAAATCTCATTTTTAAAGTACATTTTTCGGCCACCCTGACCTATTTTCAGGGGCAAGAATGTTGATGTTAGACTGTGTTTTAAATCAGGTTGTGATCTTAAACTAACTATCACAGCACTGATTTCAGTTGTAATGTCAATTAGAATCCCAATTTGGCTTTTCTCCAGTCAGTGTTATGGTGAAATTTAACTTGTTCTTTTGTGTAATTGCACATGGCCCAGCAAAGGACCCCTTAGTAAGCTGTACAGCATAAGTTTTCAATTCACTTTTGTCAGAAAACTTCATAGCATGAGAAGTTACAGCACAGTTTCTCCAAACGTGTGGTTCTTTTTCAGCCAGCGTGCTTTTAGAGCATCTACATTAGCTCATGTAGTAAAAGTACAATCAGTAAGTGTACTTTAACATTTGAGATTCCGAGTCACTCTTGCTTAGATCATGTGAACTATATCATGAACCTTTTTTTGTATAATGCATCAAACGTGTTCAAATCAGTTTATTTTAAATTTATTTTAACTAATCTAGAGACAAGCAACTCCTTTTTAGCTTCTGTTATGTATTTACCTCTCACACCTTAATCTAGATGTTAGTGTTCTCAGAGTTAACATGTCTCATGTTGCCATGTTGTATTTCTAATACCCAGCCTCAGTGTTCGCCCTGTTGACCCTCAAATCCAAACACCAATGATCTAGATATTCACAAAATTCATAAGGAGATTCTTAAGGTCTTAAGTTTTGTTGTTTTTATGTTTTACAAAAAAAAAACTTCACATTTTTTATATTTTTAAACGAAAGTGACATGCAAGGATATTTTTCTTTAGTGATGTTGCTTCAGCAATCTCAAATACTAATTATTCTGGGAATTTTTAGGGTCAAACTATGTGATTTTCCAAATGTGTGTGTGTGTGGAGTAAAATGACCTTGTTCTTATGATGTTGTCACCGTGAATCATTTAGGATTAACAACACAAATTGTATCGATAGCAGAAACAGTCTTATAACTTATAATTCTCACACGTTACCGCTAGTTTTACAAACGCAGTCTTCTTCAGCTCTGTTTATGTAGCTTTTATGAAACTGATTTTCCATAGTACAAGTAGAATTTAATTTTTCTTTGCTCTCCAGTATAAATGCAATAATTTGCAGGCTTTTTACTGAAACTCTCACAATGCAACACTCAATGCTCAGAGCTTCATATATCAACAGCTCTGAAAATATCTTCTTTTTTAAAGTAATGTAGGACAGGATCTCTCACTCTCTGTGTCTCAAAAAAACCCAACTAAACTGGCAATCACCACTAAACAAATGAAAGTAGTTTATGGCTTTTTTATCAGCTGCATTTCTTTCATTTATGTATTGATCCCATTGTTTATTGGTAATGCTTTTAGGTCACTGTTTTAGCATGTCTGCCTCACACTCCATTTAAACAGTTTAACAGATAGTGGGGTCTGGTAAGGAAGTTGGGGGGAAGCAGACAACTCCACAGGAAGAGTCTTTTTGTCTTTTCTCCACTGTAAAAGATAGCAAGGCAGTGTGAAACTTTCTTTGCGGGAAAGACAAAACTGAGAGCCATGCTAGGCTCAGTGAGAGACTCTGCTCACCCTCTGCCCCAGCGATGGCAGTCCCTCACCAAGCTTGATTTCTGTTCTTCGTCTTGATTAAAGAATGTTAGCTACCGCTCATCGCTTGTCTGCAGGCTTTATTAAACGGAAAACTTCCACAACAACCTCTAAACAGTGGTTTATGGCTTTTTGTCACCTGCAACACCATGTAACACTTGGATGTTAGATTCTTTTACCAGTCAGTGTTGCTAGCCCCAACCCCCAGGCTCCAGGTGTCTGAGCTCTAACCCTGGCTGCCAAATGTCCCCCTGAGGCCTTTGTGCCTTTTACCACCAGACTAAGTTTGTAGTCCTATCTACTAATATTATTTTATTTTTTTATTATAGCACAAGGTTCAGTTAGGTTACTACTTTGACTTCCTCAATTTGAGCACATTTCTGACCCGATACTTTATCAAGCTTTTACTCGAGTGTTTTTGACACTAGCAGCTGTACTTCTACTTAAGTGAAAATTGCCTACTTTATCAGCTGAAAATATTAAAGCCAGAACTTACAAGATCAAAAACCTTTTACTTCATGTACAGGGTTTCCAAAAAAGTTTTATTTCAGGTATATAAACCATTACATTTGATTCAAGTAAAACAAATAATTACATTGATTCTTGTAAAGTGTTTCCAAGAAAGTTTTATTTGATGTAACGGGTTTCCAAAATTATTTAATTTGATGTAATGAAACCAATAGATTTGAATGGGGTAAAACAAATAACTCGATTGATTCTTGCAATGCTTTTCCAAGAAAGTTTTATTTGATGTAACGGGTTTCCAAAAAAAATTTTATTTCAGGTATATAAACCAATACATTTGATTCAAGTAAAACAAATAATTACATTGATTCTTGTAAAGTTTTTCCAAGAAAGTTTTATTTGATGTAACGGGTTTCCAAAATTATTTAATTTGATGTAATGAAACCAATACATTTGATTCAAGTAAAACAAATAATTACATTGATTCTTGTAAAGAGTTTCCAAAAAGGTTTTATTTGATGTAACGGGTTTCCAAAAAAAAAGTTTTATTTCAGGTATATAAACCAATACATTTGATTCAAGTAAAACAAATAATTACATTGATTCTTGTAAAGAGTTTCCAAAAAGGTTTTGACTGGCAACAACGCTCACCTGCTAAATCCAACAGAACACCACTGGGACATTATGTTTCACTCCATCTGACTGTGCACTGACTGTGCAGGAGCTCAGTGTTGGGTATGGTAAATGGTCTGTTTCATATTTAGTGCTTTTAGACTCTTCCTGGTTGTTGATGTTTGTTTCTAAAGATGTTGTTGATGAGACTTTGCAGAAAGCAGCTTCACCTCTGATCACACACACACACACACACACACACACACACACACACACACACACACTCAACTCCACTCACTCACCTGGAGGATCAACACTCAGGCTAATGATGCTGATGGGGTTATTGCTCTGGGGATTTAGCAGGTGAGCTAAATCATGTGTAACATGTGAATTTCCTGAGTGTGGCATTAATAAAGTCTGTGTCTATGTCAAAGCTGACGTTTAAATTCCTTTTTAAATTTACCAACATTTCTGATTTGCGGTTAAGACTGTGACATGTTTTCACCATTTGAAAGCCAGAAGAGTGATCACTCTTGAAGCCTGGTTGCTGCAGAATACTAGGACTACTAGTACTAGTTCTAGTACTACTGCTACTCCACAAAGCACATTGTTCAGGAATTTCACAAATTTGCTTACGTCTAATGTGTTGGCTTACAGGTAAACTTGTTTTGCAGATGGATAGGATGAAAACTTCCAGCATCACATAATGTTTTCCGATCAGTAGGTTTGGAGTAAAAAAGAACTGGACATATATTTGTCTTCTTTGGGCTACTTTTATGTCAAGAAAGTTAACTTATTTAGAACTGTGATCAAGGATAACACATAAACCCTTGCAAATGTGATGGTAAAAGAGTCTAACATCTAGGTGTTACATGGTCTTGCAGGTGATAAAGATCCATAAACTACTTCCATTTGTTTAGAGGTGATTGCCAGTTTTGTTGGGATTTTTAGAGATACAGAGATCCTGTTCTGCTTTACTTTAAAAAAAAGGATTTTCAGAGCTGTTGATATATTAACCAGTGTTCATAGAAACATGGATCAACCATGTTTTGACAGTGAGAGTGTTACATTGTGACAGTTTCCATAAAAGTCTGCAAATTCTCTGAACAGGTAGCCATGAAGCAGCCATTTTTTTTTAAGATTAATTAAACTTAATATTATTTGTATGGCCATATCACAACAACAGCATAGCCTTAAACCAGGTTTGGAGTAAAGAGAACTGGACATATAGTTTCTTTTTTTGGGTTACTTTGAAGTGAAGAAAGTTAACTTGTTTAGAACTGTGATCAAGGATAACACGTAAAACGTTGAACGTTTCAATATAAAAAGTGTACAAACTCCAGAAAAGTGGCAACTGAGGTGGCAAAATTGCAGGCAATTTTCACTTAAGTAGAAGTACAGCTGCTAGTGTCAAAAACACTCGAGTAAAAGCTTGATAAAGTATCGGGTCAGAAATGTGCTCAAATTGAGGAAGTCAAAGTAGTAACCTAACTGAACCTTGTGCTATAATAAAAAAATAAAATAATATTAGTAGATAGGACTACAAACTTAGTCTGGTGGTAAAAGGCACAAAGGCCTCAGGGGGACATTTGGCAGCCAGGGTTAGAGCTCAGACACCTGGAGCCTGGGGGTTGGGGCTAGCAACACTGACTGGTAAAAGAATCTAACATCCAAGTGTTACATGGTGTTGCAGGTGACAAAAAGCCATAAACCACTGTTTAGAGGTTGTTGTGGAAGTTTTCCGTTTAATAAAGCCTGCAGACAAGCGATGAGCGGTAGCTAACATTCTTTAATCAAGACGAAGAACAGAAATCAAGCTTGGTGAGGGACTGCCATCGCTGGGGCAGAGGGTGAGCAGAGTCTCTCACTGAGCCTAGCATGGCTCTCAGTTTTGTCTTTCCCGCAAAGAAAGTTTCACACTGCCTTGCTATCTTTTACAGTGGAGAAAAGACAAAAAGACTCTTCCTGTGGAGTTGTCTGCTTCCCCCCAACTTCCTTACCAGACCCCACTATCTGTTAAACTGTTTAAATGGAGTGTGAGGCAGACATGCTAAAACAGTGACCTAAAAGCATTACCAATAAACAATGGGATCAATACATAAATGAAAGAAATGCAGCTGATAAAAAAGCCATAAACTACTTTCATTTGTTTAGTGGTGATTGCCAGTTTAGTTGGGTTTTTTTGAGACACAGAGAGTGAGAGATCCTGTCCTACATTACTTTAAAAAAGAAGATATTTTCAGAGCTGTTGATATATGAAGCTCTGAGCATTGAGTGTTGCATTGTGAGAGTTTCAGTAAAAAGCCTGCAAATTATTGCATTTATACTGGAGAGCAAAGAAAAATTAAATTCTACTTGTACTATGGAAAATCAGTTTCATAAAAGCTACATAAACAGAGCTGAAGAAGACTGCGTTTGTAAAACTAGCGGTAACGTGTGAGAATTATAAGTTATAAGACTGTTTCTGCTATCGATACAATTTGTGTTGTTAATCCTAAATGATTCACGGTGACAACATCATAAGAACAAGGTCATTTTACTCCACACACACACACATTTGGAAAATCACATAGTTTGACCCTAAAAATTCCCAGAATAATTAGTATTTGAGATTGCTGAAGCAACATCACTAAAGAAAAATATCCTTGCATGTCACTTTCGTTTAAAAATATAAAAAATGTGAAGTTTTTTTTTTGTAAAACATAAAAACAACAAAACTTAAGACCTTAAGAATCTCCTTATGAATTTTGTGAATATCTAGATCATTGGTGTTTGGATTTGAGGGTCAACAGGGCGAACACTGAGGCTGGGTATTAGAAATACAACATGGCAACATGAGACATGTTAACTCTGAGAACACTAACATCTAGATTAAGGTGTGAGAGGTAAATACATAACAGAAGCTAAAAAGGAGTTGCTTGTCTCTAGATTAGTTAAAATAAATTGAAAATAAACTGATTTGAACACGTTTGATGCATTATACAAAAAAAGGTTCATGATATAGTTCACATGATCTAAGCAAGAGTGACTCGGAATCTCAAATGTTAAAGTACACTTACTGATTGTACTTTTACTACATGAGCTAATGTAGATGCTCTAAAAGCACGCTGGCTGAAAAAGAACCACACGTTTGGAGAAACTGTGCTGTAACTTCTCATGCTATGAAGTTTTCTGACAAAAGTGAATTGAAAACTTATGCTGTACAGCTTACTAAGGGGTCCTTTGCTGGGCCATGTGCAATTACACAAAAGAACAAGTTAAATTTCACCATAACACTGACTGGAGAAAAGCCAAATTGGGATTCTAATTGACATTACAACTGAAATCAGTGCTGTGATAGTTAGTTTAAGATCACAACCTGATTTAAAACACAGTCTAACATCAACATTCTTGCCCCTGAAAATAGGTCAGGGTGGCCGAAAAATGTACTTTAAAAATGAGATTTTCTTTTTGTTTCATTGGAACAGTAAAGTACCATTACAAAGAAATGAGTACACCTTTGTAGATATCACTGATATGGAGTTTTTCATGTTTTACATACAGACTTTCTCATTTAAACCATGGTGACTTAAAAGTTTAGCAGCAAGACACTTGTTTCCTTTGTTCCATCAAACATTTCTTTCAGCCATCTGTGTTTATCAGAGCGATATGTGACTAATTTTTTATTGAATCACCAGAAAGTACACAAATACAAGATTAAATATTTTATTTATTTATCAAAGATACATAATTACACATTGATACAATGAATAAGGTGTCTATAAAAATGGTGTAAGAAAAACATTATAACATACAAATAAGTGTTTTAAGATAATCTGACATACTTTAAAAGCATAAGAATAAAAGTTTTTTAAAAAAAAAAAATCATGTTCTTTGATGATCACATTACATGTATCACATTTTTTAAAGCATAACGTAGGGTGTTCACAAAAACAGTTTTATGATTACTTTTTCCACAGTGCTTGTATGCCTCTTGAAAAACTATGTACTTATCACCATATGACATAATAACTCACGATTATGCAAGACCAGCCATGAAATGTCCGTCGCTTCATTACAATCATTTGTCCCCGCTGCTGCCCTCAGACCCAGTCTGTGGGGTAAAATTGCTTTTTTGGTGGTTCATAAAAAATATCTCAAAAAGCGATGTTAGTGAGGGGACCAGAAACACTGGGTTGCAGAGCAGTTGGTAAGGACTTGTATATTTCTGGAGAGTCTGCAAAAGCTGTCTTGCTCGTGCTCCTGATTGGATATGTGGAGCCCGGCTCTGATATCTCACTGGTGGCAGCTAAAGGTAGGCATGCCTTGGAGGCGGAGTTGGTCTCGGGCGCAATCTTTCAAACGAGCCTCACGGCATTTCAGGCAACCTCAGGCCGGAAACAACATCCGGTCACTCGCGGTCAAAATCCACGCAGAGCTGGTGTTTCGCAGGGATCAGGTTAACACATCTGGGTCTAAAAATATAAAGAAAAACAAAAAGAGTTTTAAAACACGCAAACTAGCAAAATATCAAAGGAGCATAACATAACAATAACAAGATGATATGAGATACCCGATGAGGCCATGATAGGTGATGTAGACATGTAATGTATAAACTTTTACGGGAGTTAAAAGTGGAGCTTATATATATTTTAAAGTGTATTGTACGTGGGATAGGCTCCAGCGAGCCTGAGAAAAGGATAAGTGGAGGCGAATGGATGGATGGATGGTGTATTGTACCTGTTACAAACCATTGTGATATTTATTTATTTTTTTAAATGAAAGGATTGACAGAATGGTAAAAAGGAAAATGCAAAAATGTAGTTAGAGCGGAAGATTAACACTTACCGAATGATATGCGGATAAGGAAAGAGACGCAAGTTGCTGTTGAAATCGGCCGCTCCCTATGCGAACTCGCAAGCAGTCTGAGCGGCGCTAGTTGTTGATACGTCTGAAGTCAGATGTGTTCTGGGGGTTCGAAGATAGTCTTAACCTCAGCGGGAGATCGTAAAATCAGACCTGGAGCGGATTGGCTAACCGGGGTGCGAAGGGAGCGGTGCAAGGGTTATGTGATTGGCAGCGGGGCGCAGTGAGGCGGAGTTGGTCTAAGGGGGGAATTTTCAAACGAGGTAAGCAGCGCATTAGGGAGCAGAGCGGGGAGCGAACAAGCAGGAAAAAATTGTGCTCTGGAAGCTGTTGCGTGTCGGTGCGATTAAGAGCGAGGTAGAACTTAGACTCTGCGTAGAATTTTAGAGGTAGCTAGCAAGAGGCAAGTTTTTGAAGAAAAAAGAGTAAGGAGCTTTCCCAATGTTTTTGGATTATAGCGCTTTTTTGGGGGGAATAGAGGGGGTACCCTAACAAGTTATTCTAGGGGTTTTGGAGAAATCGCGGAGAAATTTTTAAAAGGAGTTTTGGCTTTGTTTGGCTGAGCATGAAGGGAGCCGCGGGGCGCTGAATTTGAGAAAAAAGACTAAGGATTTTTTCAGGATTTTCCCTGTTATCGAATATAAGGTTTTGGGAATAGAGGGGGTACCCTAACAAGTTATTGTAGGGTTTTGGAGAAATAGCGGAGGGTTTTTTAAGGAGTTTTCCCTGCTTATGTATCTAAGGATTAGGTTAAGGGGGCTGCGGGGATCGCGAATTTTTTCTGAGTATGAGTTTTATTCTAAATCTACAAATGCATATAAATCTAAATAAAGTTTTCCCCCAAGGCATGCAGCATGTGTTTGTGGCCATACTGAACGTTACAAAAGCACAAGTTTAACTAAACAATTTTAATATGGTTTAATACATTTTTAAACACATGAGCACGGAGCCCGAGAGAGCACGGTCCGGAGACACGGGCGCGCCCCCGCGCGCCCAGACACACAGCCTCGGGCGCGCGCGGGCGCGCGCTCACACACTGACCCGCCACCAGATGGCGTTTTTTGAGCATAAAAAAATAAATAAATTTTTTAATTGCTTAAAGAAATAAAAGAATGCTAATTTGATATATAAGAAACTTTCTAAATAATCAATTATATTTTTATGAATATCATATTTTTATGAATATCATATTTTTATGAATATCATATTTTTATTATTTAATTATCAGAATCAGAATCAGAATCAGAATACTTTATTGATCCCTGGGGGAAATTATTTTTTGTTACAGTGCTCCATTTTAAACCAACATTAAGACAAGACAGACAATACGCTAACTAAGAATAGTACAATATATACATATATATACATACATACATACATAAGTCACTTATAAATAAATATTTGGAAAAGAAACATGTGTAGTTGTAGCAGCAAACAGTGTGTTAAGTGGATGAGTTGTACAGGGAGATGGCCACAGGCAGGAATGATTTCCTGTGTCGTTCAGTGGTGCTTTTCGGTAATCTCAGTCTCTCACTGAACGTGCTCCTGTGACTGACCAACATGTCATGGAGTGGGTGGGAGGTGTTATCCAACATTGTCTTTATCTTGGACAGCATCCGCCTCTCCGACACCACCTTGAGGGAGTCCAGCTCCATCCCCACAACATTGCTGGCCTTACGGATCAGTTTATTAAGTCTGTTGGCATCTGCGACCCTCAGCCTGCTCCCCCAGCATGCAACAGCATAGAGGATCGCACTGGCCACCACAGACTCATAGAAAATCCTCAGCATTTTCTGGCAGATGTTGAAGGACCTCAGTCGCCTCAAAAAATAGAGACGACTCTGGCCCTTCCTGTAAAGTGCTGTGGTGTTTTTAGCCCAGTCCAGTTTATTGTCAATGTGTACTCCAAGGTATTTATAGTCCTCCACAATGTCAACACAATTACTTCCTACTTCCGGACTTCCGGAGCTCATGAATAATTTAATTAGGGGATAATTTAATTAGGGGTCATAAATCAATTAAGGGGGTCATAAATCACTGCGTTTGACGAAAGGGGTATAATATCACTCTCTTTTATGGTATCGGTATCGGACATAAAAAAGTGGTATCGTGCCATCTCTAATAAGAACCAGTCCATCTACCATTTACCATCAAACAAGACATGAATGCCATTCCACCAACTTGCCAGCATTCTCTTATTAGTAGGTTAATGAAAGGGACTCGCACACTAGCCTGTTGATTCCTCCTGGGATTTTCCCACAGGTTATAAGGGGCTCTCAGAGGTGCCTTTTGAGACCTTAGTGTATTGACTTAAAGACTATGTCACTCAAAACTGAGTGAGCATGGAAGCATGGAAGTGTCAACTTTTGATCCACAGCCATTTGCTGATGAGAGCCAATGTTGGCTTAATTCACTTTGTCCTGTTGGAGCATTACACATGTATCTAGACAGAACTAAGGTGTTTAGGAAAGCAACCAGCTCTTTGTGTCCTGGGCTCACTCTCATAGAGGGAAGCCTCTGTCACACTAGCAGAGAGTACTAGAACTGAGAGCAGATATAACACCCCAACACAAAACAGATTGGCATCTCTAACAATGGATATGACATGAGTCAGACATGGCATGTAATGAAGGAACCATAGTGAAGGTGGGTCACAAAGCAACTTGGAGAACCAAAGCAATATGTTTTTAGACTGCGGCTAAACGTTGTTCCAAGATTTATCACTGCTCATTCTTTTTGTTCCCCAAGTGTCCTCGATGTCTAAACCTTTGTTATGGTTAAACCATCAGGCCAGATGAAACCATACCTCTCACTAGAGCAGGGCCAAAAATATTTATCACGATACACATTTGAAAATTTGCGATAACGATATAACTGACGGCACTAGACAAAATACTTTACAACTCCACAACTTTATTAGTGCAAAAAAAAAAATACATCAATGTATTTTCACTTAAACAAGCAGCTGTTTTTTATGTGCATTAAAGTTATATAAAAACGTAACAGTGCAAATTCTTTGCTGACAGTTTAACCAAAAGGCATTTCCAGTGGAAACTGGCCGACATATCCTCAGCATAACCATGTATAACATCCACAAAACTTAAAAACAGTTATACACACACAATACGGTAACATTATGTTGAAGCACAGTACGTATCAATCCGCGAGGCTCCGCCTACGATAGCCGTAATGCTCCGACACTCCATCAAGCGGTGCGGCTTTGTAGCTCAGTAAAGTCGCACTAAAACGTTTGACAGATTTTCGTGTAGCACATAAAATCGTTTCGAGGTCAGCAAACACAACCAGAGTTCATACATGAGGCACACGGGATTATAAGGGGCTCTGTCGACTTTCAGAAAAATCAAAGGATTGATTTTAAATGCGCCGTATTTTCCAAACAACACGGTAATAACGACGGCCCGCTAGCATGCGCTACCAAAAATAGTGCTTTGTTGTGTGTCTGAGGGACGAAAGCTAAACCAGTTCCACACCACTGAAGCTGCAGCATTTTTACAAACCAGTTCAGGTTCATCGTTTCATTCAACGATCCACTTTCGCCCCCCTCATTCTGCGTCGCCGCCGTGCTTTTTCCACCATGTGCGTATGAAAACAAAGGCACTGCACATGTGCGTTTTACCCATATTCTATCGCCATGTTTCATTTTCTTATCGTTGCCCAACATTATACCAGTATTACCGTGAACAGTATGATATGGCCCAACCCTACCTCTCACTTATCATCAGACCAGCAAACAGGGAGAAAAGCTAAGCTGGCAGCCAGCAGCTCCTTAAACATCACCTTTGAACGTGCTTGACAGCTTGCTCCTTGTATAGTTATTGGTCGTGGGATTAATAAAGTTTTATTTTATCTAATCTAATAACTTTAATCTCAGCCAAACCGAATAACTCACGAACAAACAAAACACTGAAAAAAGCCCAACAATAACATTTTTAGGTTGTCTAAGTGACTTATATTGTTGAGGAGTACTTGGTGAGGGCTAGTTCTTTTAGGTTCAGCAGCTAACAAGATGGTGTATCGGTCAGGATACAGGAAGGAGGACAACAGGCTTCCACTTTGCTGGATTGTCACCGCCAGCTGTTTTATTGCCACCTAGATGCTCAGTGTTGCCAGCAGTCTGTAGTAACAAACAAGTTGCCATGAGTATATAAATATATACAACAACAGCTTCACTAAGATAAACATAAAGAATTAAATGAAATAAACCAACACATCCATCTGAATATACACATAACACAACATATATGATTTGAACTATGCCAATCTTACATCTCTTGCTCCAAACACAGAAAGGACACAATTAAACACAGTGAGAATGTCATACATAGCCGAAACATCCACTCTAACTGTAAACAAAGGACTTTGGCGCCATCGTGTGGCCGAATAAAATTACTACATAATGGCGGCGGCCAGCGGCACATGCTTCGAGTCACGAGATGAAAGAATGCTTGCCAGAGGCTTGGCTTCCTTCAGGGCAGGGACCGGGATCCCATGCAGGTATTTGTACTTCCTTCTCAGCTGGTCGATAGGATAGGTATGGTGAGCTAAGTTGAGACGATCAGCTGTAAACGCTCCATCAATCTTGTAGTAGGATCCAGGGTTGGTAGCAGCAGAGACGCTGAAGGATACGGTATGTCCATGAAGCATCTGAATATCTTGGCGGACGGTTCGTAATGGCAGGTCCTCCGGGATGCCTGCCAGACCAAGAGTCTTTGCAGCAGCAGGGAGCAGCATGATCCTCTCTGAACCGTCATCAAGTATAGCATAGGTGTCTAGAGTCCGCTCTCCATGGCTCAAAAGCACAGGTACAATCTTCAGCATGACACGATTGCCAGCCCCATGGCGATCAAGGTAGAGTGAGCCCGAAGCTGAACTGGTTAGGCAGCTTTCCTCCTTTGCAGCCATGCCAGCGTTGTTTCCTTCTGTCCTGGCATTTACCTCATGAAGAGCCAGCAGATGTTTGCCCTGGCAGCGGCTGCAGGGTTTCTTTAGTGTGCATTGAGCAGCTAAATGAGTTCGGGCACAGCGCCAGCATCGTTTGTTGACCTGTATCCAGTCCTTTATTTCCTCTTTGGAGAGCTTGGCTACATCATCACATTGGCTGAAATAGTGTTCTGTGCTCTCACAGTAGGCACAGTAGGCTTTGTTCTTGACCTTCCCTCTAGCTTGACTCTCCTTCACTGGTGGAAAAGTGTGTTCTGATGGCCCCTTTAGGTTATGTAGGACTGTCACGGTGTGTTGGCCTGGACGGGCCTCGGCCTTTACACTGGTCCTTTCTCTACTGCTTCTTACACCTGCTTGGCCGTCAAATCCTTGACACCAGGACTCCTGACGAAGCAATGCAGATAGGTCGTACAGAGTGTAGGTGCTCCTGGGCTGCTTAAACTGGTGTCGACGAAAATCAGCTCTCTGTTCGGCAGGAAGCTTACTTATTAGTCGGGCAACGTGGGATCCACAGTTCAACTCCGCTTCTCCTTCCAGTCCTAATGTTTGTAACAGCCCAACTAGTGACTGCACCTGAAGGGAGAACCTTTGGAAGGCTACTGTGTCACCTCGCCTTATTTCAGGACCATCCAGGACACTTGCTATCTTTCTCAAGGCGAGCTGATGAGGTTGTCCAAATTTGTCGTGGAGGGCTGCCATGGTGTCAGTATAAGGCTTGGGTGAGTTCAGGTAAGCATCGGCAATAAGTCGAGCTTCATCTAGTTTGAGGTGGTCCACAAGTATCTGATACGTGAAGAGCTCAGTAGCATTAGGAGGGAGTAGGTTCTCTAAAGCCATGCGGAGCCTAGCAAACTCAGAGGGATCAGAATGAATGAACCTTGGAATGGTTGGTTTGGGCCCCCTGTACACTAGCTCAGCCAAAAGAGGAGCAGATGGGTTGCTGCAGTGCCTTGGTGACTTGGTGCCCAGCAGGGGGGTGGCACAGAGTGTTGTGGAGGGGCATGAAACGTGTTTCCATCCTTAACCACAGGGTCCTGATATGGGGTGCAGCGATGACTTGGCAGCGAAGGCTCACCAGCGAAATATGGTGTGCGGGGTAGTGGGTGGTACTGTACACCATCATCAGAGTATTGTTCGTCAACCTTCATTTGGGAGAATCCCGTGTGCAACTCTTCCATCGGTTGAGGCCATGGTGGTGGGTCGGGCCACGCCTCCTCATCCTCCTCCTGTGGCATTGTCTCAGGGGTGGTGTATACCTCTCCTAAACCGCGCTTGGGGGGATGATTGGTGCTATGCTGTGAAGCAGTCAGCTGAGCCATATCCTTCCTCAGCAGCTGAGCCACTTCAATCAGCTCTCTGAGTTCACTCTTTGCTTCCTTCAGTTCTTTGAGGCCCTCCTGTAAAACTTGCTGTGATTGGAGTAGCTGCTCTCTTTCGGCCTGCAAGGCTCTGAATTCTGTATGAAATGTGTGTATTGCAGACCCTAGCAAATTGGAAGGTGCAAATTCAGGTGAGAGGCTCCTATTAAGGGCCACATCTTGTTCACTTCTTCCCAGTGGAGGGGGTGTATTGTAATAGGCCCCATCCCTGTCGCTGTAGAGGGGTGGCGTATGACTATACTGAGGCTGAACTCTGTCGCTTCTTGTGTAAGGCTGTGGGGTATCCCACTGCAGCATTTCCCTAAAGAGGTGGCCTGTATAGTTAACATCAAAGTCCTCAAACCGGCTTGGTCGACGTGTATGGCGTTTAGGCCTTGCATCAGGACATGTCGCTCCATCTGGCTCCATCTTGATAACTCCTCCGGCTAGAAGGACCAATGTTGAGGAGTACTTGGTGAGGGCTAGTTCTTTTAGGTTCAGCAGCTAACAAGATGGTGTATCGGTCAGGATACAGGAAGGAGGACAACAGGCTTCCACTTTGCTGGATTGTCACCGCCAGCTGTTTTATTGCCACCTAGATGCTCAGTGTTGCCAGCAGTAGGGCTGCTCGATTATGGCAAAAATGATAATCACGATTATTTTCACTGAAATTTAGATCTCGATTATTTGACGATATTTATTTAACCCTTTAAGACCTACCATAGAACCAAGTCCGCCAGAGCTTATATTATATTATTACATGTTGTAGTGCCATTTGTGGGAGCATTTCAGAATCAGAATCAGAATCAGAATACTTTATTGATCCCTGGGGGAAATTATTTTTTGTTACAGTGCTCCATTTTAAACCAACATTAAGACAAGACAGACAATACACTAACTAAGAATAGTACAATATATACATATATATACATACATACATACATAAGTCACTCATAAATAAATAGTTGGAAAAGAAACATGTGTAGTTGTAGCAGCAAACAGTGTGTTAAGTGGATGCGTTGTACAGGGAGATGGCCACAGGCAGGAATGATTTCCTGTGTCGTTCAGTGGTGCTTTTCGGTAATCTCAGTCTCTCACTGAACGAGCTCCTGTGACTGACCAGCATGTCATGGAGTGGGTGGGAGGTGTTATCCAACATTGTCTTTATCTTGGACAGCATCCGCCTCTCCGACACCACCTTGAGGGAGTCCAGCTCCATCCCCACAACATTGCTGGCCTTACGGATTAGTTTATTAAGTCTGTTGGCATCTGCGACCCTCAGCCTGCTCCCCCAGCATGCAACAGCATAGAGGATCGCACTGGCCACAACAGACTCATAGAAAATCCTCAGCATTTTCTGGCAGATGTTGAAGGACCTCAGTCGCCTCAAAAAATAGAGACGACTCTGGCCCTTCCTGTAAAGTGCTGTGGTGTTTTTAGCCCAGTCCAGTTTATTGTCAATGTGTACTCCAAGGTCTTTATAGTCCTCCACAATGTCAACACTGACCCCCTGAATTGAAACAGGGGTCAAGTGTTTCCTGGTCTTCCTGAAGTCCACGATCAGTTCCTTGGTCTTTGCCACGTTGAGCTGCAGATGATTCTGCTCACACCATGTGACAAAGGAGTCGACCACAGCCCGGTACTCTGTCTCATCATCCCTGCTGATGCATCCAACCACCGCAGAGTCATCAGAAAACTTCTGAAGATGGCATGTCTCTGTGCAGTGGCTGAAGTCTGTGGTGTAGAGGGTGAAGAGGAAGGGGGAGAGGACAGTCCCCTGTGGTGCCCCTGTGTTGCTGATCACCTTGTCAGACACACACTGTGGGAGACGTACATATTGTGGTCTTCCTGTCAGGTAATCAACAATCCAGGACACCAGAGAAGCATCCACCATTTCAAGTTGCTATACAACTGTTATAGCCCATATTTTAATAATGTACCAAGGTTCCGGAATGTTCAGAGTTCCGGAATGCACAAATGTTCCGGAATGTTCGGAATTCCGGAATGTTCAGAGTTCCGGAATGCACCAAGGTTCCGGAATGCACCAAGGTTCCGGAGTGTTCGGAATTCCGGAATGTTCAGAATTCCGGAATGCACCAAGGTTCCGGAATGCACCAAGGTTCCGGAATGTTCGGAATTCTGGAATGTTCAGAGTTCCGGAATGTACCAAGGTTCAGGAATGTTCAGAGTTCCGGAATGCACAAAGGTTCCGGAATGTTCGGAATTCCGGAATGTTCAGAGTTCCGGAATGCACCAAGGTTCCGGAATGTTCAGAATTCCGGAATGCACCAAGGTTCCGGAATGCACCAAGGTTCCGGAATGTTCGGAATTCTGGAATGTTCAGAGTTCCGGAAAGTACCAAGGTTCCGGAATGTTCAGAGTTCCGGAATGCACAAAGGTTCCGGAATGTTCGGAATTCCGGAATGTTCAGAGTTCCGGAATGCACCAAGGTTCCGGAATGTTCAGAGTTCCGGAATGTTCAGAGTTCCGGAATGCACCAAGGTTCCGGAATGTTCAGAGATCCGGAATGCACAAAGGTTCCGGAATGTTCGGAATTCCGGAATGTTCAGAGTTCCGGAATGCACTAAGGTTCCGGAATGCACCAAGGTTCCGGAGTGTTCGGAATTCCGGAATGTTCAGAATTCCGGAATGCACCAAGGTTCCGGAATGCACCAAGGTTCCGGAGTGTTCGGAATTCCGGATTGTTCAGAATTCCGGAATGCACCAAGGTTCCGGAATGTTCAGAGTTCCGGAATGCACAAAGGTTCCGGAATGGTCGGAATTCCGGAATGTTCAGAGTTCCGGAATGCACCAAGGTTCCGGAATGTTCGGAATTCCGGAATGCACCAAGGTTCCGGAATGCACCAAGGTTCCGGAATGTTCGGAATTCCGGAATGTACCAAGGTTCCGGAATGTTCGGCAATCCGGAATGTTCAGAGTTCCGGAATGCACCAAGGTTCCGGAATGTTCGGAATTCCGGAATGTTCGGAATTCCGGAATGTTCAGAGTTCCGGAATGCACCAAGGTTCCGGAATGTTCGGAATTCCGGAATGTTCAGAGTTCCGGAATGCACCAAGGTTCCGGAATGCACCAAGGTTCCGGAATGTTAGGAATTCTGGAATGTTCGGAATTCCGGAATGTTTGGAATTCCGGAATGTTCAGAGTTCCGGAATGTTCAGAGTTCCGGAATGCACCAAGGTTCCGGAATGTTCGGAATTCCGGAATGTTCAGAGTTCCAGAATGCACCAAGGTTCCGGAATGCACCAAGGTTCCGGAATGTTCGGAATTCTGGAATGTTCAGAGTTCCGGAATGCACCAAGGTTCCGGAATGTTCAGAGTTCCGGAATGTTCAGAGTTCCGGAATGCACCAAGGTTCCGGAATGTTCGGAATTCCGGAATGTTCAGAGTTCCGGAATCCACCAAGGTTCCGGAATGTTCGGAATTCCGGAATGTTCGGAATTCCGGAATGTTCAGAGTTCCGGAATGCACCAAGGTTCCGGAATGCACCAAGGTTCCGGAATGCACCAAGGTTCCGGAGTGTTCAGAGTTCCGGAATGTTCAGAGTTCCGGAATGCACCAAGGTTCCGGAATGTTCGGAATTCCGGAATGTTCGGAATTCCGGAATGTTCAGAGTTCCGGAATGTTCAGAGTTCCGGAATGCACCAAGGTTCCGGAATGCACCAAGATTCCGGAATGTTCGGAATTCCGGAATGTTCAGAGTTCCGGAATGCACCAAGGTTCCGGAATGCACCAAGGTTCCGGAATGTTCGGAATTCCGGAATGTACCAAGGTTCCGGAATGTTCGGAATTCTGGAATGTTCGGAATTCCGGAATGTTCAGAGTTCCGGAATGCACCAAGGTTCCGGAATGTTCGGAATTCCGGAATGTTCGGAATTCCGGAATGTTCAGAGTTCCAGAATGCACCAAGGTTCCGGAATGCACCAAGGTTCAGGAATGTTCGGAATTCCGGAATGTTCAGAGTTCCGGAATGTTCAGAGTTCCGGAATGCACCAAGGTTCCGGAATGTTTGGAATTCCGGAATGTTCAGAGTTCCGGAATGCAACAAGGTTCCGGAATGTTCGGAATTCCGGAATGTTCAGAGTTCCGGAATGCACAAGGTTCCGGAATGCACCAAGGTTCCGGAGTGTTCAGAGTTCCGGAATGTTCAGAGTTCCGGAATGCACCAAGGTTCCGGAATGTTCGGAATTCCGGAATGTTCGGAATTCCGGAATGTTCAGAGTTCCAGAATGCACAAGGTTCCGGAATGCACCAAGGTTCCGGAATGTTCGGAATTCCGGAATGTTCAGAGTTCCGGAATGTTCAGAGTTCCGGAATGCACCAAGGTTCCGGAATGCACCAAGGTTCCGGAATGTTCGGAATTCCGGAATGTACCAAGGTTCCGGAATGTTCGGAATTCTGGAATGTTCGGAATTCCGGAATGTTCAGAGTTCCGGAATGCACCAAGGTTCCGGAATGTTCGGAATTCCGGAATGTTCGGAATTCCGGAATGTTCAGAGTTCCAGAATGCACCAAGGTTCCGGAATGCACCAAGGTTCCGGAATGTTCGGAATTCCGGAATGTTCAGAGTTCCGGAATGTTCAGAGTTCCGGAATGCACCAAGGTTCCGGAATGTTCGGAATTCCGGAATGTTCAGAGTTCCGGAATGCACCAAGGTTCCGGAATGTTCGGAATTCCGGAATGTTCAGAGTTCCGGAATGCACCAAGGTTCCGGAATGCACCAAGGTTCCGGAATGTTCGGAATTCCGGAATGTACCAAGGTTCCGGAATGTTCGGAATTCTGGAATGTTCGGAATTCCGGAATGTTCAGAGTTCCGGAATGCACCAAGGTTCCGGAATGTTCGGAATTCCGGAATGTTCGGAATTCCGGAATGTTCAGAGTTCCAGAATGCACCAAGGTTCCGGAATGCACCAAGGTTCCGGAATGTTCGGAATTCCGGAATGTTCAGAGTTCCGGAATGTTCAGAGTTCCGGAATGCACCAAGGTTCCGGAATGTTCGGAATTCCGGAATGTTCAGAGTTCCGGAATGCACCAAGGTTCCGGAATGTTCGGAATTCCGGAATGTTCAGAGTTCCGGAATGCACCAAGGTTCCGGAATGTTCGGAATTCCGGAATGTTCAGAGTTCCGGAATGTTCAGAGTTCCGGAATGCACCAAGGTTCCGGAATGCACCAAGGTTCCGGAATGCACCAAGGTTCTGGAATGTTCGGAATTCCGGAATGTTCAGAGTTCCGGAATGCACCAAGGTTCCGGAATGTTCGGAATTCCGGAATGCACCAAGGTTCCGGAATGTTCGGAATTCCGGAATGTTCGGAATTCCGGAATGTTCAGAGTTCCGGAATGCACCAAGGTTCCGGAATGTTCGGAATTCCGGAATGTTCAGAGTTCCGGAATGCACCAAGGTTCCGGAATGTTCGGAATTCCGGAATGTTTGGAATTCCGGAATGTTCAGAGTTCCGGAATGCACCAAGGTTCCGGAATGCACCAAGGTTCCGGAATGTTCGGAATTCCGGAATGCACCAAGGTTCCGGAATGTTCGGAATTCCGGAATGTTCGGAATTCCGGAATGTTCAGAGTTCCGGAATGCACCAAGGTTCCGGAATGTTCGGAATTCCGGAATGTTCAGAGTTCCGGAATGCACCAAGGTTCCAGAATGTTCGGAATTCCGGAATGTTCAGAGTTCCGGAATGCACCAAGGTTCCGGAATGTTCAGAATTCCGGAATGCACCAAGGTTCCGGAATGCACCAAGGTTCCGGAATGTTCGGAATTCTGGAATGTTCAGAGTTCCGGAATGTACCAAGGTTCCGGAATGTTCAGAGTTCCGGAATGCACAAAGGTTCCGGAATGTTCGGAATTCCGGAATGTTCAGAGTTCTGGAATGCACCAAGGTTCCGGAATGTTCAGAGATCCGGAATGCACAAAGGTTCCGGAATGTTCGGAATTCCGGAATGTTCAGAGTTCCGGAATGCACTAAGGTTCCGGAATGCACCAAGGTTCCGGAGTGTTCGGAATTCCGGAATGTTCAGAATTCCGGAATGCACCAAGGTTCCGGAATGCACCAAGGTTCCGGAGTGTTCGGAATTCCGGATTGTTCAGAATTCCGGAATGCACCAAGGTTCCGGAATGTTCAGAGTTCCGGAATGCACAAAGGTTCCGGAATGGTCGGAATTCCGGAATGTTCAGAGTTCCGGAATGCACCAAGGTTCCGGAATGTTCGGAATTCCGGAATGCACCAAGGTTCCGGAATGCACCAAGGTTCCGGAATGTTCGGAATTCCGGAATGTACCAAGGTTCCGGAATGTTCGGCAATCCGGAATGTTCAGAGTTCCGGAATGCACCAAGGTTCCGGAATGTTCGGAATTCCGGAATGTTCGGAATTCCGGAATGTTCAGAGTTCCGGAATGCACCAAGGTTCCGGAATGTTCGGAATTCCGGAATGTTCAGAGTTCCGGAATGTTCAGAGTTCCGGAATGCACCAAGGTTCCGGAATGCGCCAAGGTTCCGGAATGTTAGGAATTCTGGAATGTTCGGAATTCCGGAATGTTTGGAATTCCGGAATGTTCAGAGTTCCGGAATGTTCAGAGTTCCGGAATGCACCAAGGTTCCGGAATGTTCGGAATTCCGGAATGTTCAGAGTTCCAGAATGCACCAAGGTTCCGGAATGCACCAAGGTTCCGGAATGTTCGGAATTCTGGAATGTTCAGAGTTCCGGAATCCACCAAGGTTCCGGAATGTTCGGAATTCCGGAATGTTCGGAATTCCGGAATGTTCAGAGTTCCGGAATGCACCAAGGTTCCGGAATGCACCAAGGTTCCGGAATGCACCAAGAATGCACCAAGGTTCCGGAATGTTCGGAATTCCGGAATGTACCAAGGTTCCGGAGTGTTCGGAATTCCGGAATGTTCAGAATTCCGGAATGCACCAAGGTTCCGGAATGCACCAAGGTTCCGGAGTGTTCGGAATTCCGGATTGTTCAGAATTCCGGAATGCACCAAGGTTCCGGAATGTTCAGAGTTCCGGAATGCACAAAGGTTCCGGAATGGTCGGAATTCCGGAATGTTCAGAGTTCCGGAATGCACCAAGGTTCCGGAATGTTCGGAATTCCGGAATGCACCAAGGTTCCGGAATGCACCAAGGTTCCGGAATGTTCGGAATTCCGGAATGTACCAAGGTTCCGGAATGTTCGGCAATCCGGAATGTTCAGAGTTCCGGAATGCACCAAGGTTCCGGAATGTTCGGAATTCCGGAATGTTCGGAATTCCGGAATGTTCAGAGTTCCGGAATGCACCAAGGTTCCGGAATGCACCAAGGTTCCAGAATGTTCGGAATTCCGGAATGTTTGGAATTCCGGAATGTTCAGAGTTCCGGAATGCACCAAGGTTCCGGAATGCACCAAGGTTCCGGAATGTTCGGAATTCCGGAATGTTCAGAGTTCCGGAATGCACCAAGGTTCCGGAATGTTCGGAATTCCGGAATGTTCAGAGTTCCGGAATGCACCAAGGTTCCGGAATGTTCGGAATTCCGGAATGCACCAAGGTTCCGGAATGTTCGGAATTCCGGAATGTTCAGAGTTCCGGAATGCACCAAGGTTCCGGAATGTTCAGAGTTCCGGAATGTTCAGAGTTCCGGAATGCACCAAGGTTCCGGAATGTTCAGAGATCCGGAATGCACAAAGGTTCCGGAATGTTCAGAGTTCCGGAATGCACTAAGGTTCCGGAATGCACCAAGGTTCCGGAATGTTCGGAATTCCGGAATGTTCAGAGTTCCGGAATCCACCAAGGTTCCGGAATGTTCGGAATTCCGGAATGTTCGGAATTCCGGAATGTTCAGAGTTCCGGAATGCACCAAGGTTCCGGAATGCACCAAGGTTCCGGAGTGTTCAGAGTTCCGGAATGTTCAGAGTTCCGGAATGCACCAAGGTTCCGGAATGCACCAAGGTTCCGGAATGTTCGGAATTCCGGAATGTTCAGAGTTCCGGAATGTTCAGAGTTCCGGAATGCACCAAGGTTCCGGAATGCACCAAGGTTCTGGAATGTTCGGAATTCCGGAATGTTCGGAATTCCGGAATGTTAAGAGTTCCGGAATGTTCAGAGTTCCGGAATGCACCAAGGTTCCGGAATGCACCAAGGTTCCGGAATGTTCGGAATTCCGGAATGTTCAGAGTTCCGGAATGCACCAAGGTTCCGGAATGCACCAAGGTTCCAGAATGTTCGGAATTCTGGAATGTTCAGAGTTCCGGAATGCACCAAGGTTCCGGAATGCACCAAGGTTCCGGAGCGTTCAGAGTTCCGGAATGTTCAGAGTTCCGGAATGCACCAAGGTTCCGGAATGCACCAAGGTTCCGGAATGTTCGGAATTCCGGAATGTTCAGTGTTCCGGAATGTTCAGAGTTCCGGAATGCACCAAGGTTCCGGAATGCACCAAGGTTCCGGAATGTTCGGAATTCCGGAATGTTCGGAATTCCGGAATGTTCAGAGTTCCGGAATGTTCAGAGTTCCGGAATGCACCAAGGTTCCGGAATGTTCGTAATTCCGGAATGTTCGGAATTCCGGAATGTTCAGAGTTCCGCAATGCACCAAGGTTCCGGAATGTTCGGAATTCCGGAATGTTCAGAGTTCCGGAATGTACCAAGGTTCCGGAATGTTCGGAATTCCGGAATGTTCGGAATTCCGGAATGTTCAGAGTTCCGCAATGCACCAAGGTTCCGGAATGTTCGGAATTCCGGAATGTTCAGAGTTCCGGAATGCACCAAGGTTCCGGAATGTTCGGAATTCCGGAATGTTCAGAGTTCCGGAATCCACCAAGGTTCCGGAATGTTCGGAATTCCGGAATGTTCGGAATTCCGGAATGTTCAGAGTTCCGGAATGCACCAAGGTTCCGGAATGCACCAAGGTTCCGGAATGCACCAAGGTTCCGGAGTGTTCAGAGTTCCGGAATGTTCAGAGTTCCGGAATGCACCAAGGTTCCGGAATGTTCGGAATTCCGGAATGTTCGGAGTTCCGGAATGTTCAGAGTTCCGGAATGCACCAAGGTTCCGGAATGCACCAAGGTTCCGGAATGTTCGGAATTCCGGAATGTTCAGAGTTCCGGAATGTTCGGAATTCCGGAATGTTCAGAGTTCCGGAATGCACCAAGGTTCCGGAATGTTCGGAATTCCGGAATGTACCAAGGTTCCGGAATGTTCGGAATTCCGGAATGTACCAAGGTTCCGGAATGTTCGGAATTCCGGAATGTTCAGAGTTCCGGAATGCACCAAGGTTCCGGAATGCACCAAGGTTCCGGAATGTTCGGAATTCCGGAATGTTCAGAGTTCCGGAATGTTCAGAGTTCCGGAATGCACCAAGGTTCCGGAATGTTCGGAATTCCGGAATGCACCAAGGTTCCGGAATGTTCGGAATTCCGGAATGTTCAGAGTTCCGGAATGTTCAGAGTTCCGGAATGCACCAAGGTTCCGGAATGTTCGGAATTCCGGAATGTTCAGAGTTCCGGAATGCACCAAGGTTCCGGAATGCACCAAGGTTCCGGAATGTTCGGAATTCCGGAATGTTCAGAGTTCCGGAATGTTCAGAGTTCCGGAATGCACCAAGGTTCTGGAATGTTCGGAATTCCGGAATGTTCGGAATTCCGGAATGTTCGGAATTCCGGAATGTTCAGAGTTCCGGAATGCACCAAGGTTCCGGAATGTTCGGAATTCCGGAATGTTCGGAATTCCGGAATGTTCAGAGTTCCGGAATGCACCAAGGTTCCGGAATGCACCAAGGTTCCGGAATGTTCGGAATTCCGGAATGTTCGGAATTACGGAATGTTCAGAGTTCCGGAATGTTCAGAGTTCCGGAATGCACCAAGGTTCCGGAATGCACCAAGGTTCCGGAATGTTCGGAATTCCGGAATGTTCAGAGTTCCGGAATGTTCAGAGTTCCAGAATGCACCAAGGTTCCGGAATGTTCAGAGTTCCGGAATGCCCCAAGGTTCCGGAATGTTCGGAATTCCGGAATGTTCGGAGTTCCGGAATGCACCAAGGTTCCGGAATGCACCAAGGTTCCGGAATGTTCGGAATTCCGGAATGTACCAAGGTTCCGGAATGTTCGGAATTCCGGAATGTACCAAGGTTCCGGAATGTTCGGAATTCCGGAATGTTCAGAGTTCCGGAATGCACCAAGGTTCCGGAATGCACCAAGGTTCCGGAATGTTCGGAATTCCGGAATGTTCAGAGTTCCGGAATGTTCAGAGTTCCGGAATGCACCAAGGTTCCGGAATGTTCGGAATTCCGGAATGCACCAAGGTTCCGGAATGTTCGGAATTCCGGAATGTTCAGAGTTCCGGAATGTTCAGAGTTCCGGAATGCACCAAGGTTCCGGAATGTTCGGAATTCCGGAATGTTCAGAGTTCCGGAATGCACCAAGGTTCCGGAATGCACCAAGGTTCCGGAATGTTCGGAATTCCGGAATGTTCAGAGTTCCGGAATGTTCAGAGTTCCGGAATGCACCAAGGTTCTGGAATGTTCGGAATTCCGGAATGTTCGGAATTCCGGAATGTTCGGAATTCCGGAATGTTCAGAGTTCCGGAATGCACCAAGGTTCCGGAATGTTCGGAATTCCGGAATGTTCGGAATTCCGGAATGTTCAGAGTTCCGGAATGCACCAAGGTTCCGGAATGCACCAAGGTTCCGGAATGTTCGGAATTCCGGAATGTTCGGAATTACGGAATGTTCAGAGTTCCGGAATGTTCAGAGTTCCGGAATGCACCAAGGTTCCGGAATGCACCAAGGTTCCGGAATGTTCGGAATTCCGGAATGTTCAGAGTTCCGGAATGTTCAGAGTTCCAGAATGCACCAAGGTTCCGGAATGTTCAGAGTTCCGGAATGCCCCAAGGTTCCGGAATGTTCGGAATTCCGGAATGTTCGGAATTCCGGAATGTTCAGAGTTCCGGAATGCACCAAGGTTCCAGAATGTTCGGAATTCCGGAATGTTCAGAGTTCCGGAATGTTCAGAGTTCCGGAATGCACCAAGGTTCCGGAATGTTCGGAATTCCGGAATGTTCAGAGTTCCGGAATGCACCAAGGTTCCGGAATGCACCAAGGTTCCGGAATGTTCGGAATTCCGGAATGTTCAGAGTTCCGGAATGCACCAAGGTTCCGGAATGTTCAGAATTCCGGAATGTTCAGAGTTCCGGAATGCACCAAGGTTCCGGAATGTTCGGAATTCCGGAATGTTCAGAGTTCCGGAATGCACCAAGGTTCCGGAATGTTCGGAATTCCGGAATGTTCAGAGTTCCGGAATGTTCAGAGTTCCAGAATGCACCAAGGTTCCGGAATGCACCAAGGTTCCGGAATGTTCGGAATTCTGGAATGTACCAAGGTTCCGGAATGTTCGGAATTCCGGAATGTACCAAGGTTCCGGAATGTTCGGAATTCCGGAATGTTCAGAGTTCCGGAATGCACCAAGGTTCCGGAATGCACCAAGGTTCCGGAATGTTCGGAATTCCGGAATGTGCGGAATTCCGGAATGTTCAGAGTTCCGGAATGTTCAGAGTTCCAGAATGCACCAAGGTTCCGGAATGCACCAAGGTTCCGGAATGTTCGGAATTCTGGAATGTTCAGAGTTCCGGAATGCACCAAGGTTCCGGAATGCACCAAGGTTCCGGAATGTTCAGAGTTCCGGAATGTTCAGAGTTCCGGAATGCACTAAGGTTCCGGAATGTTCGGAATTCCGGAAGGTTCAGAGTTCAGGAATGCACCAAGGTTCCGGAATGTTCGGAATTCCGGAATGTTCGGAATTCCAGAATGTTTAGAGTTCCGGAATGCACCAAGGTTCCGGAATGCACCAAGGTTCCGGAATGTTCGGAATTCCGGAATGTTCAGAGTTCCGGAATGTTCAGAGTTCCGGAATGCACCAAGGTTCCGGAATGTTCGGAATTCCGGAATGTTTAGAGTTCCGGAATGTTCAGAGTTCCGGAATGCACCAAGGTTCCGGAATGCACCAAGGTTCCGGAATGTTCGGAATTCTGGAATGTACCAAGGTTCCGGAATGTTCAGAGTTCCGGAATGCACCAAGGTTCCGGAATGTTCGGAATTCTGGAATGTTCGGAATTCCGGAATGTTCGGAATTCCGGAATGTTCAGAGTTCCAGAATGCACCAAGGTTCCGGAATGCACCAAGGTTCCGGAATGTTCGGAATTCCGGAATGCACCAAGGTTCCGGAATGTTCGGAATTCCGGAATGCACCAAGGTTCCGGAATGTTCGGAATTCCGGAATGTTCGGAATTCCGGAATGTTCAGAGTTCCGGAATGCACCAAGGTTCCAGAATGCACCAAGGTTCCGGAATGTTCAGAATTCCGGATTGTTCAGTGTTCCGGAATGTTCAGAGTTCCGGAATGCACCAAGGTTCCGGAATGCACCAAGGTTCCGGAATGTTCGGAATTCCGGAATGTTCAGAGTTCCGGAATGTGCGGAATTCCGGAATGTTCAGAGTTCCGGAATGCACCAAGGTTCCGGAATGTTCGGAATTCCGGAATGTTCAGAGTTCCGGAATGCACCAAGGTTCCGGAATGTTCGGAATTCCGGAATGTTCGGAATTCCGGAATGTTCAGAGTTCCGGAATGCACCAAGGTTCCAGAATGCACCAAGGTTCCGGAATGTTCAGAATTCCGGATTGTTCAGTGTTCCGGAATGTTCAGAGTTCCGGAATGCACCAAGGTTCCGGAATGCACCAAGGTTCCGGAATGTTCGGAATTCCGGAATGTTCAGAGTTCCGGAATGTTCAGAGTTCCGGAATGCACCAAGGTTCCGGAATGTTCGGAATTCCGGAATGTTCAGAGTTCCGGAATGCACCAAGGTTCCGGAATGCACCAAGGTTCCGGAATGTTCGGAATTCCGGAATGTTCAGAGTTCCGGAATGCACCAAGGTTCCGGAATGTTCAGAATTCCGGAATGTTCAGAGTTCCGGAATGCACCAAGGTTCCGGAATGTTCGGAATTCCGGAATGTTCAGAGTTCCGGAATGCACCAAGGTTCCGGAATGTTCGGAATTCCGGAATGTTCAGAGTTCCGGAATGTTCAGAGTTCCAGAATGCACCAAGGTTCCGGAATGCACCAAGGTTCCGGAATGTTCGGAATTCTGGAATGTTCAGAGTTCCGGAATGCACCAAGGTTCCGGAATGCACCAAGGTTCCGGAATGTTCAGAGTTCCGGAATGTTCAGAGTTCCGGAATGCACTAAGGTTCCGGAATGTTCGGAATTCCGGAAGGTTCAGAGTTCAGGAATGCACCAAGGTTCCGGAATGTTCGGAATTCCGGAATGTTCGGAATTCCAGAATGTTCAGAGTTCCGGAATGCACCAAGGTTCCGGAATGCACCAAGGTTCCGGAATGTTCGGAATTCCGGAATGTTCAGAGTTCCGGAATGTTCAGAGTTCCGGAATGCACCAAGGTTCCGGAATGTTCGGAATTCCGGAATGTTTAGAGTTCCGGAATGTTCAGAGTTCCGGAATGCACCAAGGTTCCGGAATGTTCGGAATTCTGGAATGTACCAAGGTTCCGGAATGTTCGGAATTCCGGAATGTACCAAGGTTCCGGAATGTTCGGAATTCCGGAATGTTCAGAGTTCCGGAATGCACCAAGGTTCCGGAATGTTCGGAATTCCGGAATGTTCGGAATTCCGGAATGTTCAGAGTTCCGGAATGCACCAAGGTTCCGGAATGCACCAAGGTTCCGGAATGTTCGGAATTCCGGAATGTTCAGAGTTCCGGAATGTTCAGAGTTCCGGAATGCACCAAGGTTCCGGAATGTTCGGAATTCTGGAATGTTCGGAATTCCGGAATGTTCGGAATTCCGGAATGTTCAGAGTTCCAGAATGCACCAAGGTTCCGGAATGCACCAAGGTTCCGGAATGTTCGGAATTCTGGAATGTTCAGAGTTCCGGAATGTTCAGAGTTCCGGAATGCACCAAGGTTCCGGAATGTTCGGAATTCCGGAATGTTCGGAATTCCGGAATGCACCAAGGTTCCGGAATGTTCGGAATTCCGGAATGTTCGGAATTCCGGAATGTTCAGAGTTCCGGAATGCACCAAGGTTCCGGAATGCACCAAGGTTCCGGAATGTTCGGAATTCCGGAATGTTCAGAGTTCCAGAATGCACCAAGGTTCCGGAATGCACCAAGGTTCCGGAATGTTCGGAATTCTGGAATGTTCAGAGTTCCAGAATGCACCAAGGTTCCGGAATGCACCAAGGTTCCGGAATGTTCAGAGTTCCGGAATGTTCAGAGTTCCGGAATGCACCAAGGTTCCGGAATGTTCGGAATTCCGGAATGTTCGGAATTCCGGAATGTTCAGAGTTCCGGAATGCACAAAGGTTCCGGAATGCACCAAGGTTCCGGAATGTTCGGAATTCCGGAATGTTCAGAGTTCCGGAATGTTCAGAGTTCCGGAATGCACCAAGGTTCCGGAATGTTCGGAATTCCGGAATGTTCAGAGTTCTGGGATGCACAAAGGTTCCGAAATGTTTGGAATTCCGGAATGTTCAGAGTTCCGGAATGTTCAGAGTTCCGGAATGTTCAGAGTTCCGGAATGCACCAAGGTTCCGGAATGTTCGGAATTCCGGAATGTTCAGAGTTCCGGAATGCACCAAGGTTCCGGAATGCACCAAGGTTCCGGAATGTTCGGAATTCCGGAATGTTCAGAGTTCCGGAATGCACCAAGGTTCCGGAATGCACCAAGGTTCCGGAATGTTCGGAATTCCGGAATGTTCAGAGTTCCGGAATGTTCAGAGTTCCGGAATGCACCAAGGTTCCGGAATGTTCGGAATTCCGGAATGTTCGGAATTCCGGAATGTTCAGAGTTCCGGAATGCACCAAGGTTCCGGAATGTTCAGAGTTCCGGAATGTTCAGAGTTCCGGAATGCACCAAGGTTCCGGAATGTTCGGAATTCCGGAATGTTCAGAGTTCTGGGATGCACAAAGGTTCCGAAATGTTTGGAATTCCGGAATGTTCAGAGTTCCGGAATGCACCAAGGTTCCGGAATGTTCGGAATTCCGGAATGTTCGGAATTCCGGAATGTTCAGAGTTCCGGAATGCACCAAGGTTCCGGAATGTTCAGAGTTCCGGAATGTTCAGAGTTCCGGAATGCACCAAGGTTCCGGAATGTTCGGAATTCCGGAATGTTCAGAGTTCCGGAATGCACCAAGGTTCCGGAATGTTCGGAATTCCGGAATGTTCGGAATTCCGGAATGTTCAGAGTTCCGGAATGCACCAAGGTTCCGGAATGCACCAAGGTTCCGGAATGTTCGGAATTCCGGAATGTTCAGAGTTCCGGAATGTTCAGAGTTCCGGAATGCACCAAGGTTCCGGAATGTTCGGAATTCTGGAATGTTCAGAGTTCCGGAATGCACCAAGGTTCCGGAATGCACCAAGGTTCCGGAGTGTACAGAGTTCCGGAATGTTCAGAGTCCCGGAATGCACCAAGGTTCCGGAATGTTCGGAATTCCGGAATGTTCAGAGTTCCGGAATGCACCAAGGTTCCGGAATGTTCAGAGTTCCGGAATGTTCAGAGTTCCGGAATGCACCAAGGTTCCGGAATGTTCGGAATTCCGGAATGTTCAGAGTTCCGGAATGCACCAAGGTTCCGGAATGTTCGGAATTCCGGAATGTTCGGAATTCCGGAATGTTCAGAGTTCCGGAATGCACCAAGGTTCCGGAATGCACCAAGGTTCCGGAATGTTCGGAATTCCGGAATGTTCAGAGTTCCGGAATGCACCAAGGTTCCGGAATGCACCAAGGTTCCGGAATGTTCGGAATTCTGGAATGTTCAGAGTTCCGGAATGCACCAAGGTTCAGGAATGCACCAAGGTTCCGGAGTGTACAGAGTTCCGGAATGTTCAGAGTCCCGGAATGCACCAAGGTTCCGGAATGTTCGGAATTCCGGAATGTTCAGAGTTCCGGAATGCACCAAGGTTCCGGAATGCACCAAGGTTCCGGAATGTTCGGAATTCCGGAATGTTCAGAGTTCCGGAATGTTCAGAGTTCCGGAATGCACCAAGGTTCCGGAATGTTCGGAATTCCGGAATGTTCAGAGTTCCGGAATGCACCAAGGTTCCGGAATGCACCAAGGTTCCGGAATGTTCGGAATTCCGGAATGTTCAGAGTTCCGGAATGTTCAGAGTTCCGGAATGCACCAAGGTTCCGGAATGTTCGGAATTCCGGAATGTTCAGAGTTCCGGAATGCACCAAGGTTCCGGAATGCACCAAGGTTCCGGAATGTTCGGAATTCCGGAATGTTCAGAGTTCCGGAATGTTCAGAGTTCCGGAATGCACCAAGGTTCCGGAATGTTCGGAATTCCGGAATGTTCAGAGTTCCGGAATGTTCAGAGTTCCGGAATGCACCAAGGTTCCGGAATGTTCGGAATTCCGGAATGTTCGGAATTCCGGAATGTTCAGAGTTCCGGAATGTTCAGAGTTCCGGAATGCACCAAGGTTCCGGAATGCACCAAGGTTCCGGAATGTTCGGAATTCCGGAATGTTCAGAGTTCCGGAATGTTCAGAGTTCCGGAATGCACCAAGGTTCCGGAATGTTCGGAATTCCGGAATGTTCAGAGTTCCGGAATGCACCAAGGTTCCGGAATGCACCAAGGTTCCGGAATGTTCGGAATTCCGGAATGTTCAGAGTTCCGGAATGTTCAGAGTTCCGGAATGCACCAAGGTTCCGGAATGTTCGGAATTCCGGAATGTTCAGAGTTCCGGAATGTTCAGAGTTCCGGAATGCACCAAGGTTCCGGAATGTTCGGAATTCCGGAATGTTCAGAGTTCCGGAATGTTCAGAGTTCCGGAATGCACCAAGGTTCCGGAATGCACCAAGGTTCCGGAATGTTCGGAATTCCGGAATGTTCAGAGTTCCGGAATGTTCAGAGTTCCGGAATGCACCAAGGTTCCGGAATGTTCGGAATTCCGGAATGTTCAGAGTTCCGGAATGCACCAAGGTTCCGGAATGCACCAAGGTTCCGGAATGTTCGGAATTATGGAATGTTCAGAGTTCCGGAATGCACCAAGGTTCCGGAATGCACCAAGGTTCCGGAATGTTCGGAATTCCGGAATGTTCAGAGTTCCGGAATGCACCAAGGTTCCGGAATGCACCAAGGTTCCGGAATGTTCAGAGTTCCGGAATGCACCAAGGTTCCGGAATGTTCAGAGTTCCGGAATGCACCAAGGTTCCGGAATGTTTGGAATTCCGGAATGTTCAGAGTTCCGGAATGCACCAAGGTTCCGGAATGTTCGGAATTCCGGAATGTTCAGAGTTCCGGAATGTTCAGAGTTCCGGAATGCACCAAGGTTCCGGAATGCACCAAGGTTCCGGAATGTTCAGAGTTCCGGAATGCACCAAGGTTCCGGAATGTTCAGAGTTCCGGAATGCACCAAGGTTCCGGAATGTTTGGAATTCCGGAATGTTCAGAGTTCCGGAATGCACCAAGGTTCCGGAATGTTCGGAATTCCGGAATGTTCGGAATTCCGGAATGTTCAGAGTTCCGGAATGTTCAGAGTTCCGGAATGCACCAAGGTTCCGGAATGCACCAAGGTTCCGGAATGTTCGGAATTCCGGAATGTTCAGAGTTCCGGAATGTTCAGAGTTCCGGAATGCACCAAGGTTCCGGAATGTTCGGAATTCCGAAATGTTCAGAGTTCCGGAATGTTCAGAGTTCCGGAATGCACCAAGGTTCCGGAATGCACCAAGGTTCCGGAATGTTCGGAATTCCGGAATGTTCGGAATTCCGGAATGTTCAGAGTTCCGGAATGTTCAGAGTTCCGGAATGCACCAAGGTTCCGGAATGCACCAAGGTTCCGGAATGTTCGGAATTCCGGAATGTTCAGAGTTCCGGAATGTTCAGAGTTCCGGAATGCACCAAGGTTCCGGAATGTTCGGAATTCCGGAATGTTCAGAGTTCCGGAATGCACCAAGGTTCCGGAATGCACCAAGGTTCCGGAATGTTCGGAATTCCGGAATGTTCAGAGTTCCGGAATGTTCAGAGTTCCGGAATGCACCAAGGTTCCGGAATGTTCGGAATTCCGGAATGTTCAGAGTTCCGGAATGTTCAGAGTTCCGGAATGCACCAAGGTTCCGGAATGTTCGGAATTCCGGAATGTTCAGAGTTCCGGAATGTTCAGAGTTCCGGAATGCACCAAGGTTCCGGAATGCACCAAGGTTCCGGAATGTTCGGAATTCCGGAAAGTTCAGAGTTCCGGAATGTTCAGAGTTCCGGAATGCACCAAGGTTCCGGAATGTTCGGAATTCCGGAATGTTCAGAGTTCCGGAATGCACCAAGGTTCCGGAATGCACCAAGGTTCCGGAATGTTCGGAATTCCGGAATGTTCAGAGTTCCGGAATGCACCAAGGTTCCGGAATGCACCAAGGTTCCGGAATGTTCAGAGTTCCGGAATGCACCAAGGTTCCGGAATGTTCAGAGTTCCGGAATGCACCAAGGTTCCGGAATGTTTGGAATTCCGGAATGTTCAGAGTTCCGGAATGCACCAAGGTTCCGGAATGTTCGGAATTCCGGAATGTTCAGAGTTCCGGAATGTTCAGAGTTCCGGAATGCACCAAGGTTCCGGAATGCACCAAGGTTCCGGAATGTTCGGAATTCCGGAATGTTCAGAGTTCCGGAATGTTCAGAGTTCCGGAATGCACCAAGGTTCCGGAATGTTCGGAATTCCGGAATGTTCAGAGTTCCGGAATGTTCAGAGTTCCGGAATGCACCAAGGTTCCGGAATGCACCAAGGTTCCGGAATGTTCGGAATTCCGGAATGTTCAGAGTTCCGGAATGTTCAGAGTTCCGGAATGCACCAAGGTTCCGGAATGTTCGGAATTCCGGAATGTTCAGAGTTCCGGAATGCACCAAGGTTCCGGAATGCACCAAGGTTCCGGAATGTTCGGAATTATGGAATGTTCAGAGTTCCGGAATGCACCAAGGTTCCGGAATGCACCAAGGTTCCGGAATGTTCGGAATTCCGGAATGTTCAGAGTTCCGGAATGCACCAAGGTTCCGGAATGCACCAAGGTTCCGGAATGTTCGGAATTCCGGAATGTTCAGAGTTCCGGAATGCACCAAGGTTCCGGAATGCACCAAGGTTCCGGAATGTTCGGAATTCCGGAATGTTCAGAGTTCCGGAATGCACCAAGGTTCCGGAATGCACCAAGGTTCCGGAATGTTCGGAATTCCGGAATGTTCAGAGTTCCGGAATGTTCAGAGTTCCGGAATGCACCAAGGTTCCGGAATGTTCGGAATTCCGGAATGTTCAGAGTTCCGGAATGCACCAAGGTTCCGGAATGTTCAGAGTTCCGGAATGTTCAGAGTTCCGGAATGCACCAAGGTTCCGGAATGTTTGGAATTCCGGAATGTTCAGAGTTCCGGAATGCACCAAGGTTCCGGAATGTTCGGAATTCCGGAATGTTCGGAATTCCGGAATGTTCAGAGTTCCGGAATGTTCAGAGTTCCGGAATGCACCAAGGTTCCGGAATGTTCGGAATTCCGGAATGTTCAGAGTTCCGGAATGCACCAAGGTTCCGGAATGCACCAAGGTTCCGGAATGTTCGGAATTCCGGAATGTTCAGAGTTCCGGAATGTTCAGAGTTCCGGAATGCACCAAGGTTCCGGAATGTTCGGAATTCCGGAATGTTCAGAGTTCCGGAATGCACCAAGGTTCCGGAATGCACCAAGGTTCCGGAATGTTCGGAATTCCGGAATGTTCAGAGTTCCGGAATGTTCAGAGTTCCGGAATGCACCAAGGTTCCGGAATGTTCGGAATTCCGGAATGTTCAGAGTTCCGGAATGTTCAGAGTTCCGGAATGCACCAAGGTTCCGGAATGTTCGGAATTCCGGAATGTTCGGAATTCCGGAATGTTCAGAGTTCCGGAATGTTCAGAGTTCCGGAATGCACCAAGGTTCCGGAATGCACCAAGGTTCCGGAATGTTCGGAATTCCGGAATGTTCAGAGTTCCGGAATGTTCAGAGTTCCGGAATGCACCAAGGTTCCGGAATGTTCGGAATTCCGGAATGTTCAGAGTTCCGGAATGCACCAAGGTTCCGGAATGCACCAAGGTTCCGGAATGTTCGGAATTCCGGAATGTTCAGAGTTCCGGAATGTTCAGAGTTCCGGAATGCACCAAGGTTCCGGAATGTTCGGAATTCCGGAATGTTCGGAATTCCGGAATGTTCAGAGTTCCGGAATGTTCAGAGTTCCGGAATGCACCAAGGTTCCGGAATGCACCAAGGTTCCGGAATGTTCGGAATTCCGGAATGTTCAGAGTTCCGGAATGTTCAGAGTTCCGGAATGCACCAAGGTTCCGGAATGCACCAAGGTTCCGGAATGTTCGGAATTCCGGAATGTTCAGAGTTCCGGAATGCACCAAGGTTCCGGAATGCACCAAGGTTCCGGAATGTTCGGAATTCTGGAATGTTCAGAGTTCCGGAATGCACCAAGGTTCCGGAATGCACCAAGGTTCCGGAGTGTTCAGAGTCCCGGAATGCACCAAGGTTCCGGAATGTTCGGAATTCCGGAATGTTCAGAGTCCCGGAATGCACCAAGGTTCCGGAATGTTCGGAATTCCGGAATGTTCAGAGTTCCGGAATGTTCAGAGTTCCGGAATGCACCAAGGTTCCGGAATGTTCGGAATTCCGGAATGTTCAGCAGTTCCGGAATGTTCAGAGTTCCGGAATGCACCAAGGTTCCGGAATGTTCGGAATTCCGGAATGTTCGGAATTCCGGAATGTTCAGAGTTCCGGAATGCACCAAGGTTCCGCAATGCACCAAGGTTCCGGAATGCACCAAGGTTCCGGAATGTTCGGAATTCTGGAATGTTCAGAGTTCCGGAATGCACCAAGGTTCCGGAATGCACCAAGGTTCCGGAGTGTACAGAGTTCCGGAATGTTCAGAGTCCCGGAATGCACCAAGGTTCCGGAATGTTCGGAATTCCGGAATGTTCAGAGTTCCGGAATGCACCAAGGTTCCGGAATGTTCGGAATTCCGGAATGCACCAAGGTTCCGGAATGTTCAGAGTTCCGGAATGCACCAAGGTTCCGGAATGTTCAGAGTTCCGGAATGTTCAGAGTTCCGGAATGCACCAAGGTTCCGGAATGTTTGGAATTCCGGAATGTTCAGAGTTCCGGAATGCACCAAGGTTCCGGAATGTTCGGAATTCCGGAATGTTCGGAATTCCGGAATGTTCAGAGTTCCGGAATGTTCAGAGTTCCGGAATGCACCAAGGTTCCGGAATGCACCAAGGTTCCGGAATGTTCGGAATTCCGGAATGTTCAGAGTTCCGGAATGTTCAGAGTTCCGGAATGCACCAAGGTTCCGGAATGTTCGGAATTCCGGAATGTTCAGAGTTCCGGAATGTTCAGAGTTCCGGAATGCACCAAGGTTCCGGAATGCACCAAGGTTCCGGAATGTTCGGAATTCCGGAATGTTCAGAGTTCCGGAATGTTCAGAGTTCCGGAATGCACCAAGGTTCCGGAATGTTCGGAATTCCGGAATGTTCAGAGTTCCGGAATGCACCAAGGTTCCGGAATGCACCAAGGTTACGGAATGTTCGGAATTCCGGAATGTTCAGAGTTCCGGAATGCACCAAGGTTCCGGAATGCACCAAGGTTCCGGAATGTTCGGAATTCCGGAATGTTCAGAGTTCCGGAATGCACCAAGGTTCCGGAATGCACCAAGGTTCCGGAATGTTCGGAATTCCGGAATGTTCAGAGTTCCGGAATGTTCAGAGTTCCGGAATGCACCAAGGTTCCGGAATGTTCGGAATTCCGGAATGTTCAGAGTTCCGGAATGTTCAGAGTTCCGGAATGCACCAAGGTTCCGGAATGCACCAAGGTTCCGGAATGTTCGGAATTCCGGAATGTTCAGAGTTCCGGAATGCACCAAGGTTCCGGAATGTTCAGAGTTCCGGAATGTTCAGAGTTCCGGAATGCACCAAGGTTCCGGAATGTTTGGAATTCCGGAATGTTCAGAGTTCCGGAATGTTCAGAGTTCCGGAATGCACCAAGGTTCCGGAATGTTCGGAATTCCGGAATGTTCAGCAGTTCCGGAATGTTCAGAGTTCCGGAATGCACCAAGGTTCCGGAATGTTCGGAATTCCGGAATGTTCGGAATTCCGGAATGTTCAGAGTTCCGGAATGCACCAAGGTTCCGCAATGCACCAAGGTTCCGGAATGTTCGGAATTCCGGAATGTTCAGAGTTCCGGAATGTTCAGAGTTCCGGAATGCACCAAGGTTCCGGAATGTTCGGAATTCTGGAATGTTCAGAGTTCCGGAATGCACCAAGGTTCCGGAATGCACCAAGGTTCCGGAGTGTACAGAGTTCCGGAATGTTCAGAGTCCCGGAATGCACCAAGGTTCCGGAATGTTCGGAATTCCGGAATGTTCAGAGTTCCGGAATGCACCAAGGTTCCGGAATGTTCAGAGTTCCGGAATGTTCAGAGTTCCGGAATGCACCAAGGTTCCGGAATGTTCGGAATTCCGGAATGTTCAGAGTTCCGGAATGCACCAAGGTTCCGGAATGCACCAAGGTTCCGGAGTGTACAGAGTTCCGGAATGTTCAGAGTCCCGGAATGCACCAAGGTTCCGGAATGTTCGGAATTCCGGAATGCACCAAGGTTCCGGAATGTTTGGAATTCCGGAATGTTCGGAATTCCGGAATGTTCAGAGTTCTGGAATGCACAAAGGTTCCGAAATGTTTGGAATTCCGGAATGTTCAGAGTTCCGGAATGTTCAGAGTTCCGGAATGCACCAAGGTTCCGGAATGTTCGGAATTCCGGAATGTTCGGAATTCCGGAATGTTCAGAGTTCCGGAATGCACCAAGGTTCCGGAATGCACCAAGGCTCCGGAATGTTCGGAATTCCGGAATGTTCAGAGTTCCGGAATGTTCAGAGTTCCGGAATGCACCAAGGTTCCGGAATGTTCGGAATTCCGGAATGTTCGGAATTCCGGAATGTTCAGAGTTCCGGAATGTTCAGAGTTCCGGAATGCACCAAGGTTCCGGAATGCACCAAGGTTCCGGAATGTTCGGAATTCCGGAATGTTCAGAGTTCCGGAATGTTCAGAGTTCCGGAATGCACCAAGGTTCCGGAATGCACCAAGGTTCCGTAATGTTCGGAATTCCGGAATGTTCAGAGTTCCGGAATGCACCAAGGTTCCGGAATGTTCGGAATTCCGGAATGTTCGGAATTCCGGAATGTTCAGAGTTCCGGAATGTTCAGAGTTCCGGAATGCACCAAGGTTCCGGAATGCACCAAGGTTCCGGAATGTTCGGAATTCCGGAATGTTCAGAGTTCCGGAATGTTCAGAGTTCCGGAAGACACCAAGGTTCCGGAATGTTCGGAATTCCGGAATGCACCAAGGTTCCGGAATGTTTGGAATTCCGGAATGTTCGGAATTCCGGAATGTTCAGAGTTCTGGAATGCACAAAGGTTCCGAAATGTTTGGAATTCCGTTATGTTCAGAGTTCCGGAATGCACCAAGGTTCCGGAATGTTCGGAATTCCGGAATGTTCGGAATTCCGGAATGTTCAGAGTTCCGGAATGTTCAGAGTTCCGGAATGCACCAAGGTTCCGGAATGCACCAAGGTTCCGGAATGTTCGGAGTTCCGGAATGTTCAGAGTTCCGGAATGTTCAGAGTTCCGGAATGCACCAAGGTTCCGGAATGTTCGGAATTCCGGAATGTTCAGAGTTCCGGAATGTTCAGAGTTCCGGAATGCACCAAGGTTCCGGAATGCACCAAGGTTCCGGAATGTTCGGAATTCCGGAATATTCAGAGTTCCGGAATGCAATTCAATTCAATTCAATTTTATTTATATAGCGCCAAATCACAACAAAAGTCGCCTCAAGGCGCTTCATAGATACAGAGAAAAACCCAACAATCATATGACCCCCTATGAGCAAGCACTTTGGCGACAGTGGGAAGGAAAAACTCCCTTTTAACAGGAAGAAACCTCCGGCAGAACCAGGCTCAGGGAGGGGCGGCCATCTGCTGCGACCGGTTGGGGTGAGAGAAGGAAGACAGGATAAAGACATGCTGTGGAAGAGAGACAGAGGTTAATAACAGATATGATTCAATGCAGAGAGGTCTATTAATACATAGTGAGTGAGAAAGGTGACTGGAAAGGAAAAACTCAATGCATCATGGGAATCCCCCGGCAGCCTACATCTATTGCAGCATAACAAAGGGAGGATTCAGGGTCACCTGGTCCAGCCCTAACTATATGCTTTAGAAAAAAGGAAAGTTTTAAGCCTAATCTTAAAAGTAGAGATAGTGTCTGTCTCCCGAATCCAAACTGGAAGCTGGTTCCACAGAAGAGGGGCCTGAAAACTGAAGGCTCTCCCTCCCATTCTACTTTTAAATACTCTAGGAACAACAAGTAGGCCTGCAGAGCAAGAGCGGAGCGCTCTAATAGGGTGATATGGTACTACAAGGTCATTAAGATAAGATGGGGCCTGATTATTTAAGACCTTGTATGTGAGGAGCAGGATTTTGAATTCAATTCTGGATTTAACAGGAAGCCAATGAAGGGAAGCCAAAACAGGAGAAATATGCTCTCTCTTTCTAGTCCCTGTCAGGACTCTTGCTGCAGCATTTTGGATTAGCTGAAGGCTTTTCAGTGAGTTTTTTGGACATCCTGATAATAATGAATTACAGTAGTCCAGCCTGGAAGTAATAAATGCATGAACTAGTTTTTCAGCGTCACTCTGAGACAGGATATTTCTAATTTTAGAGATGTTGCGCAAATGGAAGAAAGCAGTCTTACATATTTGTTTAATATGTGCGTTGAAGGACATGTCCTGGTCAAAAATGACTCCAAGGTTCCTCACAGCGTTACTGGAGGCCAAGGTAATGCCATCCAGAGTAAGAATCTGGTTAGATACCATATTTCTAAGATTTTCAGGGCCGAGTACAATAACCTCAGTTTTATCTGAATTAAGAAGCAGAAAGTTAGCGGCCATCCAGGTCTTTATGTCTTTAAGACATTCCTGCAGTTTAACTAATTGGTGTGTGTTATCTGGCTTCATGGACAGATAGAGCTGGGTGTCATCTGCATAGCAGTGAAAATGTATGCTATGTCTTCTAATGATGCTGCCTAAGGGAAGCATGTATAATGTAAACAGAATTGGTCCTAGCACTGAACCCTGTGGAACTCCATAATTAACCTCAGTGTGTGAAGAGGACTCTCCATTTACATGCACGAATTGGAGTCTATTAGATAGATATGATACAAACCACTGCAGTGCAGTACCTGTAATACCTACAGCATGTTCTAATCGCTCTAATAGGATATTATGATCAACAGTATCGAACGCTGCACTGAGGTCTAGTAGGACAAGCACAGAGATGAGTCCACTGTCAGAGGCCATAAGAAGATCATTTGTAACCTTCACTAAAGCTGTTTCTGTGCTGTGCTGAGCTCTGAAACCTGACTGAAACTCTTCAAATAAACCATTCCTCTGCAGATGATCTGTTAGCTGTTTGACAACTACTCTTGCACCAAGGTTCCGGAATGTTCAGAGTTCCGGAATGTTCAGAGTTCCGGAATGCACCAAGGTTCCGGAATGTTCAGAGTTCCGGAATGTTCAGAGTTCCGGAATGCACCAAGGTTCCGGAATGTTTGGAATTCCGGAATGTTCAGAGTTCCGGAATGCACCAAGGTTCCGGAATGTTCGGAATTCCGGAATGTTCGGAATTCCGGAATGTTCAGAGTTCCGGAATGTTCAGAGTTCCGGAATGCACCAAGGTTCCGGAATGCACCAAGGTTCCGGAATGTTCGGAATTCCGGAATGTTCAGAGTTCCGGAATGTTCAGAGTTCCGGAATGCACCAAGGTTCCGGAATGTTCGGAATTCCGGAATGTTCAGAGTTCCGGAATGCACCAAGGTTCCGGAATGTTCGGAATTCCGGAATGTTCAGCAGTTCCGGAATGTTCAGAGTTCCGGAATGCACCAAGGTTCCGGAATGTTCGGAATTCCGGAATGTTCGGAATTCCGGAATGTTCAGAGTTCCGGAATGCACCAAGGTTCCGCAATGCACCAAGGTTCCGGAATGTTCGGAATTCCGGAATGTTCAGAGTTCCGGAATGTTCAGAGTTCCGGAATGCACCAAGGTTCCGGAATGCACCAAGGTTCCGGAATGTTCGGAATTCTGGAATGTTCAGAGTTCCGGAATGCACCAAGGTTCCGGAATGCACCAAGGTTCCGGAGTGTACAGAGTTCCGGAATGTTCAGAGTCCCGGAATGCACCAAGGTTCCGGAATGTTCGGAATTCCGGAATGTTCAGAGTCCCGGAATGCACCAAGGTTCCGGAATGTTCGGAATTCCGGAATGTTCAGAGTTCCGGAATGCACCAAGGTTCCGGAATGCACCAAGGTTCCGGAATGTTCGGAATTCCGGAATGTTCAGAGTTCCGGAATGTTCAGAGTTCCGGAATGCACCAAGGTTCCGGAATGTTCGGAATTCCGGAATGTTCAGAGTTCCGGAATGCACCAAGGTTCCGGAATGCACCAAGGTTCCGGAATGTTCGGAATTCCGGAATGTTCAGAGTTCCGGAATGTTCAGAGTTCCGGAATGCACCAAGGTTCCGGAATGTTCGGAATTCCGGAATGTTCAGCAGTTCCGGAATGTTCAGAGTTCCGGAATGCACCAAGGTTCCGGAATGTTCGGAATTCCGGAATGTTCGGAATTCCGGAATGTTCAGAGTTCCGGAATGCACCAAGGTTCCGCAATGCACCAAGGTTCCGGAATGTTCGGAATTCCGGAATGTTCAGAGTTCCGGAATGTTCAGAGTTCCGGAATGCACCAAGGTTCCGGAATGCACCAAGGTTCCGGAATGTTCGGAATTCTGGAATGTTCAGAGTTCCGGAATGCACCAAGGTTCCGGAATGCACCAAGGTTCCGGAGTGTACAGAGTTCCGGAATGTTCAGAGTCCCGGAATGCACCAAGGTTCCGGAATGTTCGGAATTCCGGAATTTTCAGAGTTCCGGAATGCACCAAGGTTCCGGAATGTTCGGAATTCCGGAATGCACCAAGGTTCCGGAATGTTCAGAGTTCCGGAATGCACCAAGGTTCCGGAATGTTCAGAGTTCCGGAATGTTCAGAGTTCCGGAATGCACCAAGGTTCCGGAATGTTTGGAATTCCGGAATGTTCAGAGTTCCGGAATGCACCAAGGTTCCGGAATGTTCGGAATTCCGGAATGTTCGGAATTCCGGAATGTTCAGAGTTCCGGAATGTTCAGAGTTCCGGAATGCACCAAGGTTCCGGAATGCACCAAGGTTCCGGAATGTTCGGAATTCCGGAATGTTCAGAGTTCCGGAATGTTCAGAGTTCCGGAATGCACCAAGGTTCCGGAATGTTCGGAATTCCGGAATGTTCAGAGTTCCGGAATGTTCAGAGTTCCGGAATGCACCAAGGTTCCGGAATGCACCAAGGTTCCGGAATGTTCGGAATTCCGGAATGTTCAGAGTTCCGGAATGTTCAGAGTTCCGGAATGCACCAAGGTTCCGGAATGTTCGGAATTCCGGAATGTTCAGAGTTCCGGAATGCACCAAGGTTCCGGAATGCACCAAGGTTCCGGAATGTTCGGAATTCCGGAATGTTCAGAGTTCCGGAATGCACCAAGGTTCCGGAATGCACCAAGGTTCCGGAATGTTCGGAATTCCGGAATGTTCAGAGTTCCGGAATGCACCAAGGTTCCGGAATGCACCAAGGTTCCGGAATGTTCGGAATTCCGGAATGTTCAGAGTTCCGGAATGTTCAGAGTTCCGGAATGCACCAAGGTTCCGGAATGTTCGGAATTCCGGAATGTTCAGAGTTCCGGAATGTTCAGAGTTCCGGAATGCACCAAGGTTCCGGAATGCACCAAGGTTCCGGAATGTTCGGAATTCCGGAATGTTCAGAGTTCCGGAATGCACCAAGGTTCCGGAATGTTCAGAGTTCCGGAATGTTCAGAGTTCCGGAATGCACCAAGGTTCCGGAATGTTTGGAATTCCGGAATGTTCAGAGTTCCGGAATGCACCAAGGTTCCGGAATGTTCGGAATTCCGGAATGTTCGGAATTCCGGAATGTTCAGAGTTCCGGAATGTTCAGAGTTCCGGAATGCACCAAGGTTCCGGAATGTTCGGAATTCCGGAATGTTCAGCAGTTCCGGAATGTTCAGAGTTCCGGAATGCACCAAGGTTCCGGAATGTTCGGAATTCCGGAATGTTCGGAATTCCGGAATGTTCAGAGTTCCGGAATGCACCAAGGTTCCGCAATGCACCAAGGTTCCGGAATGTTCGGAATTCCGGAATGTTCAGAGTTCCGGAATGCACCAAGGTTCCGGAATGTTCAGAGTTCCGGAATGTTCAGAGTTCCGGAATGCACCAAGGTTCCGGAATGTTCGGAATTCCGGAATGTTCAGAGTTCCGGAATGCACCAAGGTTCCGGAATGCACCAAGGTTCCGGAGTGTACAGAGTTCCGGAATGTTCAGAGTCCCGGAATGCACCAAGGTTCCGGAATGTTCGGAATTCCGGAATGTTCAGCAGTTCCGGAATGTTCAGAGTTCCGGAATGCACCAAGGTTCCGGAATGTTCGGAATTCCGGAATGTTCGGAATTCCGGAATGTTCAGAGTTCCGGAATGCACCAAGGTTCCGCAATGCACCAAGGTTCCGGAATGTTCGGAATTCCGGAATGTTCAGAGTTCCGGAATGCACCAAGGTTCCGGAATGTTCAGAGTTCCGGAATGTTCAGAGTTCCGGAATGCACCAAGGTTCCGGAATGTTCGGAATTCCGGAATGTTCAGAGTTCCGGAATGCACCAAGGTTCCGGAATGCACCAAGGTTCCGGAGTGTACAGAGTTCCGGAATGTTCAGAGTCCCGGAATGCACCAAGGTTCCGGAATGTTCGGAATTCCGGAATGCACCAAGGTTCCGGAATGTTTGGAATTCCGGAATGTTCGGAATTCCGGAATGTTCAGAGTTCTGGAATGCACAAAGGTTCCGAAATGTTTGGAATTCCGGAATGTTCAGAGTTCCGGAATGTTCAGAGTTCCGGAATGCACCAAGGTTCCGGAATGTTCGGAATTCCGGAATGTTCGGAATTCCGGAATGTTCAGAGTTCCGGAATGCACCAAGGTTCCGGAATGCACCAAGGCTCCGGAATGTTCGGAATTCCGGAATGTTCAGAGTTCCGGAATGTTCAGAGTTCCGGAATGCACCAAGGTTCCGGAATGTTCGGAATTCCGGAATGTTCGGAATTCCGGAATGTTCAGAGTTCCGGAATGTTCAGAGTTCCGGAATGCACCAAGGTTCCGGAATGCACCAAGGTTCCGGAATGTTCGGAATTCCGGAATGTTCAGAGTTCCGGAATGTTCAGAGTTCCGGAATGCACCAAGGTTCCGGAATGCACCAAGGTTCCGTAATGTTCGGAATTCCGGAATGTTCAGAGTTCCGGAATGCACCAAGGTTCCGGAATGTTCGGAATTCCGGAATGTTCGGAATTCCGGAATGTTCAGAGTTCCGGAATGTTCAGAGTTCCGGAATGCACCAAGGTTCCGGAATGCACCAAGGTTCCGGAATGTTCGGAATTCCGGAATGTTCAGAGTTCCGGAATGTTCAGAGTTCCGGAAGACACCAAGGTTCCGGAATGTTCGGAATTCCGGAATGCACCAAGGTTCCGGAATGTTTGGAATTCCGGAATGTTCGGAATTCCGGAATGTTCAGAGTTCTGGAATGCACAAAGGTTCCGAAATGTTTGGAATTCCGTTATGTTCAGAGTTCCGGAATGCACCAAGGTTCCGGAATGTTCGGAATTCCGGAATGTTCGGAATTCCGGAATGTTCAGAGTTCCGGAATGTTCAGAGTTCCGGAATGCACCAAGGTTCCGGAATGCACCAAGGTTCCGGAATGTTCGGAGTTCCGGAATGTTCAGAGTTCCGGAATGTTCAGAGTTCCGGAATGCACCAAGGTTCCGGAATGTTCGGAATTCCGGAATGTTCAGAGTTCCGGAATGTTCAGAGTTCCGGAATGCACCAAGGTTCCGGAATGCACCAAGGTTCCGGAATGTTCGGAATTCCGGAATATTCAGAGTTCCGGAATGCAATTCAATTCAATTCAATTTTATTTATATAGCGCCAAATCACAACAAAAGTCGCCTCAAGGCGCTTCATAGATACAGAGAAAAACCCAACAATCATATGACCCCCTATGAGCAAGCACTTTGGCGACAGTGGGAAGGAAAAACTCCCTTTTAACAGGAAGAAACCTCCGGCAGAACCAGGCTCAGGGAGGGGCGGCCATCTGCTGCGACCGGTTGGGGTGAGAGAAGGAAGACAGGATAAAGACATGCTGTGGAAGAGAGACAGAGGTTAATAACAGATATGATTCAATGCAGAGAGGTCTATTAATACATAGTGAGTGAGAAAGGTGACTGGAAAGGAAAAACTCAATGCATCATGGGAATCCCCCGGCAGCCTACATCTATTGCAGCATAACAAAGGGAGGATTCAGGGTCACCTGGTCCAGCCCTAACTATATGCTTTAGAAAAAAGGAAAGTTTTAAGCCTAATCTTAAAAGTAGAGATAGTGTCTGTCTCCCGAATCCAAACTGGAAGCTGGTTCCACAGAAGAGGGGCCTGAAAACTGAAGGCTCTCCCTCCCATTCTACTTTTAAATACTCTAGGAACAACAAGTAGGCCTGCAGAGCAAGAGCGGAGCGCTCTAATAGGGTGATATGGTACTACAAGGTCATTAAGATAAGATGGGGCCTGATTATTTAAGACCTTGTATGTGAGGAGCAGGATTTTGAATTCAATTCTGGATTTAACAGGAAGCCAATGAAGGGAAGCCAAAACAGGAGAAATATGCTCTCTCTTTCTAGTCCCTGTCAGGACTCTTGCTGCAGCATTTTGGATTAGCTGAAGGCTTTTCAGTGAGTTTTTTGGACATCCTGATAATAATGAATTACAGTAGTCCAGCCTGGAAGTAATAAATGCATGAACTAGTTTTTCAGCGTCACTCTGAGACAGGATATTTCTAATTTTAGAGATGTTGCGCAAATGGAAGAAAGCAGTCTTACATATTTGTTTAATATGTGCGTTGAAGGACATGTCCTGGTCAAAAATGACTCCAAGGTTCCTCACAGCGTTACTGGAGGCCAAGGTAATGCCATCCAGAGTAAGAATCTGGTTAGATACCATATTTCTAAGATTTTCAGGGCCGAGTACAATAACCTCAGTTTTATCTGAATTAAGAAGCAGAAAGTTAGCGGCCATCCAGGTCTTTATGTCTTTAAGACATTCCTGCAGTTTAACTAATTGGTGTGTGTTATCTGGCTTCATGGACAGATAGAGCTGGGTGTCATCTGCATAGCAGTGAAAATGTATGCTATGTCTTCTAATGATGCTGCCTAAGGGAAGCATGTATAATGTAAACAGAATTGGTCCTAGCACTGAACCCTGTGGAACTCCATAATTAACCTCAGTGTGTGAAGAGGACTCTCCATTTACATGCACGAATTGGAGTCTATTAGATAGATATGATACAAACCACTGCAGTGCAGTACCTGTAATACCTACAGCATGTTCTAATCGCTCTAATAGGATATTATGATCAACAGTATCGAACGCTGCACTGAGGTCTAGTAGGACAAGCACAGAGATGAGTCCACTGTCAGAGGCCATAAGAAGATCATTTGTAACCTTCACTAAAGCTGTTTCTGTGCTGTGCTGAGCTCTGAAACCTGACTGAAACTCTTCAAATAAACCATTCCTCTGCAGATGATCTGTTAGCTGTTTGACAACTACTCTTGCACCAAGGTTCCGGAATGTTCAGAGTTCCGGAATGTTCAGAGTTCCGGAATGCACCAAGGTTCCGGAATGTTCAGAGTTCCGGAATGTTCAGAGTTCCGGAATGCACCAAGGTTCCGGAATGTTTGGAATTCCGGAATGTTCAGAGTTCCGGAATGCACCAAGGTTCCGGAATGTTCGGAATTCCGGAATGTTCGGAATTCCGGAATGTTCAGAGTTCCGGAATGTTCAGAGTTCCGGAATGCACCAAGGTTCCGGAATGCACCAAGGTTCCGGAATGTTCGGAATTCCGGAATGTTCAGAGTTCCGGAATGTTCAGAGTTCCGGAATGCACCAAGGTTCCGGAATGTTCGGAATTCCGGAATGTTCAGAGTTCCGGAATGTTCAGAGTTCCGGAATGCACCAAGGTTCCGGAATGCACCAAGGTTCCGGAATGTTCGGAATTCCGGAATGTTCAGAGTTCCGGAATGTTCAGAGTTCCGGAATGCACCAAGGTTCCGGAATGTTCGGAATTCCGGAATGTTCAGAGTTCCGGAATGCACCAAGGTTCCGGAATGTTCGGAATTCCGGAATGTTCAGCAGTTCCGGAATGTTCAGAGTTCCGGAATGCACCAAGGTTCCGGAATGTTCGGAATTCCGGAATGTTCGGAATTCCGGAATGTTCAGAGTTCCGGAATGCACCAAGGTTCCGCAATGCACCAAGGTTCCGGAATGTTCGGAATTCCGGAATGTTCAGAGTTCCGGAATGTTCAGAGTTCCGGAATGCACCAAGGTTCCGGAATGCACCAAGGTTCCGGAATGTTCGGAATTCTGGAATGTTCAGAGTTCCGGAATGCACCAAGGTTCCGGAATGCACCAAGGTTCCGGAGTGTACAGAGTTCCGGAATGTTCAGAGTCCCGGAATGCACCAAGGTTCCGGAATGTTCGGAATTCCGGAATGTTCAGAGTCCCGGAATGCACCAAGGTTCCGGAATGTTCGGAATTCCGGAATGTTCAGAGTTCCGGAATGCACCAAGGTTCCGGAATGCACCAAGGTTCCGGAATGTTCGGAATTCCGGAATGTTCAGAGTTCCGGAATGTTCAGAGTTCCGGAATGCACCAAGGTTCCGGAATGTTCGGAATTCCGGAATGTTCAGAGTTCCGGAATGCACCAAGGTTCCGGAATGCACCAAGGTTCCGGAATGTTCGGAATTCCGGAATGTTCAGAGTTCCGGAATGTTCAGAGTTCCGGAATGCACCAAGGTTCCGGAATGTTCGGAATTCCGGAATGTTCGGAATTCCGGAATGCACCAAGGTTCCGGAATGTTCGGAATTCCGGAATGTTCGGAATTCCGGAATGTTCAGAGTTCCGGAATGCACCAAGGTTCCGGAATGCACCAAGGTTCCGGAATGTTCGGAATTCCGGAATGTTCAGAGTTCCAGAATGCACCAAGGTTCCGGAATGCACCAAGGTTCCGGAATGTTCGGAATTCTGGAATGTTCAGAGTTCCAGAATGCACCAAGGTTCCGGAATGCACCAAGGTTCCGGAATGTTCAGAGTTCCGGAATGTTCAGAGTTCCGGAATGCACCAAGGTTCCGGAATGTTCGGAATTCCGGAATGTTCAGAGTTCCGGAATGCACCAAGGTTCCGGAATGTTCGGAATTCCGGAATGTTCGGAATTCCGGAATGTTCAGAGTTCCGGAATGCACCAAGGTTCCGGAATGCACCAAGGTTCCGGAATGTTCGGAATTCCGGAATGTTCAGAGTTCCGGAATGTTCAGAGTTCCGGAATGCACCAAGGTTCCGGAATGTTCGGAATTCCGGAATGTTCAGAGTTCTGGGATGCACAAAGGTTCCGAAATGTTTGGAATTCCGGAATGTTCAGAGTTCCGGAATGTTCAGAGTTCCGGAATGCACCGAGGTTCCGGAATGTTCGGAATTCCGGAATGTTCAGAGTTCCGGAATGTTCAGAGTTCCGGAATGCACCAAGGTTCCGGAATGCACCAAGGTTCTGGAATGTTCGGAATTCCGGAATGTTCAGAGTTCCGGAATGTTCAGAGTTCCGGAATGCACCAAGGTTCCGGAATGTTCGGAATTCCGGAATGTTCAGAGTTCCGGAATGTTCAGAGTTCCGGAATGCACCAAGGTTCCGGAATGTTCGGAATTCCGGAATGTTCGGAATTCCGGAATGCACCAAGGTTCCGGAATGTTCGGAATTCCGGAATGTTCGGAATTCCGGAATGTTCAGAGTTCCGGAATGCACCAAGGTTCCGGAATGCACCAAGGTTCCGGAATGTTCGGAATTCCGGAATGTTCAGAGTTCCAGAATGCACCAAGGTTCCGGAATGCACCAAGGTTCCGGAATGTTCGGAATTCTGGAATGTTCAGAGTTCCAGAATGCACCAAGGTTCCGGAATGCACCAAGGTTCCGGAATGTTCAGAGTTCCGGAATGTTCAGAGTTCCGGAATGCACCAAGGTTCCGGAATGTTCGGAATTCCGGAATGTTCAGAGTTCCGGAATGCACCAAGGTTCCGGAATGTTCGGAATTCCGGAATGTTCGGAATTCCGGAATGTTCAGAGTTCCGGAATGCACCAAGGTTCCGGAATGCACCAAGGTTCCGGAATGTTCGGAATTCCGGAATGTTCAGAGTTCCGGAATGTTCAGAGTTCCGGAATGCACCAAGGTTCCGGAATGTTCGGAATTCCGGAATGTTCAGAGTTCTGGGATGCACAAAGGTTCCGAAATGTTTGGAATTCCGGAATGTTCAGAGTTCCGGAATGTTCAGAGTTCCGGAATGCACCGAGGTTCCGGAATGCACCAAGGTTCCGGAATGTTCGGAATTCCGGAATGTTCAGAGTTCCGGAATGTTCAGAGTTCCGGAATGCACCAAGGTTCCGGAATGTTCGGAATTCCGGAATGTTCAGAGTTCCGGAATGCACCAAGGTTCCGGAATGTTCGGAATTCCGGAATGTTCGGAATTCCGGAATGTTCAGAGTTCCGGAATGCACCAAGGTTCCGGAATGCACCAAGGTTCCGGAATGTTCGGAATTCCGGAATGTTCAGAGTTCCAGAATGCACCAAGGTTCCGGAATGCACCAAGGTTCCGGAATGTTCGGAATTCTGGAATGTTCAGAGTTCCAGAATGCACCAAGGTTCCGGAATGCACCAAGGTTCCGGAATGTTCGGAATTCCGGAATGTTCAGAGTTCCGGAATGCACCAAGGTTCCGGAATGTTCGGAATTCCGGAATGTTCGGAATTCCGGAATGTTCAGAGTTCCGGAATGCACCAAGGTTCCGGAATGTTCAGAGTTCCGGAATGTTCAGAGTTCCGGAATGCACCAAGGTTCCGGAATGTTCGGAATTCCGGAATGTTCAGAGTTCCAGAATGCACCAAGGTTCCGGAATGCACCAAGGTTCCGGAATGTTCGGAATTCTGGAATGTTCAGAGTTCCAGAATGCACCAAGGTTCCGGAATGCACCAAGGTTCCGGAATGTTCAGAGTTCCGGAATGTTCAGAGTTCCGGAATGCACCAAGGTTCCGGAATGTTCGGAATTCCGGAATGTTCAGAGTTCCGGAATGCACCAAGGTTCCGGAATGTTCGGAATTCCGGAATGTTCGGAATTCCGGAATGTTCAGAGTTCCGGAATGCACCAAGGTTCCGGAATGCACCAAGGTTCCGGAATGTTCGGAATTCCGGAATGTTCAGAGTTCCGGAATGTTCAGAGTTCCGGAATGCACCAAGGTTCCGGAATGTTCGGAATTCCGGAATGTTCAGAGTTCTGGGATGCACAAAGGTTCCGAAATGTTTGGAATTCCGGAATGTTCAGAGTTCCGGAATGTTCAGAGTTCCGGAATGCACCGAGGTTCCGGAATGCACCAAGGTTCCGGAATGTTCGGAATTCCGGAATGTTCAGAGTTCCGGAATGTTCAGAGTTCCGGAATGCACCAAGGTTCCGGAATGTTCGGAATTCCGGAATGTTCAGAGTTCCGGAATGCACCAAGGTTCCGGAATGTTCGGAATTCCGGAATGTTCGGAATTCCGGAATGTTCAGAGTTCCGGAATGCACCAAGGTTCCGGAATGCACCAAGGTTCCGGAATGTTCGGAATTCCGGAATGTTCAGAGTTCCAGAATGCACCAAGGTTCCGGAATGCACCAAGGTTCCGGAATGTTCGGAATTCTGGAATGTTCAGAGTTCCAGAATGCACCAAGGTTCCGGAATGCACCAAGGTTCCGGAATGTTCGGAATTCCGGAATGTTCAGAGTTCCGGAATGCACCAAGGTTCCGGAATGTTCGGAATTCCGGAATGTTCGGAATTCCGGAATGTTCAGAGTTCCGGAATGCACCAAGGTTCCGGAATGTTCAGAGTTCCGGAATGTTCAGAGTTCCGGAATGCACCAAGGTTCCGGAATGTTCGGAATTCCGGAATGTTCAGAGTTCTGGGATGCACAAAGGTTCCGAAATGTTTGGAATTCCGGAATGTTCAGAGTTCCGGAATGTTCAGAGTTCCAGAATGCACCAAGGTTCCGGAATGCACCAAGGTTCCGGAATGTTCGGAATTCCGGAATGTTCAGAGTTCCGGAATGCACCAAGGTTCCGGAATGTTCGGAATTCCGGAATGTTCGGAATTCCGGAATGTTCAGAGTTCCGGAATGCACCAAGGTTCCGGAATGTTCAGAGTTCCGGAATGTTCAGAGTTCCGGAATGCACCAAGGTTCCGGAATGTTCGGAATTCCGGAATGTTCAGAGTTCCGGAATGCACCAAGGTTCCGGAATGTTCGGAATTCCGGAATGTTCGGAATTCCGGAATGTTCAGAGTTCCGGAATGCACCAAGGTTCCGGAATGCACCAAGGTTCCGGAATGTTCGGAATTCCGGAATGTTCAGAGTTCCGTAATGTTCAGAGTTCCGGAATGCACCAAGGTTCCGGAATGTTCGGAATTCTGGAATGTTCAGAGTTCCGGAATGCACCAAGGTTCCGGAATGCACCAAGGTTCCGGAGTGTACAGAGTTCCGGAATGTTCAGAGTCCCGGAATGCACCAAGGTTCCGGAATGTTCGGAATTCCGGAATGTTCAGAGTTCCGGAATGCACCAAGGTTCCGGAATGCACCAAGGTTCCGGAATGTTCGGAATTCCGGAATGTTCAGAGTTCCGGAATGTTCAGAGTTCCGGAATGCACCAAGGTTCCGGAATGTTCGGAATTCCGGAATGTTCAGAGTTCCGGAATGCACCAAGGTTCCGGAATGCACCAAGGTTCCGGAATGTTCGGAATTCCGGTATGTTCAGAGTTCCGGAATGTTCAGAGTTCCGGAATGCACCAAGGTTCCGGAATGTTCGGAATTCCGGAATGTTCAGAGTTCCGGAATGCACCAAGGTTCCGGAATGCACCAAGGTTCCGGAATGTTCGGAATTCCGGAATGTTCAGAGTTCCGGAATGTTCAGAGTTCCGGAATGCACCAAGGTTCCGGAATGTTCGGAATTCCGGAATGTTCGGAATTCCGGAATGTTCAGAGTTCCGGAATGTTCAGCGTTCCGGAATGCACCAAGGTTCCGGAATGCACCAAGGTTCCGGAATGTTCGGAATTCCGGAATGTTCAGAGTTCCGGAATGTTCAGAGTTCCGGAATGCACCAAGGTTCCGGAATGTTCGGAATTCCGGAATGTTCAGAGTTCCGGAATGCACCAAGGTTCCGGAATGCACCAAGGTTCCGGAATGTTCGGAATTCCGGAATGTTCAGAGTTCCGGAATGTTCAGAGTTCCGGAATGCACCAAGGTTCCGGAATGTTCGGAATTCCGGAATGTTCGGAATTCCGGAATGTTCAGAGTTCCGGAATGTTCAGAGTCCCGGAATGCACCAAGGTTCCGGAATGCACCAAGGTTCCGGAATGTTCGGAATTCCGGAATGTTCAGAGTTCCGGAATGTTCAGAGTTCCGGAATGCACCAAGGTTCCGGAATGCACCAAGGTTCCGGAATGTTCGGAATTCCGGAATGTTCAGAGTTCCGGAATGCACCAAGGTTCCGGAATGCACCAAGGTTCCGGAATGTTCGGAATTCTGGAATGTTCAGAGTTCCGGAATGCACCAAGGTTCCGGAATGCACCAAGTTTCCGGAGTGTTCAGAGTCCCGGAATGCACCAAGGTTCCGGAATGTTCGGAATTCCGGAATGTTCAGAGTCCCGGAATGCACCAAGGTTCCGGAATGTTCGGAATTCCGGAATGTTCAGAGTTCCGGAATGTTCAGAGTCCCGGAATGCACCAAGGTTCCGGAATGTTCGGAATTCCGGAATGTTCAGAGTTCCAGAATGCACCAAGGTTCCGGAATGCACCAAGGTTCCGGAATGTTCAGAGTTCCGGAATGTTCAGAGTTCCGGAATGCACCAAGGTTCCGGAATGTTCGGAATTCCGGAATGTTCAGAGTTCCGGAATGCACCAAGGTTCCGGAATGTTCGGAATTCCGGAATGTTCGGAATTCCGGAATGTTCAGAGTTCCGGAATGCACCAAGGTTCCGGAATGCACCAAGGTTCCGGAATGTTCGGAATTCCGGAATGTTCAGAGTTCCGGAATGTTCAGAGTTCCGGAATGCACCAAGGTTCCGGAATGTTCGGAATTCCGGAATGTTCAGAGTTCTGGGATGCACAAAGGTTCCGAAATGTTTGGAATTCCGGAATGTTCAGAGTTCCGGAATGTTCAGAGTTCCGGAATGCACCGAGGTTCCGGAATGTTCGGAATTCCGGAATGTTCAGAGTTCCGGAATGTTCAGAGTTCCGGAATGCACCAAGGTTCCGGAATGCACCAAGGTTCTGGAATGTTCGGAATTCCGGAATGTTCAGAGTTCCGGAATGCACCAAGGTTCCGGAATGTTTGGAATTCCGGAATGTTCAGAGTTCCGGAATGTTCAGAGTTCCGGAATGCACCAAGGTTCCGGAATGTTCGGAATTCCGGAATGTTCAGAGTTCCGGAATGTTCAGAGTTCCGGAATGCACCAAGGTTCCGGAATGCACCAAGGTTCCGGAATGTTCGGAATTCTGGAATGTTCAGAGTTCCGGAATGCACCAAGGTTCCGGAATGCACCAAGGTTCCGGAGTGTACAGAGTTCCGGAATGTTCAGAGTCCCGGAATGCAACAAGGTTCCGGAATGTTCGGAATTCCGGAATGTTCAGAGTCCCGGAATGCACCAAGGTTCCGGAATGTTCGGAATTCCGGAATGTTCAGAGTTCCGGAATGCACCAAGGTTCCGGAATGCACCAAGGTTCCGGAATGTTCGGAATTCCGGAATGTTCAGAGTTCCGGAATGTTCAGAGTTCCGGAATGCACCAAGGTTCCGGAATGTTCGGAATTCCGGAATGTTCAGAGTTCCGGAATGCACCAAGGTTCCGGAATGTTCGGAATTCCGGAATGTTCAGAGTTCCGGAATGTTCAGAGTTCCGGAATGCACCAAGGTTCCGGAATGTTCGGAATTCCGGAATGTTCGGAATTCCGGAATGCACCAAGGTTCCGGAATGTTCGGAATTCCGGAATGTTCGGAATTCCGGAATGTTCAGAGTTCCGGAATGCACCAAGGTTCCGGAATGCACCAAGGTTCCGGAATGTTCGGAATTCCGGAATGTTCAGAGTTCCAGAATGCACCAAGGTTCCGGAATGCACCAAGGTTCCGGAATGTTCGGAATTCTGGAATGTTCAGAGTTCCAGAATGCACCAAGGTTCCGGAATGCACCAAGGTTCCGGAATGCACCAAGGTTCCGGAATGTTCGGAATTCCGGAATGTTCAGAGTTCCGGAATGCACCAAGGTTCCGGAATGTTCGGAATTCCGGAATGTTCGGAATTCCGGAATGTTCAGAGTTCCGGAATGCACCAAGGTTCCGGAATGCACCAAGGTTCCGGAATGTTCGGAATTCCGGAATGTTCAGAGTTCCGGAATGTTCAGAGTTCCGGAATGCACCAAGGTTCCGGAATGTTCGGAATTCCGGAATGTTCAGAGTTCTGGGATGCACAAAGGTTCCGAAATGTTTGGAATTCCGGAATGTTCAGAGTTCCGGAATGTTCAGAGTTCCGGAATGCACCGAGGTTCCGGAATGTTCGGAATTCCGGAATGTTCAGAGTTCCGGAATGTTCAGAGTTCCGGAATGCACCAAGGTTCCGGAATGCACCAAGGTTCTGGAATGTTCGGAATTCCGGAATGTTCAGAGTTCCGGAATGCACCAAGGTTCCGGAATGTTTGGAATTCCGGAATGTTCAGAGTTCCAGAATGCACCAAGGTTCCGGAATGCACCAAGGTTCCGGAATGTTCGGAATTCTGGAATGTTCAGAGTTCCAGAATGCACCAAGGTTCCGGAATGCACCAAGGTTCCGGAATGCACCAAGGTTCCGGAATGTTCAGAGTTCCGGAATGTTCAGAGTTCCGGAATGCACCAAGGTTCCGGAATGTTCGGAATTCCGGAATGTTCGGAATTCCGGAATGCACCAAGGTTCCGGAATGTTCGGAATTCCGGAATGTTCGGAATTCCGGAATGTTCAGAGTTCCGGAATGCACCAAGGTTCCGGAATGCACCAAGGTTCCGGAATGTTCGGAATTCTGGAATGTTCAGAGTTCCAGAATGCACCAAGGTTCCGGAATGCACCAAGGTTCCGGAATGTTCGGAATTCCGGAATGTTCAGAGTTCCGGAATGTTCAGAGTTCCGGAATGCACCAAGGTTCCGGAATGCACCAAGGTTCCGGAATGTTCGGAATTCTGGAATGTTCAGAGTTCCGGAATGCACCAAGGTTCCGGAATGCACCAAGGTTCCGGAGTGTACAGAGTTCCGGAATGTTCAGAGTCCCGGAATGCACCAAGGTTCCGGAATGTTCGGAATTCCGGAATGTTCAGAGTTCCGGAATGCACCAAGGTTCCGGAATGTTCGGAATTCCGGAATGTTCAGAGTTCCGGAATGTTCAGAGTTCCGGAATGCACCAAGGTTCCGGAATGCACCAAGGTTCCGGAATGTTCGGAATTCCGGAATGTTCAGAGTTCCGGAATGTTCAGAGTTCCGGAATGCACCAAGGTTCCGGAATGTTCGGAATTCCGGAATGTTCAGAGTTCTGGGATGCACAAAGGTTCCGAAATGTTTGGAATTCCGGAATGTTCAGAGTTCCGGAATGTTCAGAGTTCCGGAATGCACCAAGGTTCCGGAATGCACCAAGGTTCCGGAATGTTCGGAATTCTGGAATGTTCAGAGTTCCGGAATGCACCAAGGTTCCGGAATGCACCAAGGTTCCGGAATGTTCGGAATTCCGGAATGTTCAGAGTTCCGGAATGTTCAGAGTTCCGGAATGCACCAAGGTTCCGGAATGTTCGGAGTTCCGGAATGCACCAAGGTTCCGGAATGCACCAAGGTTCCGGAATGTTCGGAATTCCGGAATGTTCAGAGTTCCGGAATGTTCAGAGTTCCGGAATGCACCAAGGTTCCGGAATGTTCGGAATTCCGGAATGTTCGGAATTCCGGAATGCACCAAGGTTCCGGAATGTTCGGAATTCCGGAATGTTCGGAATTCCGGAATGTTCAGAGTTCCGGAATGCACCAAGGTTCCGGAATGCACCAAGGTTCCGGAATGTTCGGAATTCCGGAATGTTCAGAGTTCCGGAATGTTCAGAGTTCCGGAATGCACCAAGGTTCCGGAATGTTCGGAATTCCGGAATGTTCAGAGTTCTGGGATGCACAAAGGTTCCGAAATGTTTGGAATTCCGGAATGTTCAGAGTTCCGGAATGCACCGAGGTTCCGGAATGTTCGGAATTCCGGAATGTTCAGAGTTCCGGAATGTTCAGAGTTCCGGAATGCACCAAGGTTCCGGAATGCACCAAGGTTCTGGAATGTTCGGAATTCCGGAATGTTCAGAGTTCCGGAATGCACCAAGGTTCCGGAATGTTTGGAATTCCGGAATGTTCAGAGTTCCGGAATGTTCAGAGTTCCGGAATGCACCAAGGTTCCGGAATGTTCGGAATTCCGGAATGTTCAGAGTTCCGGAATGTTCAGAGTTCCGGAATGCACCAAGGTTCCGGAATGCACCAAGGTTCCGGAGTGTACAGAGTTCCGGAATGTTCAGAGTCCCGGAATGCAACAAGGTTCCGGAATGTTCGGAATTCCGGAATGTTCAGAGTCCCGGAATGCACCAAGGTTCCGGAATGTTCGGAATTCCGGAATGTTCAGAGTTCCGGAATGCACCAAGGTTCCGGAATGCACCAAGGTTCCGGAATGTTCGGAATTCCGGAATGTTCAGAGTTCTGGGATGCACAAAGGTTCCGAAATGTTTGGAATTCCGGAATGTTCAGAGTTCCGGAATGCACCGAGGTTCCGGAATGTTCGGAATTCCGGAATGTTCAGAGTTCCGGAATGTTCAGAGTTCCGGAATGCACCAAGGTTCCGGAATGCACCAAGGTTCTGGAATGTTCGGAATTCCGGAATGTTCAGAGTTCCGGAATGCACCAAGGTTCCGGAATGTTTGGAATTCCGGAATGTTCAGAGTTCCGGAATGTTCAGAGTTCCGGAATGCACCAAGGTTCCGGAATGTTCGGAATTCCGGAATGTTCAGAGTTCCGGAATGTTCAGAGTTCCGGAATGCACCAAGGTTCCGGAATGCACCAAGGTTCCGGAGTGTACAGAGTTCCGGAATGTTCAGAGTCCCGGAATGCAACAAGGTTCCGGAATGTTCGGAATTCCGGAATGTTCAGAGTCCCGGAATGCACCAAGGTTCCGGAATGTTCGGAATTCCGGAATGTTCAGAGTTCCGGAATGCACCAAGGTTCCGGAATGCACCAAGGTTCCGGAATGTTCGGAATTCCGGAATGTTCAGAGTTCCGGAATGTTCAGAGTTCCGGAATGCACCAAGGTTCCGGAATGTTCGGAATTCCGGAATGTTCAGAGTTCCGGAATGCACCAAGGTTCCGGAATGTTCGGAATTCCGGAATGTTCAGAGTTCCGGAATGTTCAGAGTTCCGGAATGCACCAAGGTTCCGGAATGTTCGGAATTCCGGAATGTTCGGAATTCCGGAATGCACCAAGGTTCCGGAATGTTCGGAATTCCGGAATGTTCGGAATTCCGGAATGTTCAGAGTTCCGGAATGCACCAAGGTTCCGGAATGCACCAAGGTTCCGGAATGTTCGGAATTCCGGAATGTTCAGAGTTCCAGAATGCACCAAGGTTCCGGAATGCACCAAGGTTCCGGAATGTTCGGAATTCTGGAATGTTCAGAGTTCCAGAATGCACCAAGGTTCCGGAATGCACCAAGGTTCCGGAATGCACCAAGGTTCCGGAATGTTCGGAATTCCGGAATGTTCAGAGTTCCGGAATGCACCAAGGTTCCGGAATGTTCGGAATTCCGGAATGTTCGGAATTCCGGAATGTTCAGAGTTCCGGAATGCACCAAGGTTCCGGAATGCACCAAGGTTCCGGAATGTTCGGAATTCCGGAATGTTCAGAGTTCCGGAATGTTCAGAGTTCCGGAATGCACCAAGGTTCCGGAATGTTCGGAATTCCGGAATGTTCAGAGTTCTGGGATGCACAAAGGTTCCGAAATGTTTGGAATTCCGGAATGTTCAGAGTTCCGGAATGTTCAGAGTTCCGGAATGCACCGAGGTTCCGGAATGTTCGGAATTCCGGAATGTTCAGAGTTCCGGAATGTTCAGAGTTCCGGAATGCACCAAGGTTCCGGAATGCACCAAGGTTCTGGAATGTTCGGAATTCCGGAATGTTCAGAGTTCCGGAATGCACCAAGGTTCCGGAATGTTTGGAATTCCGGAATGTTCAGAGTTCCGGAATGTTCAGAGTTCCGGAATGCACCAAGGTTCCGGAATGTTCGGAATTCCGGAATGTTCAGAGTTCCGGAATGCACCAAGGTTCCGGAATGCACCAAGGTTCCGGAATGTTCGGAATTCCGGAATGTTCGGAATTCCGGAATGCACCAAGGTTCCGGAATGTTCGGAATTCCGGAATGTTCGGAATTCCGGAATGTTCAGAGTTCCGGAATGCACCAAGGTTCCGGAATGCACCAAGGTTCCGGAATGTTCGGAATTCTGGAATGTTCAGAGTTCCAGAATGCACCAAGGTTCCGGAATGCACCAAGGTTCCGGAATGTTCGGAATTCCGGAATGTTCAGAGTTCCGGAATGTTCAGAGTTCCGGAATGCACCAAGGTTCCGGAATGCACCAAGGTTCCGGAATGTTCGGAATTCTGGAATGTTCAGAGTTCCGGAATGCACCAAGGTTCCGGAATGCACCAAGGTTCCGGAGTGTACAGAGTTCCGGAATGTTCAGAGTCCCGGAATGCACCAAGGTTCCGGAATGTTCGGAATTCCGGAATGTTCAGAGTTCCGGAATGCACCAAGGTTCCGGAATGTTCGGAATTCCGGAATGTTCAGAGTTCCGGAATGTTCAGAGTTCCGGAATGCACCAAGGTTCCGGAATGCACCAAGGTTCCGGAATGTTCGGAATTCCGGAATGTTCAGAGTTCCGGAATGTTCAGAGTTCCGGAATGCACCAAGGTTCCGGAATGTTCGGAATTCCGGAATGTTCAGAGTTCTGGGATGCACAAAGGTTCCGAAATGTTTGGAATTCCGGAATGTTCAGAGTTCCGGAATGCACCAAGGTTCCGGAATGCACCAAGGTTCCGGAATGTTCGGAATTCCGGAATGTTCAGAGTTCCGGAATGCACCAAGGTTCCGGAATGTTCGGAATTCCGGAATGTTCGGAATTCCGGAATGTTCAGAGTTCCGGAATGTTCAGAGTTCCGGAATGCACCAAGGTTCCGGAATGCACCAAGGTTCCGGAATGTTCGGAATTCCGGAATGTTCAGAGTTCCGGAATGTTCAGAGTTCCGGAATGCACCAAGGTTCCGGAATGTTCAGAGTTCCGGAATGCACCAAGGTTCCGGAATGCACCAAGGTTCCGGAATGTTCGGAATTCCGGAATGTTCAGAGTTCCGGAATGTTCAGAGTTCCGGAATGCACCAAGGTTCCGGAATGCACCAAGGTTCCGGAATGTTCGGAATGTTCAGAGTTCCGGAATGCACCAAGGTTCCGGAATGCACCAAGGTTCCGGAATGTTCGGAATTCTGGAATGTTCAGAGTTCCGGAATGCACCAAGGTTCCGGAATGCACCAAGTTTCCGGAGTGTTCAGAGTCCCGGAATGCACCAAGGTTCCGGAATGTTCGGAATTCCGGAATGTTCAGAGTCCCGGAATGCACCAAGGTTCCGGAATGTTCGGAATTCCGGAATGTTCAGAGTTCCAGAATGCACCAAGGTTCCGGAATGCACCAAGGTTCCGGAATGTTCGGAATTCCGGAATGTTCAGAGTTCCGGAATGCACCAAGGTTCCGAAATGTTTGGAATTCCGGAATGTTCAGAGTTCCGGAATGTTCAGAGTTCCGGAATGCACCGAGGTTCCGGAATGTTCGGAATTCCGGAATGTTCAGAGTTCCGGAATGTTCAGAGTTCCGGAATGCACCAAGGTTCCGGAATGCACCAAGGTTCTGGAATGTTCGGAATTCCGGAATGTTCAGAGTTCCGGAATGCACCAAGGTTCCGGAATGTTTGGAATTCCGGAATGTTCAGAGTTCCGGAATGTTCAGAGTTCCGGAATGCACCAAGGTTCCGGAATGTTCGGAATTCCGGAATGTTCAGAGTTCCGGAATGCACCAAGGTTCCGGAATGCACCAAGGTTCCGGAATGTTCGGAATTCCGGAATGTTCGGAATTCCGGAATGCACCAAGGTTCCGGAATGCACCAAGGTTCCGGAATGCACCAAGGTTCCGGAATGTTCGGAATTCCGGTATGTTCAGAGTTCCGGAATGTTCAGAGTTCCGGAATGCACCAAGGTTCCGGAATGTTCGGAATTCCGGAATGTTCAGAGTTCCGGAATGCACCAAGGTTCCGGAATGCACCAAGGTTCCGGAATGTTCGGAATTCCGGAATGTTCAGAGTTCCGGAATGCACCAAGGTTCCGGAATGTTCGGAATTCCGGAATGTTCGGAATTCCGGAATGTTCAGAGTTCCGGAATGTTCAGAGTTCCGGAATGCACCAAGGTTCCGGAATGCACCAAGGTTCCGGAATGTTCGGAATTCCGGAATGTTCAGAGTTCCGGAATGTTCAGAGTTCCGGAATGCACCAAGGTTCCGGAATGTTCGGAATTCCGGAATGTTCAGAGTTCCGGAATGCACCAAGGTTCCGGAATGCACCAAGGTTCCGGAATGTTCGGAATTCCGGAATGTTCAGAGTTCCGGAATGTTCAGAGTTCCGGAATGCACCAAGGTTCCGGAATGCACCAAGGTTCCGGAATGTTCGGAATTCCGGAATGTTCAGAGTTCCGGAATGTTCAGAGTTCCGGAATGCACCAAGGTTCCGGAATGTTCGGAATTCCGGAATGTTCAGAGTTCCGGAATGCACCAAGGTTCCGGAATGCACCAAGGTTCCGGAATGTTCGGAATTCCGGAATGTTCAGAGTTCCGGAATGTTCAGAGTTCCGGAATGCACCAAGGTTCCGGAATGTTCGGAATTCCGGAATGTTCGGAATTCCGGAATGTTCAGAGTTCCGGAATGCACCAAGGTTCCGGAATGCACCAAGGTTCCGGAATGTTCGGAATTCCGGAATGTTCAGAGTTCCGGAATGTTCAGAGTTCCGGAATGCACCAAGGTTCCGGAATGCACCAAGGTTCCGGAATGTTCGGAATGTTCAGAGTTCCGGAATGCACCAAGGTTCCGGAATGCACCAAGGTTCCGGAATGTTCGGAATTCTGGAATGTTCAGAGTTCCGGAATGCACCAAGGTTCCGGAATGCACCAAGTTTCCGGAGTGTTCAGAGTCCCGGAATGCACCAAGGTTCCGGAATGTTCGGAATTCCGGAATGTTCAGAGTCCCGGAATGCACCAAGGTTCCGGAATGTTCGGAATTCCGGAATGTTCAGAGTTCCAGAATGCACCAAGGTTCCGGAATGCACCAAGGTTCCGGAATGTTCGGAATTCCGGAATGTTCAGAGTTCCGGAATGCACCAAGGTTCCGGAATGTTCGGAATTCCGGAATGTTCGGAATTCCGG